>NW_006443568.1:2922747-2946421 GCF_000325575.1 Pteropus alecto | reverse complement strand
AAGATAATCAAATCGTACATTTTAAACATGTACAGTTTATATGTCAATTATATTTTAATAAAGCTATCTTTAAAAAGTATGGTGTCCACAGAAGAGCAAACATTTGGTGTGGCTGGAGTGGAAAGCAGAAGGGAGTAACAAAAGAGCCATTCATGCAAACAAATATATATTTGTAATAGCTGCATTGTCCACTTTCTCCTTATTAGACAGATTACTTCTACTTTTTTTTATTAAATAAACAGTATCTCGTCATTGTGTGCGAAGCTATTTAGGAATTACTGTTTTAGAATAAATTCCAAGAAGCAGAAGTATGAATATTTTTAAGTAAGGCAGACAGATCTGTATTTTTAAATAAACAACTTATTATTTAGTAGTATCATTTATTTTTAAAGAAACAGGAAAATGAGATATGGAGAAAATTATTTTACTTCAGAAACTGTGAAGTAATAGTGACATTTTCAAGGGATGATATAGGGTCAGTGACACTTAGGTGAAATTTCTTTAGGCAATTTTTTCTGGCACTTGACAGAAATCATAAAAACTAATCCAATTCTAAACAAACTATCAGTCATATAATCATGCCCCAGGTACATATATCTATTTCTTCTTCAAAGAAGCTTTATTCAGAATGATGAAAGGTTTCTATTCACATTCCCTTTCTCCACCTCTCCACTTCCTCCGCTTCTCCTCACCACCAGTCTGGGGCCGCCCTCTCCAAACCAAGTAACCTGCCCCAGTGATTAATACCATAATTCAAGATGACTGGAAAACTCTCCATTATGAGCTCTTCCATTCTGAGTAGGAGACTGCAGGGCACACACAGGATATTCACACTGATCTGGGTCACATCATCACAGTTCTGCTAGGGGCCCTCCTTGGTAAGACGCACGCAACCCTGGGGTCTACTTAATATTAAAGAATGAGTCACACAAATTCAGCTTCCAACACATTTTGATTTGAGACACAGCTGTATTAAAAAAAAACTACCATTGTCATGAACAAAAATCCTACTGAGGAAAGACAATGTCTTCTTACACTAGCAAAACCAGTGGGGTTTAAAGACACTTCTCAACCCAATTCTGAGCAACTATAAAGACGGGTCTGGAGAATATGGCAGGGTTTATGTTTGTAGTAGTTAGTTACCAAGTTAGGTCTTCTTAGTGTCTCCGCGGAGAAACTAAAGCTATCATGAAGGGAGAAAAGGGAAAGATGACAGGAGTGTTAACTAAGAGACAGCTGCTTTGGTGAGACCTTTTTCCCATAGCTCAAGTTCAGCCAATTAGCAAGGGTCTGTTAATGGATTTACCCCAAAACTCTCATGGCCTCTTGCTTTATAAGTTAACCTACATAGTAGCCAACAAACACATTTTCAAATTCATTTCACATAGTAAAATCCAGATAAGCAGATAAAGGAACCAGAATACTTAGGAGATTATAGGAGAAAGTGGGCAGCTATGGTTAAAAGAAAAAAAAAAAGTAAAGGTATTATGAGTCAGTCACTAATACTTTTGAAAGTATAATAGCAGGAATTTCTGCACACCCCCATACAAGGAAACAGGCTGCCTAGGTTGTCTCTTGATGCAATAAGCCACACTCATGGAAAATCAGTATGGGGCAGGGAGGTGGGATTGGGGGAGGGCATAGTGAACATAGACACATACAGTACTGGAAGGGCCTGGGTCACTGAGAGGTGAGACACCCATACAAATTATACAGGCCAGAGGGCTGAAGGGGGCTTAGGGCTAAAAAAAATTTTGGTGTCTGCTGCTCAGATAACTGAGGATGAGAATCTGGGGGAAAAAACTAGGCTCTGAGAAATTCCAAATTTGTCAGGAAATAATAGCCAGAATATAAATGAACCCTTGGCAAAAATTTCACTAGCCTTAAAGGATTAAAGGAAAGATTTAAAAATAAAAACCAAAAGAAATCAAACCAGCAAAAAACCTGAAAAACAAATCAAACCAAAAAAAAACCCAAAAACTCAGATGAAGGGAAACAGAACTGCTTGGGTTTCTGTCCTTGGTTATGCAAGGCTCTTTGTTGCTGCCAATACCCCATGCCTCTACCTCCTGGTAAGAGGTAAGCTCCAGCCTTATGTAGCGTCAGCACAAGAGTTCTCCTTGGTGAAAAAAGTCAGCAGAGATGTGTCCAAGGGCTTGGCTCATTTATCCTCTCAGTCATTCCACAAAAAGCCACTGGCTTGTAGGAGTTGAAATACTATTAACTGGAAACAGGGAGATGGTGATGGTAGAAAGAGGGACTCTCAGTCTTCCTGAAGTCAAACCTTATATGTAGGGATAACTAATTGGACTTTCATTTCCTGGGCTCAAAGAGAACATGCCCTCTCTTTTCACAGAGCAGGATTAGCAGCAACTGCCAGTGGCTGAAATGCTTGTTTGGGTAATGTTCCAGTACCCAATCAACAAGCCTTTATGCTCCTCCTGCTAACAATTCAGAGGTTCATGGCATAGAAAGGATGCAGTAATTAATCCAAGCAGTACCAGCTTCTCCTTGAAAGGGGAATAAATTGGTGATATTCTTTTCCACTTTTGGAATTGCAAAAGCGCCACAAGACTTGCTCTTGCATACAATATATGTGTGTTTCCAAAAGAACAAAATATGCTACTGACAAAACAAGGCATTTGCAGCTCTGCAGGCATTTCAGGAAAGACAAGAGCAATATATGATACAATTTTTTCCCACTTTCGATGCAGAATTTCTTGACCTACCTTAGTGAAAACAGTACAAACTAGAAACAACTAGTGCTGCTAGCCAGTCATCCCTAATTAGAAGATCTGCAGAGTACACATTTCTCTTCCTTTCCCTAGTGCATTAAGTAGAAGTTTGAACTCCAACTTCCCTCCCAAAAGAAATGCCTACAAGTTATTCTGAATGTACAAGGTGATCCTACCACCTTCAAGAGCTAGCAATGGCCTTCAGGCTAAGAAGCTCCTGAGCATAGCATGTAAGGTCAAATAGAACTTACCTGGATCTGGAAACTGCACCTTACTCATTTCTTGGGCAATGCTTTCTGTTCTCAACATGCAATGCCAAACTATGTAATGCCTCTGTGCACAAAGGCCCACTACCATTGTGGGGGCTCAGAGTTCAAGTTCAATATTCCTCCCCCCATACCCCTCCACTTTCCATGTTAGACCATAAAGCCTGAGATCTTGTTCACTAGCAGCAATTTCTTGCCACTGCCCAACTGATGAAAAAGAAGAAAAAGAGCTCCTCAGCCAACGCAGGACCTTCCTTCTAGTGTACACCTGAATTCTGTAAGGCCCAAGTCTCCAGGAAACTGTCAGGCCTAAATCTACCATATTTCTAATTTTACTGGTCTACTTCTAATTTTATTGGCCATAATTATCCTGTAGCGTGCTAGAGCTAGCTCATTTGAGCTGACTGGGCCCACCTCTCCCAACTCTGTGTTCAGCGACTTCATGTTGGAAGCTTGATATTGATTGGTCACAGTGGTAGTACTTATGCCATTGAAAATGGCAAAATTTACAACTCAAGGCTTGTTATTGTTTTGTTTTCTGGGGGGAAAACCCAGTTGTTCAACATATACTACACTAAACGTCTATCCCTATAATCAACTATACTTTCTCTCCTATGAGACCTAACCTCCTTTTTTCTCCCCAAAATTCCGTTAAATTGTCTAGAATTTCTACTCCATGATCAAAAAGTCACCTATGTGCTCAGTCATTTCTCATTTTATTCCATATACCTCCTGCGGGACAAGCTAAACAATTTGCAGGATATGGTACAAAATGAAAATGTGGGGGTCCCTTGTTCAAAAATTATTGAGAATTTAAAGACAACGACAGCAGGGCATTAAACCAAGAACAGAGCCTTTTTCTAAGTGTGGAGACTTATACAACTGCACAGGTCACATGCCCATAAACTAGTCCCTGACCCCTCTTCTTAACAGTAAGCCTGCCCTCCCTGAGGACGTCGTTTCCCAGGTATCTCGGCAACATGATGACTTATTCTCCCATACCTGAGGACTGAAGGTGAGTTGCTCTTTTATTTGCTCCCCTTCCCAATGCTCTTTGCAAACCATTACTCTCCTACTTTCTTTGTAAAAATTTCTTCTCCTTTGTCATCTTGCTGCACTACGCTTCCACTCTCATCATAGCTGTCATCTTCCAACTTACTCATTACTCCTCCTACTTTACTGATGGCTTTGACACCCGGCTCTCAAAATTCCTCTTCACCCCAAGTCCTTGCCTAAAGAGTTAAGAAGACAGACTCTGGATAGAATCAGACTGCCTGGGTTTCAGTCTTAGTACTACCATATACTAGCTTTGTTGCCTTGGCCACGTTCCTTAACCTTTCTTTTCCCAAGTTTCCTTGTTTATAAAATAGAGATTACTTCATAGGATTTGTTGTATGGATTAAAAGAGTTAATGCAAGTAAAGGGTTCAGAATGGTACCGGCACATGGTAAGTGCTCATTCAATAAACATCAGCTATTGCTGCAATCATCATATTAAAGTCTATCTCAATGTCAACATGTATAACTCATTTAACATGTTCTTTGAGCTCCTTGTCGCCAATAAATTTCTTCTCCATTCAACCCCAGCAACCCTCTTCTATAGCTACACCCTCGATCCTATAATCACCAGAACTTCTCCACCTCCAAAACCATAATTCAACTATCCTACTCCCTGATTACTACCTCCTGTCCTTCCAGGACTCACAATATCTGCTTCCCATCATCAAAACCTCTGAATGCCAGACTCCTCTATCGCATCACTGTCAGCCCCTCCTGTCTTTGCCTCTTTTGCAATCTTTTTTTTTTAAATTAAATTTACTGGGGTGACATTGGTTAATAAAACTATATAGGTTTCAAGTGTACAATTCAATAAGAGGTCATCTGGATACTGCACTGTGTGTTCACCACCGAAAGTTAAATTTCCTTCCGTCACCATATATTTGACCCCCTTTACCCTTATCTACCTCTCCTCTTTTCCTATCTTCTAATACTCTCTCTTTCATCCACTCTCTTGACGACAACCTTGATTTCCATGCTCCAATTTCCTTCTATACAAGACTGGCAAAGTTCCAGTCTTGGATGAATCAAACTGTCAGCCTTTTCTTGACAAGGATGCTGAGAGCTACTGAAGAGAGTCATACAACTATAAAGGTCAGCACCACTCTGATAAATTCATGGTCTCCAACTTCAATGCTGCCCAGCAATCCTTCTATTTCCTTACCTAGTCTGCCATCTTCTACTCTTCACAATGGCTATTTCAGACCTTTACCACTCTCTCTAAACCTCTGATTGTCCTGCCCCTACTCACTTATCCCCACTCCACCAACCTCTGCTTCTGCTCTCAGAACTATCTCACATCAGGAAAAAAACAGGAACAAGATGAGAACTATCACAATTTCCTTCTACCGAACCTAAAAACCCACCTTAGTTGAACCTATATCCACCCGTTTCTTCCTTCCTATCACAGTGAAGGAGATCTCTCTCCTCTTGCTTAAGGCTAGTCTTGTGCTCTGTGATCTGGATTCTAACCCACTTGCCCTACCAGTCAATGAGTCTCGAAGTGTGGTTCCCACACCAGCAGCATCGGCACTCTTCAGGACCTTGTCACAAATGCAAATTCTCAGGCCCCGCTCTAGACCTACTAAATTGGAAACTGTGGAGTTGGGGCCTGGCAATCTGTTTTTAATAACACCTCCAGGTGATTCTGACACCTGCTAAAGGTTGAGAACTAAGGGATTATTTGTTGTTTAGCCCCTTTCCCGTACCTTCAGCTTCCTTCTCTAGTGCAACGGTTTCCTTGCCTAAAGAGCCTCCTATTTGATTTCTTCATGTACATTCTTGCCCTTCTCCAGTCTATTTATTACACATCAACACGTCTGATCATATCGTTCCCTGATTTAGATAAAGACCAATATTTTAAGAAGGCCTCAATCTTCCTCTTTTAAGCCCCTCAGCCTCTTTTTTCCCCACTAGTTCTCTTGCTGTTTGGCAAATAAAACTAACTTCTCTCAACCTCTTTCTTGATCTTACCATGTTCTAGGGCACCTAACGAACTTTGAAACTGTTATTCCCTATTCTTGAAATACTCTCAGTCTGTTTCTCTCCCTAACTCCTCCTTCTACATCAAACTTACACTTTGCTTCCTTAGGGTAGCCCACCCTTACTCTTTAGTCTTGATTAAGTCCCTGCTAGATGCTCTCACGGCACTCTGCACTAATCCTCTCATAACCTGCATCAAACTTGTAATTATTTACTTATTACTGGCTAATGCTACTTATATAAATGTAATATCTGTTTTCCTTCCTACAGTGTAAGGTCTGTTAGAGCAGAAATCATGTTCATGTTATTTACCATAAGTTCCCAGTGCCTTTTTTAGTAGAGTACCTTGCATATAATAAATTTGCTAACTGAGCCTTTGCATACACTGTGTCTCTATCCAGAATATTTTTACTACCTTTAATCCCTTAGCGAAATCCTACAGATACTTCAAGAATAAGTTAAATATCTCTGTCAAGTCACACCACATACACACCACCTGACTGCTCAAGTGGATCACTTCCTCTTTTGTGTTCCTACTGTATTGTGTACATAAATCTACTTATGCAATTATTATACACTGTTGTAAATACCTATCTTCACTTCTGAGTCTCCACTAGCCTGTAAACTCTCTGAAGGCATGTCTTGTTTACCTTTGCATCTCGAATGCTTAGAAAAGTACCTGACATTGATAATAAGTGTCCACAAGTGTTTATGGACTTATTTAGCCTAAGACTATATCTCTAATGTTGCGCTGAAAGGTTTTCTCTTAATATTAAATCTGAGTTCCAATTCTAGGTTTGCTGTTCATTAGTTGCACGATCAAACTGTTTAACCTTTTTGGGTTTCCTCATCAGTAAAACAGGGCTAATAACACTTTACTTGGAAATATTGCTATGAAAATTAAACGAAATGACATAGTACAATGATTAGCACATACAGTGCTTGGCATGCAGAAGCCTCATTCTGGCTTCAACTTGATAGAGAAAACTAGGACAAAACAAATACAAAAATAAGTCACAGCAATCAAGGGAGACAGAGCATAGAGTTGAGTCATTCCTTTTAATCATTGCCTAGGAAGATCAACAGTGAAGAAACATAATAAGTGGGATAAACTCTACTGGTGGTATCTCCCTTGGCATACAAAGCTTGGTGAGAATTCACCCGAGACCTCTTGGCTAATGGCCACATCTGGCTCCCCAGCTCAGCAGGCCAGGTCTTAATCTGCGGTACCAGGCATGGTTACTTCCGACTGGAATAGAAACTACCTCATAAGGAATGTGTTTAGAGGCAGAAGAAGGGCAAGGAGAACTTGACTGCAACCACATCAATCAAGTGTTTTGCAATCTGGCAGAAAACATTGCAGAATTGTTGGTGGAGACTGACACCCACACAGCAGCACTCACCTGTAGCCAAGAAACAGTTTAGACTAGATAATGAGCAGCTTTCTGCTTTTACCAAAACAATGGTCACACTTGCATGGAGTGAACATCATTTCTAAGGTCAAATTACCTTTGTTCATCTGGGCAGCACCCACGAAGATGACACCAAGCAGTTTTATACATACACTCCTCAGCCCAGGAGCGCTGCCCACAAACACCAGCTTCACTGCTCATGTGTGCCAAAAATAAAAGCAGATTTAACAGATTCTCTGCTCCTTATTCATAACATGCTTACCTCTTCAGAGCCATTGATATTCTGATCACCTAGTTCCTTGGAGTCATTCACGTCAGAATGCTGTGTCACTACAGGTGTAATTTCTTCACTAGGACTCTCTCTCTTCCGAAGCTTCCTGAGTAAGTTCTGCTGGTCACTGGAAGATACAGTAGGCCTGAGTGGAGCTCTAGGAGGGCTCTGCCTCCTCCAAGATGCCCTGCTCCAATCTAGTCCCAGAATATGTGGTACACCATCTTCAGGTGGAAAGCCCAAATCATCTGCAGTTTGGGATTTTTTTAAAAACACCAGCATGGAATTGGAAGAATCTGTCCTAAAAGGCTGGCAGCTCTGGGGCCTGCTGCAGTCTGCCTGAATGCACATCCCTTCTAACCACCAAAGGGCATGGCAGGCCGAATCCTGACAGCAGGCAGCCCAACATGACTGAAGAGAAGGGGTTCCTTCAAGAAGCCAGAGGTGATTTCCTCCCCCAGATCTCACGCCAACTCCAAATTGTGTCTTCACCTGCTGGCACCTGCTCTCACTGGCATCTAAAAACAAAGAATGAAAATATTTTAGGATGAAATAAAAACAGAGACTGCTGTTCTGCAAAGAGCCCTGAACGCCAACATTCGAGGCTATTTTGAAGACTGGTTTATAAGACAGTAGGAAAGCTGTCTAGCAAGTGGAACAGAAGAAGCAAAAGAGAGTGTTTTTCAGCTCAGGATATTTTAGCATATAGAAATACTACTCCATATTTATCACTGGTTCCCATCTCAATGAGTCCCTTCCACGTAGGCCTTTTACAAAGAACTGAGTTCATGAAACAGGAAAAAACATGAATAAAAAAAGCTACTCTGGTGGCAGTGTATGGAGGGATGGGGGTAGGGTGCAGAGTCCCACCATTTGATCTCCTACTCACCTCCACGGCGTTTCTCAGGGACAGTGTGAGGACTATGGGACCAGAAGGGCAGGTAGCTGAACAAGCTGGACTACTTCCCCCACTGAACTGGCAGGAACACAAACTGAGTACTCTTGCAGGTTACAGGTTCATCCATTTCCTAACCATTTGCCGAAGTTAAGTGGTTTTGCATATCACGGTATCGGCCAGAGTAATAGTCAAGCTTACCAAAAATTTTAATCAGGAGAGGGATTCTGCTAGATGAATAACGAGCCAGATCATGATAAGAAGTAAAGGAACAGAAGTACAACAGTGACCTACTGTGGTTAACCTAGATAACATGGCTCAAAATTCTGGCTAATGCTACTTATGGTTAAACTTTTGGGCTATTGATTTACTTCAGGTATGGCATCGATTTTCCTGAAATGTTACCTCACTTCTGTTTTCTTAGATGAAAGTCAAAGCATTTTCTAAATGAAAGTTGTTATTCAGAGTTTATTTTAAGGTCTTACTTATATAGATGTCTGTAACCACCATACATAGGGCCAGAACCAAGGTGAGCAAGAGAGGTGTCTCAGGCACAAAATTTAAGGAGGCTCTCATTCTCAGATGAAATGAAGGTGCAAGAAGTTTATGTAGGTGCAAGGTTGGCTCACCGGTCCTTGAGTGCCTCCTTAAATGTTGTACACTCAATTCCTCTTTCTTCACCCTAACTCTGGCCCTGTGGTTATAACATACAGTATATTTTAGAATTATATAGAGAAAATATGCAGTGGAATCAAAGCACTGAAGAGTTGGAATCATGTCTGCATGCACACATAACTGGAAAAGAGCTGTGACTAACTAAAGCAACAACCTGACGATCAGCCAAAGCCAACTTGACTCCCAAGAAATACTTACTAAATGACCAACGTACTAAATGTGGACACCAGTGAACTGAGAGATTAGAAAAAAATAATGGCAGGCTTCTGAATTATTGAGCTGAGCAAGCGCTAGGGAAGCCAATCTACCATTGTTCTTTAAAGATACACTGGTACCAACCTAACACCAGCCAAGGCAATTTAGAAGGCCAGAAATAAAGAGAACCCTCTTAAGATGAAGAAATGGCAAATAAAAAAAAAAAAAAAAGCTATGAAGAGATATAGAAAATACCCCTCACTTCCTCACCCATCTTCCCACATAGTAACCAATGGTATGAATCTTGGTATTAGCTATATGAGTGTACAGACTTTGTTGATATTAATAAAATGTTACATCAGTAACTACTGTCAGTTATCTTTATATCAACTTTCCATCATTCTTCTCAGAATAATTCTCTCATATTTAACATAGTGAAGAGTCCACATAGATAAAAATAACTTGCACTTTTCTGTAAGCCACTATATTTTACTTCACTTTAAAAAAAATGTACTGTGACCTCCACTTCTGCTCTTAAGGGAGAAATTGTCATAGGACTTGCCCTCCCACCATGAGCAGCTAGAAAACCAGACAAAATATATGAAACAACTGTTTTTAGACACTGAACAGGTAGTCCAGGACTGTGATCCCAGAGAAAAAGGAAACGAACAAAGTGAGCCCTGCGACCACCTTGGCTTTCTGCACAGAGGCAGCTCCAGACTGTGGCACAGGGAAGGAGACCCCAAGCAAACTCCTTGCTGAACTGAGGAAAGAGTTCAGGGCGACTGTGATAGCTAGAATTTTGGAACAAACTACCAGAAAAAAGGAAGCTATACAGAGAAAGAGCTCTAGACATCTGGATAATGGTCTCCTTCAGTCTTTGACTGACTACTAATTTCTGCCAACTGTAGGTTGAGACAGCATGAGGAAAATCAGAAAATATTTTGAACTAAATAAAAATTAAAACACAACTATCAAAATTTGTGGGGTGCAGTTAAAGCAATGTTTGGAGGAACATTCATTTATAAGTTTAAATGCTTGTTTTAGAAAAGAAGCCTAAAATCAATGATCTAGAGAGACATGGAGACCGGTATGTGATGACAGACACAAAGACTGGAGTGAATCAGCTGCACGCCATGGGATGCCGAGGACTGATAGTGACCACCAGTAGCTAGGAAGGGTCAAGGAAGTATCCTATCTAGAGTCTCAGATGACCAACCTTACCAACACCTTGGTTTGGGGCTTCTGGCCTTCAGAACTACTGGCTTATGCAGGATTCTCTGCCCTTGCCTGGGAGAACAGTTCAGGAGACAGACGCCTCCAAGACTACCAAGACCCTAGATCCAGGAATTACTGACATTTGGAGATCTGGCTATGTCCTTTACCCATATTGAATGGAGATGCCTGCATGTTATTCAGTGGACATGTATAGGAACATGCTGGAAAATTATGGGAATTTGGTGTCTGTGTGGATTCTCTCTTCCCAACCAAAATTAATTGCCCAAATGGAGTGAGGGGCACAGCCCTGTACAAAGCTGCAAGAAGTTTCATCAGGTCCCTATGCAGTGCTGAAGTACTGGCTTGAAGCAAAGCTGACAACCTTACAGCAAATATTTCTGAGAGATCTGCTCTGGAAGAGCGAACAAAAAGTGTCATGACTGATACAGGCCTGGACTGGGAGGACAGAAGCTCCACAGAGAAGAAGCGCTATAATGCAGGGAAATCTTCAAATATAATTCCCCCTTTATTAGCCATGAGAGAAATCATACTGGTGAGAAATCTAATAAATGTAAATGTGGGATAGCCTTTGTGAATAGCTCGTCTCTTTCAAATCATCATAAAATTCACATAAGCAAGCAACCTTATAGAGGTATTGAATGCAGAAAGTGTCTTAAGAAGCATGCAATAATTATTAATCATCACAGAATTCATTCTAGAAAGAAACTCCACAAATGCAATGGATGTGCAAAAGCTTTCAGAAAGAACAGTGTCCCTTTAAAAGTCATCAGAGAATTCATACTGGTCAGAAACTCTGCAAATGTAAAGACTGTAGGAAAGCCTTTACTCAGAAAGCAGCCCTGACTCATCATGAGAGAATACATAGTGGAGAAACACCTTTTAAATGTAATGAATGTGGGAAAGCTTTCAGAGGTAACTCGACTGTGCTGGAACATCAGAAAATCCATACTGATGAAAAACCATACTAGTTTAATGAATGTGGAAAAATCATTAGGAAGAAAGAGCGCAACTGATATCAACTGAATACATACAAGAAAGAAACCCTATCACCATAGTAAATGTGGAAAAACTTTCAGGTATATCTCTTTTGCTGGACATCAGAAAACTCATAGTGGAAGTAAACCTAATTGGTGTAATGACAATGGGAAAGCTCAATTCATATTAAACATCAGAGAGTTCATACTAGACAAAAACCCTATCATTGTAAGAAAGGTGAGAAACCCTTCAGGTACAGCTCAGACTTTGTTGAACATCACAAAATCCACACTGAAGAAAAACCTAATGAATGTAATTAATGTGGGAAGACTTTTCCACAAAGTTCAGCCCTTAAACAGTGTAAGAAAATTCATAACAAAGAAAAGGCCATCAATTGTAGTTAGCGTGGTAAATCATAGAGCAGTTAATCTTTATTCCTACTGGGCACTGAAGAGGAGATATTCAATAAATTATACAGTTATTAAAAATATACTTCTAACATGTGTACTTCTAACATGGAAAGCTCGCTTATGAGAATTTCATTATGGTATAGCTTGTACAGGTGAAATATTTGAAGAATCTATCAATATGGAAATAGTTACTAAAGAATACTATGTGCCATTAAAAACAATGAGGTAGAGTTCTGTATACAGCCATAGAAATAGATGATACCTTGTTAAGTTAAAAAAGCAAGTTACAGAAAACCTACATATTATGGTCTTATATTTTTTAAAATGAAGCTTTTTTGTTTGTACATATATATTACATGCATTAAAAAAGATCTGGAAAAATAAAAACCAAACTTTAACAGCAAAAAAAAAAAATGTTTTTTTATGCTTCCAACGTAAAAGCTATAAAGGGAAGAGTAAATTATACCTAAGATAAGTAAAGAAAGGAAAAGATAAAAATAACAATGAAACAGAAAACAATGAGAAAATCAACAAAACCAAAATCTCATTGTTTAATAAAACTGATAAAGCTCTAATCAGATTAATGACAAAAAAGAAAGAGAGAGAGAGAGAGAATAGTCATAAATTAACAATATCAAGAATGAAAGAGACATCACTCCTGATTCAGTAAACCAGAAGAGCAAATTATGGCTCAAGGGCCAACTCCAGATGCTGCCTATTATTATAAATAAATTTTTACTAGAATATAGTTACATTTATTTATTTATGTATTGTCTATGGTTGCTTTTCTATATGATGGCAGAGTTAAGTAGCTGCAACAGTTATCTTAAGACCTACAAAGCCTAAAATATCTTCTATCTGGCCCTTTAACGAAGTTTGCTAACCCTTGGCGTAAGAGAATGTACTTTTGTTTGACTTACTATTTACTATTGTGTAGAGCTTCAATTTAGCTGTTAACTCATGGAAGACTGATAAGTTGCAAATTATTTTGATTTTTAAAGAGATGCAAATTGTTTCTGTATGGTATAAAAGATAACCTCAAAGGTTTGATTAATAAGGCACCCTAGCTATTATCCTTATCTCCTTATTCATTCATCCATTCAATAAATATTACTGAGCATCTGTTTCATGCTAGGAATTGCTTTGATGGAGCTCATAATGTAGATGAGGGAGAGAGAGATTAAACAGAATAATAATGTAGGACTGCAAACCAATGTAAGTGCTCTGAAGGAAAGAAATTCAGCCTCTATAAAGGTAGCTAAATTTGGAATTTATTGAACAGATATATTATCACACATAATATCAAAGACACTTACTGTATGTTGTTTAAAATAAAAAAAGTATTGGAAATAACTTATACATCCATCAACAGAGAGCTAGTTAAATAATTAAGGAAGATCCTGTAGTTACTGGCATGAATAAGGCCGCTCTATATAGTCCTGATGTGGAATGATATCTAGGACACATTATATTAAAAAAGAAATGTGCAGAGCAGTGTGTATAGTATGCTACAATTTGTGTTGGGGAAAAAAACAATATAATGTTTACATAAATTATGCATAGGATATTTTGGGAAGAATATTCAAGAAACTGGCATGGCTGCCTTCAGGAGGATAAACTAGGAAGCAGGGAGACTAAAGTGAGAAATCTGTTGGTTCACTAAGTATCCTTTATACCCTTTGAATTTGTACAATGTACATGAACTATGTTTTGAAAAATAAATTTTAAAAATGTAAATAATGAGATTTTTAATGGACTCTTACAACGAAGACCAAAATCCTTAACATAACCTAAAGACATCTTGATCTGGACTCCTCCCACTTTTCTGGCCTCACCTTGTATGATGTTTTCCCTCCTTCACTATATTCCAACCCACCAGCCTCCTTTCATTCCTTAACTGAACCATGCTCCCTCCCTGAACTGGGCTTTGCACATGCTGCCCCCTCTAGCTTGAACTCTTTATCCAGTTAATAATTCCTCATATGAGGTCTCAGTTCAATCATCATTTCCTCAGAGAAACCTCCATCCTAAGCCAGGTCTCTCAATATACTCTGTGGGCCCTGTTGCCCCTCTCCTTCAAAGCAATTACAACAGTTATAAAGTTACACTTCTTTATATGATCATTTGTTCAATATCTTTCCTCCCCACTACACTGTAAGCTCCAGGATGACAGGACCGTGTCTGGTTGTTTGTTTGTTTTTAACTCTCATCACTGTGTCTCTAAGTCTAGCACAGGACTTGGCACATTATACTGTAAGTGCTCAAAAAATCTTTTCAAATGAAGGCACAAATAAATGCACGTATGCATATGCATGAAGTAAAAAGAATGAACAAAGAGTCAGGAAACCAGACAACTAGGTATCAGGTAGGTCATTCTGAAGACATCCAGGCTGATGACAAAACTTTAAAAAGAAATGAGGCCCATTTGCCACAATAAATGAGGTGGGTGAATGACAAGTGGTAGATGAGTAATGATTAGCGGTAGGAAGTGGTATAAGCCTCAAAGAGCAGAAGTTTTTTACATGAAAGTGGAGGAGTAATGTTCAAGAAGTGACAGTGAGGAGTGATAAGGCCATCAGCTCCACCTCCAAACACTCATGGAATATGGGAGAATGCACAACCATCGCCCGCAGGCTAGAGGGAAACGGTGTCTTTCTCCAAGGAAAAGCCAGGTCTCAGAATATTCCCTATCTCTCATGTCTTAACTAACAAGTCTGAGTGAGTATAGGGGGGATTTGTAACTCAAGGTATTTTGTCACAGTTGAAAAGTTGGGGAGGGAGAGGTAATAAGTACAAGTAAACTGAAAAGCACAAAGTTATACAGGAATGTCAAATTGGACTCATACAAATCATAATGGTTAAGGCACTTTATACCAGGAAAAAAGGAGAAGATGGAAATATATGACTAGGGACCGATGACAGGATTGCTGTCTATCCATCTTTGGTATAAAAGAGTGAAAGTTTTGAGGCAAATCACGAAGGGTATCTTACCAATGGAATTTGGGGGATAGATTTACAGAAAATGGTCAATGGAATTTACGAGGATTACAGGGTCAAAGGGAAGGTAGCAAAAAATCTAATTCCTTGATTATTTCTAGTAGCTCTAGTTAAATCCAGATCTTTGAAAGAGGAGGCAATAAAAGCGGGAGGGGTGGGGTTACTACAGGACTGGTTTGTCCTGCAAAGACCTTCTTTTGCTTCCATGGCTCCCTGAAGAATATCACATAAGCTAAAGAACTATCTGGTAGTACAGTTCTATACTACAGAGATGTGTTTCATATCCCAAACACTCCCTGCTTTATGAAGTGATCTGGAAGCCTCAGAGATCTCAACCATTCATCGGGCTAGAGAGAACATGTTCAATAAGAGAAAGAACAACCTGGGGGTCCAAACAGAATGTTCCAGACTCTCCCTACTTCACTTGTATCTCCTTTTTATTCTTAAAATTATTACCAAAGTTTAGTCATGGGTAAGATCTTTGATTCATGTGAATCTTATCTGACAATTTGATCCTTTGTTTTAGCTCAAGGGAATAGAGACTGGGAAAAGACAGCCGGTCAGAAGCACTTAGTGACCAGAAGTTTAAAAAAATGCGAGTTCTGGAGAGTTTCGTTGACTCTCAACGAAACTTTAAGAAAACTGCTAAGAAAATCAATCCCAACAGTTCCTAACAAGGGAAGGAGGTGCTCTGATCTCTCAGTTTACATGTTTAGTTAGTGAGATTTTGACTAAGTTACTTTTATTTTATTAAAAGTTATTTAATGTTGCTCCATTATATGTTCAATAACAAAAATATGCAGGAAAACAGTTCTTTTTCATCCATTCAGTGGATCATAGTTCTTCCTATTAGATAGTTAAAAAATGTTTAACCCTCTAAATTGGTTAAAAGACACAGGTTCTAGTTTCAGCTCTAGGTCCATCATTTACTAGTAATTTAACCTCTCCAAGACTGAATTTTCATTGTTTTCATTGTAGTTACTCTTGAGAAAAAGAGTTCACCAAACGAGGAAGCAGGGAATCATTCGTAGAGCCAATATTGGATTCTAGATGTAACTTGGATAAAAGGTAGGATGAAAATAAGCGTCAATTTTAGATCAGTTCCTCTCCCTGCCCAAGCCACCATAGCCTAGCTCTGCTCCCAGGGCCTAAGCAAAAGCAATATTAAATCCTTACAAAGAAAGGGCTTACAGTTGGTAGAACCTTAGACTAAAAACCCTTTGTGAAAGTCTGGAACTCACTGTTGGTAGGAGCATGCAGAAAGCTTAGCCAGGCTGAGAATAGGAGGCAAAGCCAATCCCTTTCTTTCTAAAACTATGGCAAAGTAGAGAATATAGAACTCCCATATGTATTACCTGGAAGATCCCCAAAACAGGAGGTTCTGGAATTAGCAATGCTTACTTATCATTACCACCTCTCGAAAGGCAGAATGCTAATAAATCTAGACCAGGTTTCATAATTCCAAGCAGCAGAGTAGAAAAGTCTATAGAATATATGAATTACTGCCAGAAAGAAATTCACCAAATACTTTTAGGAAGCTGTGAAAAACTTTGGAATTATTTAGAGACCGTGCTGTTGCCTCTGGCATTCTTAAACCTCAGGTAACAAGCTTAACTTCTCCAGCTAACTTGGAAACTGTGCAACCAAGAGGAAAGCAAAGACAGACTGCCCCCTATCTTAGAAGCCACACTGTTAAGGTCACTGGGGAGTCACACTTTAACCAAATTCATCAAATTGTATCCCAATGGAAGGGCCGAGATGGCGGGATTGAGAGTACAGAGAATGCCCCACCAAAAAAAAAGCAGTTGGCAAATTATTTTATTTGGGGGTGGGGGCAGCAAGGGGAACCAAGTTTCTGTGGAAAACAATACATGGTTATGACATTTTATAGGCAAGATGTGCACTTACTTTTAACATTCATTGAAACTAAAATTCTTTTCTCGAAAACTCATAATTTTATAAGATGGTCAAGAATCCATTCAAAGCTTTCCTTTGATAATTATAATACACTATTACCAAGTGGTAGGGCAGAAGCCTTATATTTGGTGCTGAAGTCAGTGGCTCAATACCATCTGTCTTCCTGGAGCTATCATCAGAAGTCTGCATTCTCTCAGAAGTAGTAGGTCTCAGCTAAGATGGCTGCCGTATGAAAATGAGACAAGCAGGCATACTATCAATCCCCAGAAAAACTCACAGGAACTGTTCAAAAACAAACCACCCCAGGGGGCACCCTTCACCTTCCTTTTGACTGTCAGCATGTCTGTCACCTGCACACCCACTAGTAAACAAACACAAAAAATGTTCCACTTTACTCTCCACGCCAGTTATCTCCTGCAGGGGTTATCTTATTCAGAAAGCCAGGCAGAGGAGGTAACTAAATCCTTTGAAGAGCACAATCAGGTATTATAAAGTTTGAAAAAAGCCAGGGTAATAACCATTGTCCTCTCTTCTTTTTCAAAAGGGCCAACATTTTTTTCGACTGCACACTGGTTAGATTGAAAGATGGCAGCAGCCTCACAAAGCAGTCCTTTAAAAAGAAAACAATTACTATTCATCACCTTTGCTGTGTGCCTAGCTTTGTTAAGAGCACAGTTTGTGAAATGCTATGGTGCAGGTGATTTGCTGAAACTAACAGCTAAACAAGAATCCGTGTGCTTTGTTACCATATTCTGACTCCTTTCCCTTGACTGTAATGTTTCCATTTTTCCCAAAGACCGTTCTGACCAAGGACAAACTCCCTATGGAACTAGGGACCAATAAATAGATACCTCTCAGCCACTATGCGCATTAACTCTTGATTGTCTGCAAGAAGGGGGGCGGGGAAGAAAAGCTTCCAACAACTGGATCATAAAACCTGTCTTGTAGCACTTCTCTAGTGAAGAAAACTCAGAAAAGGAAGTCCTCCTCTTTTAAGACTGTCACTTAAGCCTCAGAGGTACTGGATTGTGGCAAATTGTTGAAGAGAAAAATAGTACCATCATAGCTTCTTAGAAGGGGGCAATATTTATAGGCAAAAGAAGGGAAAAGTGTTCTTTTAATCTACCCATTTATTAAAGCGGATAACTATACTTTCCAGGTTAAAAGAACTATATAAAAAAACCACCCTCATTTAATCTTGGTTTAATGAGAAAATACATCCAGTCTCCAAGGTGAGGTTTATAGAGAACCCTCGGAAGATCTGACTTAATACACAATGCAATATACAGATGATGTATTATTGAATTGTACAACTAAAATCCATATAATTTATTAACCAATGTCACCCAATAAATTTAATTAAAAAAAAAGAAAAGAAATGCAAATGGAAATAAAAAAAAGAAAACTGAGTTTAAAAATTTGTTTCCAAAAGAAAATCTTATATCACGATCAATACCTTTATTCCATCTCACTCTATCTTCTGGCCTCCACGCCACAAGTCTGGTAAGGCTTTGGCCCCTGACATAAGACTGCCTGGGGTTGACTCCTGATTCAGTCAATTTACTAGCTAGGTCATCTTGGGTCAAATTTCCTGATTTCTTCATGTGAAAAAAATAGGAATGATGACAACAGTACCTAACTCACAGGGTATTACAGATATTAAAGGAGATAAGTTATGCAAAGTACTTAACACAATGCCTGGCACGTAGTGAAAGCTCAGTAAATATTAGCTGCCATTACTTTTGTTGTTATTACACTGCATTTCAGCTCAGGTACCACTTCTTCCAGAAAGTCTTCCTTGATAAAACCTTCATCCCAAGATTCCTCTCTTCCACATATTTTATATATACCTCTATCATAGTATTTCTCCCACTGAATCATATTTGTTTGTCTACCTCACACGCTCCGCCCTCTTTAAGTGCTAGGATTGTATCTTGCATTTCTGTATTTGTAGGCCAGCAAAACACCTGGTATATAGTAGGCATTCAAAGAATTATTCGTTCATTATAAAAGTCTACCCAATAATTACTTAAATTTATGCGTTTTTCTTTATTATTCTTTATTATTATTTATGCCTACAGCACCTGGTCTTCCTAGGTGGACTCCCATCCAAGTATTAGCCAGGCCCGACCCTGCTTAGCTTCCGAGATCAGACATCGGACTTGTTCAGGGTGGCATGGCCGTAGACCATGGACCGTGGTTCCACTGGGGCGCGAACCCAGGACCTTCTGCGTGTAAAGCAGACGTGCTAACCGCTACACTATGAAACCACATTCTGTGTTTTTTTAAACTAACAAAATCTAGCAAAAGATGTTAGTTCCACGATGGAATTACTTGAGTTTTAGTCATTTGAGACAGAACCTTAATGTTAATTAATTGCCTTCGACAAAAGAAGGGAGGAACAGGAAAGAAAAGCAAAGTTCCCAGTTCACTAAGAAATTAGAGCTTTTCAAATTAAAGTGGGAAAGCACTTAATGGGAGTTATGATGAGAGATGTGCAGCGAGAAAGTGAGTGATGAAAAGCCAAATGGATTAAGAGGAGATAACTGAATGTAATATAACTGACTAGGAAACAGCTTTTCCTGTCTTAACACTAAACTGAAAAATCTTTTCAAATCTCAAAGTAATCTTTCCTCATGAAAGGATCAACCAAATTTCAGTTTGCTGAGCTATTTATTTCAGACCACTCCACTCGACTCAAAAGCAAGATGGGCTTTCATTATGGAACCTTCTGAATAAACGGTGGAGAACAGCTTCCCAGTTCACTTAAGCAAAGAGCCATCCATCACTGATGACATCTAGATCCATTCAGTTTTCCTTCTTCTAAATAATGATGAAGAAAAAAAAAACTCTCAAAGTTCTAGTCACCTCGGTAAAAATACGGAAAGCAGTCTATCACAAGTCTAATGCAGTTAGCTTCTACCCGATACTTATTAATCAGAAGTTTGCATTAATTGGATATGTTTGTTATTAAGTTTCAAAAGACCTATCTTTTAAGGTTTAGTCCAAACCCATTTTCACACCCAAGTTATAAGTTTGAGCTGAAAATAGCTCTCCTACCATAAAGTCACCTGCTCAGAAATGATCTAGTCTTCAAGGGCTTTATAATATTTAAAGGCAGATTGATGGCAAACAACTTAACCATGTACTTTAAAAAAAAAAAAAAAAAACTGTAAGAAGGGGGTTACATTCCTGCGTGTGATAAACTCAGAATCTCCTGCTAAGCTTTTTCTCCCACCACCTTATGACTAAAAGACTCTGGAAAATGCTATCAGCAAGGAGAGCACGCCTCCAAGCCACAGCATGAAGGAACCCACACCTCTCTGTGTAACACCGTCTTTGTACTTCAAAAATCACAGGTATCGAATGATAACAAACTTTGGCCTGTACATTAAAAAATGCTTCTAAAAAGAAAGGAAATGTTTTTTCTAAAGAGAAAAGCACCTAGATGTGGTGTCATGAATCTAGCAATTCCCTGTATTGCCCACTGTAGATGTTATTGCTAAGAACTTGCAGTTGATTGCTGTCTCTGACTGCAGGGCTAATAAATTATTTGCATTCACCACAATCACACCAACCTTCTTTTGAAACCCACACAGTGAACCTTGAATCAGAGCACTGCTTTGTTTTCTGGGGAAGGTTTTTTTTTTTTTTTTGCTGGCTGGTTTTGTTGTTTCTAAAGAGAAGTCCATTTAGAGGGCTGCGGCAGAGATGTAAATTAAATAAAATAGCAGTAAGCTTGGGAGGAAATAAGGAAATAATATAGCAAACCATGAAGTGTTATTTCAGCAGAAATGGCCAACAGAGGAAAAGTTTATGTCGATTTATCCATTAAAAATCTCTCTTTTTGGAGTATTATGTAAGTGTCATAAAAAAAAAAAAATGCAGTGGGCTGAACTGGGACATGTGAGGACTCAATACAACCAAGCTTCGAATACTTAAATATCTCAAACCACTTTTTGCTTATAGCAAATAAAAAGCAGAGCTACAGATGCTTTCTCATCTGTGTGTAAATGAAAGCGAAACTGTGTGAGTAGTTAGTATTCTTAGAATTTTTGAGAACCACTTTATTTAAATGATATCAAAGCCAATCTGTATCTGTACAGAAATAATTTTCTTAAGGCTCTTATTCTCTAGACTTTACAGAGCTGTGCATACTCTTCCCTCTACCCTTCTCGAGATGAAAAAGTGAAAAGAGCTCTGCAGGTTAAAAACCACTTCAAATGAATCCGGGAGAAGGAATTTCAAAGGGATTAGAATATTACTGACTCACCAGCCTGCTAGAGAGCAGGGTTCAGCTCTTCCCAGCCCCACTCTTTGTTCCCATAGCACATCTTGGAATTTATCATGCTACTTTATGTTTTTACATCTACCTCAGCCTCCAAACTGTGAACTCTGATGGCAGGAAGTGGGTTTTTTTAGCTGGGGACAGTATTTGTTGACCTGAATTATGTATCTATATAGTATTATGTAATACCTAGATATTAATTATCATTAAGTGAATTAAACATCCTAGAGAAGGTATTAAAATTCAGTAAGCATATTTTAAGGAACCGAATGTTAAGACAACACATATAAAAGAACCAAGGATCACAAATATTAGAAATGTGTAATTTAGTTAAAGTCATCAATATAATGCAGCACTGACATTCAGATAATTTGATATTGTTTGGCTTATTTACTATAGATGTGGCTTTTAAAAGACTTCATTTTTTATGATATGTACTTACATGTATCTTTTACTTATAGCTCCATTTTCAAGTTGATTGTGATTCACACATTCTACTGACAAAAATAAACATTTGGGCAAATGGTTAATACTCCTGACTACCAAATTATCTAGTATGGACTCTCTCTAACCCCACAGAAACTGGTCTTTTCTTATTCTCATCTGTAAAATACCCGAATTTCTCTGCTCCGTCAAAAGTAACATTAATTCTAGGAAGGGCATAAGGATATCCAAATGTGTCTCGGTGTGTGTGTGTCTATCTGTCCCTCTCCCCTGCCCCATAGACACACAGGAACATCCCTGAAAAACACATCAATACAGAGGGCCTTCCTCACTCTTTACCTCTCCCTCCTCACTGACAGAGGCAGCCAGGCTGCCAAGGCAGCAACCCCCACATGAAATATGAAATAGTGGAGGTGAAACAGCTCAATCAAAACAGCTTGGGAAAGGGAAGGAGTGTATACTTGTCAGCTAAAGTCTCCACGGAAAGGCCAGAAAACCTTTGCTTCTGCCTTGACCATCCTAGGCAAATAACCCTGTTCAAGGGGTGCTTATCTAAGCTTAGAGGCCAAGCACTCCCTTTAACCTTTCAGAGAAGGGTAATATGAAAATGCACCTGGTTATTTGAAAAGTGCACGATGAGAAATGTCAGGGTGCAGCTCAAGCATACTCCGGAGAGCACAGCTGAAAGCAATTTCGAAAACCAAGCAGTTAAGAGACTGAAGTGGAATGCACAGGTAGAAGAAAAGCTTGCACTGCTTCAGCACAGGGGACTGTTTTGCTTCGGCCAAAAGCCACAGACTGACCCAGCAGGATGCAGATTACTCAGCTCTCTGAAATGGAATATGGCTCTTCCGGCTTCTCTCTACAAGGCTGCCTCATTGGTTCTGATTAAGACTCACTCATTCCACTTCCATAAGTCTCCAGCTGGCTTGGGTTACCCTTAGTTAAGGACAATAAACACTGTATCCAAAAAAAAATAAAAATAATAAAAATAATAAAATTTAAAAACCAGAGGAGCTATGTAACAGGCAGAATGGCAGTCCTTTCAAAATTTTAAACATGAATTGAAATTAGAGCTACAGAAGTAAAACCAAATCAGAATAAACACTCCCCATCTCCCAGGTCTGAAAATACCAGTCATTCCCCTTAATCCCTAAAAGAAAGAATCCATGAGCACACAGTTACTTCAAACTCAAATGTGCTGCTTTGGTTTAGAATCAAAGCATAATGTTAAGATAGTTGGAAGAAAGAAGACATTCTTTAAAATTCTATCATCTGCTGGGAGAGTTTAAAAGGAGGAACTGGAGTAAGCTGGGCACCCATCTTTAGGGGTAGAGTATGCAGTTGATGGAGTTTCAGATAGGCCTTGGCCAGCATTCTTCTCTGCTTTTGTATCTCCTAGGACAGCATCTATGATGGTTAATGCACCATGCAGAGACATTATAATTCGTTCTCAGGGTATTTTATAGTTTCCTTTCGTGACTAACCAAAGAAGTTCAGGATCTGTATAATTTAGTGTTTACTAGATGCTAAGCATTGGAAATATTCACCTGAGGGCCTGATGCCAAAAAGGAAGGAGTACCCTTAAGCAGAGAAGACTTTCAAGAGCTGACTGGCCAAGTAGATCCAAAACCCATGAAATCTCCGAGGACACACACTTCCAAACTAGTGGTAAAGGCTGCAGCTGTAGTGTTTTCTTTTCCAAATATGCAGATAACCACCTTCACAGCTTATTCAGGGATATGGGTTATTAATGGTGAAGAGAATGGGCTGAATTGAAAGGAAAGCTGGAGATATACCCTACTGTAGACAGGGGCTTCACCTACATAATTCTTAGCAGAAGGTTCCTCTTTGAGACTAGCTTGAGACATCAAATTACCTAGTTCCCTACATTCCTAGGATTCTACAAGGAAGAGC
>NW_006443568.1:2908191-2922732 GCF_000325575.1 Pteropus alecto | reverse complement strand
GAGCGGGTCTCTGTCATTGAATTACTTTGGGACCCTAGAGAAGCCTCAGCCTCTTTGGAGAAAATCTATATACTAGTAACATCATCTCTCTCAAAGAGACAAAGAAATGACAAAGAAATCTGCAGACTGCCAGCTCCATGAAGGCAAAGACCATGTCTTACTCACTACTGCATTTCTAATGCCTAGGATTGTAGGAATCCCAATAAATACATTTCAAAAGAAAGAAGGGACTAACTCTGCACGCTACTTCTGATACAAAATCCAAAAGTGCTATTGAATCAGCTCCAGTCAAAACACTGTCCTGACCAACAGACAGAGCCAGCCTAGCCTGGTACAAGGCCTTGCCGAGCCCAGGCACATCGTCAGTGCTGCAGGAAATGAACCAAGGCTGAGGGGCAGGTAGTGTCCTGGTGGCAGAACAAAATCCTCTTCCAAAGGAAAAGTATCCTTGGCTGAAGGAGGAAACAAGTAGCTAGTCACGCTTCTTAGTGGCATGTTACAATAATGCACAACACAGTTCAGCCTGTCATGGGCTTCCACCAACCTCAGGCCTGTAAAACTATACAAATGGAGGCTACTTTTCTTGACAATGCAGAAAGGCCAGCTGCCTACATTATACTTTTAAAAATGTAGGGACTGAGATGCCACTGAACAAACATTTAAGAAGCCAGTAGAGACCTCAAACCTGCTGCCCACTGGGTCATTTTGGGATTAGACAAGAGTTCAACCAAACAGGATTTTGTTACCATACTATAATGAATCCTGCTAACATTGTTATTTATGCACCTAGAAGCAGGCTAAGCACTTTGTAAACATTTTCTTTAATCCTCACAACAATCCTATGAGAGGCACTGTCGTTACCATTTTGTAGACAGGTACTGTCTACAATGATAAAAGGTGGGTTTCAGTAACATCGACTAGGATATAATAGAACCAAGGACTCAGATTCAGGACTGTCTGACTTCCGAGTCCATGCTCCACAGTCTTGGCCTCTCTGCCTCCTGTTTCTTGCTCAGCTGATAAATAGGTAGGTGATTAAGAACAATTCTTAACTTCTCTCTAAACTTATCCAGTATTGTCTGGTATCGAAAGTAGCTAAAGTATCTTAACCACATGGGTTGACTTTTCTTCAGGAAGCTCTTGGATGAAGGTCCAGAAAGCAAGTTCAAAAGGCAGGCCCTGAAACCAAGAGCTATACATCATGACCCAAATTCTTCAATACTACTCACATGAGAAAAAATGTCCTAACATTAACCACACAATACTTCTTGGTCCTGTTCTTGCCAATTCCACACAATGCCTCAAATTGAAGACTATTCCAATTAGTAAGATTTTTATACAATCTCCAAAATAAGCCAAAAGGCCTTGCTTTGGCCCTGCAATTGTTATTTTGTTTTTATAAACTCCTCCACTATCTTATTATTTCCTCCCTTGAGGAATTCCTGAGGAAAGTCAATTTAAAGAAAGTTTTTAAACTGAACTGGATTTACTGTCCAATTATGCCATTTTCTTATCCTTCTTCACTTTGTTAGGAAATAAGTTTGTGTTTACATACTATTGCTAAAGGGCAAAAAGAACCCACCAAAATTATAGCTTTCCAAGATAGAGAGAAGAACTTAAGATGATTATCTTTTACTGAAGAGTACTTAAACAAGAGGTAATTACTTCATTTCATTGGGAGAGAGGCTATCATTAGAGGATTCTGATTTGTCTTACTTTGCTCAATTAAATTGTGATATAACAAGATCCCATAGACTTACTCAACGCTAGCTGAACTGCAGAATCAAAAAACTTGCATGGTTTGTATTAACAGCCAGAAAACTCTACCTTCCCCCAGTTACCATGTACTCAAGTCATTATCCTACAATCCGAGGAGACAGATTTAGGATTAATAATTTATTACTTTCCTGTACTGAAAAGTAGTTAAGAATATAGGACAGTTTGGCAGGAGAAAGTTCCTGATGAAGGCTCATTGCTATGAGATATACTCCATTAGTCATCCACCTTAAATTAGGTGCCCAGCAAGAAGGGCAGGGATATATAATGTCACCTAAAAAGTCTCCTGAAAATGCTTTTCTCCTGAAGAAAAGACTGATGCATGCTCAAACTATTTAATTCTTTTAAAGGAAAAAGATACCACTGGTATACCCAACAGGAGCCACTGCTCTCAAAGCACAACCAAAGGGTAGGGGCGAAGGAGGAAAGTGAGCTCAGGTGCCTTCTGTCTGCCAGGGGCAAATACAAGCAGTTATGAGATCAAAAAGGGAATGACAACTAGTGGGGAAAAGATCTCTTGCCAAGCCAGGAGCTGTCTTTGTCCCATCTGTAGTCTCTGTGGGGTTTGAGGGTGATAATTAATCTCACCCAGAGTTCGAGACTAATTAAAAAATAAACCATGACAGAGGTAGATGGAGATCAAAATATCTTTATAAGAAGTGATAAGGTGACTAGAGAACAGAGCTTAGATGCACAATCACAAATGAGCTTTCTAATACTTTCCTAGGCTAAATTAAATTTACCCTATTGGACAAATGCAGATTGTTCTGGCATGGGCAGATCAGTGAGAACATGGCAGGGAGAGAATACATGCAAATGCTAAAGACTGGCTATTCCATACAACAGGATTCTTTTCCAGACTTACCAATCAGCAAAATCAGTCTTCCATTCTTTTTCTCTGAAGAGAGGCAGAGAAAAGGTAGATAAAAGAGCAAAACTTTTCCTTCCAAATATTGTTCCCTCCTGGGAAGTCAAGTGCCCACTTAATGAGCTAATATTGAAAAACAGAGTAGGAAAGAATGATTCCCTTTAATATGTATATTCCAAATTGCTACTATTTCCAGCATTATCTTTAAGTTAACCCAATAAACCTTATTGCTACCTACTATATGATAGATGCTAGGAATGCAATTATGAGTAAGACAGTTAAATGAAGCAGACACATATGTAAGTAATCATAACAGACTTCTGCTCCTAGCCATGATTGAGTAACCAGTATCAGACTCACCATTTACCATAAATAACTGGACAGAATATACGAGACAACTGTTTTTGGGAAATAAGAGCAGTGCAAGGCTATAATCCCTGAGATAAGAGAAACCTGAAGTGAGCCGTACAACTGCCCAATTCTCTGGAGCAACTTCACAACCAGGGCACAGAAAGCTAGAGCCCAAACAGAACAGAGGAGTCTCACTGAGCCCAAGAAGCAGAGAACTGAGTTTAGTTAGAATCTGAGTGAGAGACACTGGAGAGAAAGGAGCTGTGGAAAGAGGAGGCCCCAGAAATCTATTGAGAGGATCCGTGCCAGGCTGAGGGGTGGTATAGTTAAAGGCACAGGACAAGACCACCTGAGGATTATTAGATAGTAGATGCCTCAGGGCTGAAAGGGAAACAGAATCACTAGAGGTCACACAGAGCTGGGGGAAGGAGGTAGGAGCACTTTGGCACTCCAGCTCTGTCAGAGCAAAGAAATCACATTAATGCTGTAGACCAGCAGATACCAGAAAGGCCTCACCTTAGAGTAGATCACACTTTAGAGCAAGACCTACTCTGAACCTCTCCTCATAAAGCCTAAATCATGCAGTATAACGTGGTATAATACAAGAGAGATGCACAGACACTATGAGAACATTAAAGAACAAGTTCAAACCAGGGATCTCAGGGAAAGCATCACAAAAGCTATTTACCTGAATCAGAATACATCAAGCAGAATGATAATGGCATATGAAGAGGTATGGAGCACCCTGTCTGGAAACATGAGATGGCACTCCATGAACGGTGATCGGAACGTGGAGTAGAGAAAGGAATATAGAATGGCTCAGGGATTTCTATCTCATAACATGAGTGGAAGTGGTCTTTTCCCAGTTATAGAATATAAAAAAGGAGGAAGAGGGATAAAAGATCACGGGTTCAGTTTTGATATATTAACTTAGAGGTAGCTATGAGACATCTGGTTGGAGATGTGTGACGCAGAGATGGCCACGTAGTCTGGAGCCCAGAGAGAAGTGAATGAACTGTTATAGATTTGGAAGCAGTGAGCGCACAGGTTACAATTATAGGAAAAAATGAGACTGCCCAGGGGAGAGCACAAGAGTGAGACAAGAAATGGTAGAAATAGAATGCTGAAGAACAAAACATTTAAGGGACAAGCTGAGAAGGGAGTGAGGAAAGAATAATTAGAAAGCTCAGTGCACTGGCTTTGGAAGGAGAACAAATAATTTAAGGTGACTGAGGAAAGGGTCTCAAGAAAGAAGTATGTGAAAGTGTCCAAAGCAGCAGAGATGTTAAGTAAGGTAAAAAGTATAGGTCTCCAACTAGGAAGGTCACAGTTACCTTGGCAAAAGCCAAGGTTTGGGCAGAAGCCAGGACCCCACTAGATTCAGAGGAGGACAGAGGTGGGAGAATGAGGCCAGCACATGCACTCTGCTCTTTCAGAAAGCTTCACTGGCCAGAAAGACTAAGTCAGGGACTTGGCTAGAGTCCTCACAAAGAACATGCCTGGCCCAGTAAGTATTTGTTAAATAAATATGTAATTTTAAAAATGCACCCATCTGGTTGTTTTACCAGTCTTTGTAAAGATGAGGGAAGGAAGGAAGGAATAGAGAGTGACTGTTAATGGTTAGAGGGTTTCTTCTGAGGTATTTGAAGAATGTTCTGGGATTAGATAGTTATACCTTAATTGAAAAAATAATAACCTCCTCTCATCTCTTACTACAGAACTCCTAAATTCTACCCATCTATTTAGCACTACTACTGATTCGTATTGAGTAAAAATTACTCTCTTCAGTGAGAGAGAGTCCTTGAAGGCAGAGAGCCTCATCACTTTTCTCCCGGACTACTTGATTTACTTCCTAATAGATACCCTTACCTCTAGCCCTGACATCCCTCCCCTTTCCATCTTCCTCCCATCTCCACCATTATCATTCTTCCATATTCCAGCAAAAAATGATCTAGAAATTAACCAGTATTATCCTTCTGCTTAAAATTTTCAATAGCTCCCAACTCCCTAAGGCAATGATCTCCGAAGTAGTGTTTTCGTACAAGAGGTGCACAAGACAAATCACTGGGGTATGAAAAGAAGATATTAAAACTATTTGTATTTGTTTTTTAGTTGATCCCTTTAAATTTTTATTTTTGGCATCTCTTATATACGTTAGACATTAATTCAATGGTACTTGTTATTATGTATAAATGAACATATATTGGGGTAAATCCTCAACTTTTTTTTGTGAATTAGAGTGTGTAATCAAAAAAAAATTTGTAGACTACCTACCTAAAAAGATTAAAACCAAAGCTTCTTCGCACATATACAAGATCCTTCATGATCTGGCCACGATCTACCTCTTCCGGAGCTGCCATTCCAGCTCTGCTCTTTATACTCCAGCAGCACTAAACTGCATATAGAGTTTTTGCTATATACTGGGCTGTTTCACCTTTTTGTTCTTGCATTCCCATTGCTTAGGGAATACTCCTTAAATCCTTCAAATTCAACCTTCAAAAATCTGTTCAGGCATCAGCTTGTCTGGGGATAATTCCTCAATTCTCTCCCTTCACCTCTAAGCTGAGTATTTCCTCCCTGGTTTCAGCAGCATTCTGGCCACTGCATTCTTCTATCTTTTCACTTACTGCATCATAGTATTTACACACATGCATGCACGCGCTCGCTTGCTCTCTCTCGCTTGATCTCTCTCTCTCTGTCTCTCATTAAACTGGGAGTTCTTCCAGGGAACTGTGTTACATTCATCCTTATTACCCTTGTGCCTGGCCTAAAACCACACTCCTAATGAATTCTCAAAAACTGGTTCTGAATTGAATACTTTTTCTCTTCACTCAAAACACTTATTATTAACTAACTGTGTAATCTACTTCCCAGAAGCAGGGGAGCATCAGTAAAAGTTTTCATAGCCAGTTGTTAGCTTTAGGACTACATTAGCCTCGATGACTCTCCTTGTTTTAGGTTTCCAGGGCTAGTTCAGGCCCTCTCGTCCCTTACACACATGCACATGTAACTCTTCAGATATGCACATTCTTTAGATATGTTAATATATTTGTTATTATTTTAACCAGAACTTGCTGGTCTCAAAGGCACTGTGTCTCCCTAAGGTGCCTTCACATACTTCTGCTCTGATTATGTTGATTCTAAGCTTTAAATCTCAAATGATAGATTGTGTTGATTTTAAAGTTTAATTCTCAAAGGACAGTTCCCTTATTGCTAATTTATTAATTTATTCAGTCAACATATATTTTTATGGTGCATCTACTATGTGCCCAGCCATCAGTACTTGCTAGGAATACCTAGCATAAGTAAAAGAGGCAAAATTCCTGCTCTCAAGAAGCTGACAATCTATCACAGTAATTTTCAAACTCTTGGGGTCACCTCATTTGTCTCCAGATACTAATAATCCCCAGGTCCAAAATGCTATTTTTCAAGCCATTTAACAATAACATTAAACAGAAAAATAGTGATTCAATGGCCCACAAGGAAAACACAGACAAATTGTAATCACTGCTTTCAAGCAGTGGGCTTCAGCACTGAACCCAAAAGCAATAATAAAAAAGAAGCCCATTACATGTAAGTCAATGGGTGCCTGGGCTCTACCAGAGATGGAGTAAACTGCCAAGTGGTAAACAGGAATAGGGATAACTGGAAAGCTGCCTTATTTTGATTAGTTTTTCAGGAATTATCCATACAATCCATGAGCTAAATGACAAGAGCAAACATTCAAGAATATATTTTATCAGAGAAAACTTAAGAATGCATGTAAAAACTGAACAAACTCATGAGTAGATAAATACTGACTCGAGCTATCGATTTTTGCTGCTATTGTTTTGTTGTTGCTTTCTCAGGTAGGTCTTTTTCCTCCCTTATAAAATAAAAGTTATACATGTACACTGAAAAAAGATCTGGAAAACACAGGAAAGTATAAAAGGATAATAATTCCACTATTCAAAAAATATATAAACATTTAGTTACATATCTTGTTTTAGATTGTTTTCTAGTACATAAAAACGTTTTTCTTTTCACAAAATATGCAGCATAGTGAATATGCAATTGTATATTCTGCTTTTATCAGTTAACATAGGAGCACTTTCCCATGTATTTATTCTTCTAAATTATGAATTTTAAAGATGGATGACGTTCTACCATGTAAATTATGGTATGTGGACATACCATAATTTCTTCCTCCTTTATTGTTGGGCAGTTGTTGCTATGTTTTGCAACAGAGAATAAAAGAATATTGATGAATGCTCTCATTCACAACTATCTAAATGTGTCCTTGAGGGAGTGGGAAGGTGGATGGGGTAAAAAGGGCCAAATATGAGATGAAAAAAATTTAACTATGTGCGGTGAACACACGATGCAATATATACACGCCTTATTGTTTAATTGTATACATGAAACTTACTGGATTTCATTAACCAATGTCACCATAATAAAAGAGAAAGAAAGGAAGAAAGGAAGGAAGGAAGGAAGGAAGGAAGGAAGGAAGGAAGGAAGGAAGGAAGGAAGGAAGGAAGGAAAACTGATTTGATGGAGGAAATGGAAAAAACAAATGGTAAATTACAGTTTTATATGATTGATAGATAAATAAATATATAAATGTATCCCTGAGATATATTCCTAAAAGGAATTACTAAATCAAAGGACATGAACTTTTTAAAGATCTTGATATTTATGCCATAAAGCTGTGTTCAAACTCCCCAGCACAATATAAGGGCAACCACATCACTTCTTGGCAGAAGTAGATATTTTTATATTCTCTATCATCAGTATGATAGATTAAAAAGGATTTCTCATTTTAATCTGCAGTTCTTTGATTAGTAATGAAAACGAACATTTTAAAATGTTTATAAATCATTTTAATTTCTTATTTATGGTACTCTGTGTCTTTTATTCATTTTTTTGTTAGAATACTGTGATTTTTTAAAAACTAATGAGAAAGGGCTCTGATAAATTAAAATATATAACAAATCTGTCATGTGTTGTTTGCATGTTCCCTCAGTTTGAATACACATGGTTCTTGGTTCTTCCATGGTAAAAGCTCCAAGCTTTTCTAAAATGGTACATTTAGAAGTGGTACAATCTAATCTCTACCAAAACATTCCTAACAATACCGCCTTTGTACCTTTACACTCAATCTGGTCACTAGAGTGCTGTTTTTAAGCACCAAGCTCAAGGAATACTAAGACTAGCCCAATGAGCCCACAGTACTATGTCTAACCAAGTGCTAGATGAAATATATAGTAACTTTTGGAAATGCATCACCCTCCCCTGTAATTGGAATCCCAAATAACAAGCTGCTTATCACGATTCAGTGTAAAATACTGTCTTTGGTCCTCCAAAAGATCATCAGATGAAAAAGAGCATGAGTTGTAGAGTGGACAGGCCTGGGTTTAGAATCCTAGCTCTGTCATGTTCTTGCTTTGTGAACTTAGTCAAGTCATTTTGCCCTAGGTGGGCTTCAATTTCCTTATCTATAAAATGAGAATACAACTATCTGTTTTAGGGATGGCATGAGGATTAAATGAGATAAGTAATGTTTATAACCAGGGGTCTGGTGTACGGTAGGTGCACTACAAAAAATTGTGGTTTTCCTACTCTCACGGTGCTAAATCAGTTACTTATTTAATTCAAATGATCTTACATAAAATGTTGGCCTGAAATAGCTGTCCCAGCAAAGCATCATCTGGGCAAAAAACATTTAGGTCAGCTTTCTGTCAACTGCAATATCCACTGCTATAATTATGCAATCATCAACCACCACTGCAAGACAACAAAAACTGAAAGCTGATGTTACTGAAATTGCTAAATACGGTAATTACTTGACTCTCAAGATCATGACCACCAATTCCTTTAGGAAAGCAACAGAAATCTTTGTAATTACAGGAGCAAAAGGCTGATTAGTTATCCTAGACAGTGGTCTCTGCAACAGAAGGCTTTTGGTCATTGCCCAGAATGGCAGCATACTCAGAAGTCTTTCTGAAATTGCTATTTTCTGACATATAATACTCTGCAAGAAACAATGTCAACAAAAGAAATGAAAGAAAAAAGAATACAGAAAGAAAGGATAGTCTTTAAAATTTAGCATTCTTGACACTCTTTTCTGGCAAGAGGTTCTAGGCTGGGTAAAATAATCTCTAGGAGGAAAGCATACTTTATGAAATCTATCAGCATAACCCCTTTCTATGGAAAAAGCAAGGAACACGTTTCTTTAAGTATTGATTCCTTTCTCTCTAGTGGACTGGTTCTGCCTCTAAGTGTTGATTCCTTTAGGAAAGGAAAGGAAGCAAAGTATCATTTACTAAGTATCTAAGTTCAGAGCGCTGTACTACATGCTTTAATTATATTATCTCCCAAATCAAGTTCTGAGGTAGGTCTTATGTTTCTTATAGACAATAAGTAACCTGCTCAAGGTTTTATTGTTATTAAGTGAAAACATCCAGCTCCAGGTGCCAGGTTTGTTCAACTTTGAAACCTTTCTCTTTTCTTTTTTCTTTCTTTTGTCAGCTTACAATCCCTTACTTTTTTATTTTTTACAACTACTGCACCTGGTCTTGCTAGGTCTCTCATCCAAGTACTAACCATGCCCGACCCTGCTTAGCTTCTGAGATCAGACAGGACCAGACTTGTTCATGGTGGCATGGTCATAAACAAAACCTTTTTTCTTTTCATTCCATCTTCATCAAATCTCAAAATAGTTGTGCCAACTCTCCCTTATGATAAAGAACCCAATTTAAATTTTAGTTCCAAAACGAAACAAACAAATCCAACTAAGTGTCCACCAACAAGACATTTCTGTCAATTAGCAAACTGCTTTTCTGCTTCCTACTAGTCTTTAAAATGAAATGAAGGATGCACACAAAATTCTTTTTAAGCCTTAAATCTAAAAAGAAAGTAGTACCTGTTGACAACCACAGAGCACTGAAGCAGAAGTAGGTATAAAACGGGTACAGGCTTCTCAACCACTTCACAGATGTCAGCCAGCAAAATCCTGATAAAATCCAGGAAGCAGGGCTTGGCTTGATTCCCAGTCTCTTCTCCATGGCCTTCCAGACAGGCAGAATCAGTCCACTAGAAAGAGACAAAGAGAAGAAATTATATGCCAAGTAATTAATAAGTGATTCCTGGAAATGCAGAATGCTAGATAGATTAGGGGGAAATTTCAAGTTTGTCTTTCACTGCTCATCTCTGCCCATAAATTTTAAACCTGAGCTTTTGACATAGCCTATAATTATCAGGATAAAAACATAGCAAGGGATGTGAAACGAATCCATTGTAAAACTGAAACACTTTATATTCCATCATTTTACAGTCTAACAGTAAATCATCTATGTGGAAAAATGGAAAGGTATCAACCTGCAAAAAGATCTGAGTTTCACTTCCAGTTCTGCTACTAACAGCTTTGTGACTAACCAAACACACTTCTTTATATATGAAAAGACTGGACCTAAAGGTTTTAAAATTTAATCTGTTTGTCTTTAGAGAGGGCATGCACTCTCCAGTTTGCTACTGTCCTTGCCACTATTATCTTTAAAAATCTATGTGATTTATACTTCGGCGTCACCTCCTTGATCCCTAGAATCATTTGCAATTTCTGACTTGAATTCATATACATATTTTTTCAATAAATATTTATCCAGCCCTATTATATACCAGACATTGTGCTGGCTACTCTAGAATCTAGAGGCTGTTTATGTCCCTTCCAGAAGAAAAATAAAATTATTTTCCATCAGTTTCTTCTTTCTTACACAACTTTCCTATACTGTATAAACTATTACATAAATCTTGGCAACATTATGAGGCTTGATCAAGTTCTGAAGAAGCAATTGAAAAAATCTTTTGTCCTAAATGTGCACCTGTCATCCAAATCTGGCAAGTGGTACAAACTGACAACCCCCAAACCAGCCAACATACAGAAAGATTGGCATTGCATGGGTTGGATATCCAAACTAATATTATGAAATAGACACACACACACACACACACACACACACACACACACACACACACACAGAGCTGCAAAACTGAAGTACAGCCCACCCAACAAAAGGCTTTTACTGAGCTTTAAGCATTTGAAGGACTTCATCTTTCTCATTCACTTCCATCCACTCCTGTTTCTAGTTATTTTGTAGTTGCCTGTTAGGGAGCAGGGGACAGAAAGGATGTCGTGTGTGGGCCACAGACATGCTCAAGAGATTATGGAATGGAGTCTAAGTAAGTACATCCAGAAACTTCTATAGCCTCTCAAGATGGAATGAGTGAGTGTGCATGTGTGTATGGATCTTATCCAACACATTTCTGTCTACCACAAAAGGGTTTTTTAAATTCAAGGTGACTCAATACCTGTCATCAATAGTGTGACAGGTGGGCGATAGAAGCATTAAAGAAATGAATAGGTTTTGAAAATGGGAGTAATAAACACCATTGGATTAGCAAGCTGATTAGAAGTACAATGTCTTACAAACCATGCATAAGAGGGAGGCAGAGCTATTTTCCTGTGAACTTCCAACTAGTCATTCCTCTGAAACCTACAATTGCCCAAGGGCACAAATCACTGCGAGGGTGCAGTCAAAGGCTTGCTGACCAAAGGCGGGAGCAACAATCACCAAGATCCAAATGGCTTGTTATAGAATCAAAGGGTAACAGCCCAGGGAGAAAACATACACCCCCACAATACCTGACAAATGAAAATCTAGAAAAGCTTGCAATAGTTCTGGCATTTAGGGCGTTACAAGTACACCCGAAATAAAAGCACTCTCTGTTGCAGCAGCTGTTCAGACAGAGCAGGGGGTAATGTTTACTTAATACTTCAGGTTGATGGGGAATGTATCATAGTTCAGTCTGTCAGCTACATACGTGGAACTCCATTTATGTACACAGCGATAAGATATGTTTGAACGACAGAGCACGTCTAAAAGAGCCTATTCAGCTGGTGTGAGTAATCAAGAATAAAGCTCTTAAAAAAAAAAAGTCTCAGATATTTGGGAAAGTTACAGAACAGACTGCCATGAATAGCTTTGCTTATATTTGCAGACACTGTTTTCCAAATAGCTGGAAAAATGAACAGATTGTTCTGGGAGGTCGTCTTTCCAATTTGCTCTTAGTTTCTAGTCTGTTTATCACATAAGAAAGCACAGTGAGAGTCAGCTAATGCTCTTCACCTATTGTATCCATTGTAGGTTGAGTACAACCACCAAGAAATGAGAGAAGGCAACGCTTTCCTTGAATCACGCCTGAGGTTTTTTTTGACTTCACTTTTGTGCTCCCTGCAGCCACCACAGGACCCCTTTGTGGGGCATACTTTTACAAGTCCTGAATGAGGCAGATTTCGCACAGTAATTTACACGTCGTGCTCAGCCCCGCCCCCCTTTTCCAGCACCAACTTTCTATCTTGGTGAGAACACCGAACACCAGAGACAGCAGCAAAGGGAGAGGCTGCAGAAGTCGAAGGAGGTAGGACAGCAGAGCCTCGAGCCTGGTCTGTCTGTCTGTCTGTCTGTCTGTCTGACTGTCAGGGGATGGAGGAAGCTGCAGGACCAGGCCCGAGCCCGAAAGAAGCGGAGTTCTGCCTGAGACTCGAGCTCCGCACCTGCAAAGCCAGAAGCAGCTGGCTGCCCTAGCCAAGCCAGGAGCGCCACCTCCGGGTCTCAACACCTGGCTAGCGCACCCCCAGAAATAGCCCGTCCCCCTTGCCCCTCCCCTGAACTCGTGGTCCTCGGCCTGGAAACCAGCCGTCTCCGGCCACCTACCCGGGCTCAGGGCCACACAGAGGGGCCCAGGCTCTCGGGAGCCTCCGCCTCCTCCCGGTCCATGGGGTCGGAGCCCCAATCTTCGCTCCCCTCACCCGGAGGAGGAGGAAGAGGAAGAAAGTAGTGCGGACTTCCCACCCGGACAGCTCCCTCTCGCCTCAGCTTCCCCGGACAGCGACGGCGGCCGGAAACGCCGCCTCCTCGCACCTCCTGGGCTCAACCCGGAAATACACTCTTCATGCTAAGCAAGCCCTCCTGTCCGCCCCTCCGGAAGCTCAATTTCAGTCTCGAGCCCAAGGGGTAGGAGAGACCGTGCTGGAGGGCAGAACTACGCACGAGCAAAGGAACCTGAGCTTCCAGGCTGCTGCCTCGCGCTCTCCAGAGGCAGTGTGCAACTTCGCCCGCCCTGCGCGGTCCCTGGGTCCCAGACTCGGGCAATTCCCACAAGCAAGATGGCGACAACGGCAGCACCCCCTACAGCTTAGCGCCCCGCTGTGCCATTGGCCAGAGCCTGGAGTGAAGCCTCCGCGGATTGGCCGAGAGCGCTGCGGGGGTGGGGGTGGAGCTGCAGCAGCCTGGAGCCCGGAGTGGGCAACGCGGCGTGAGCAGCGGCCCTAAGATCCCGGAGCATCGCGCTGGAAGAAGACTTCGCCGCTCCAGGCCGCAGCCTGGTGAGCTCAGCCCCCTTCAAGCCCTCCCCTACGTCCCTGCCGGGGCCTCTCCGAGCCGGCCCTGATCGACGCCGACACACCCCGGGAACCCTATCGTGACTTCATGGTGCCATATCGCGACATCATCGTGCCCTGTCGAGACTCCATTTTGTTACAGCCCTTTACAATATATAGCTTTTTTTTTTTTAATTTGCCCTGTCATCTTTGGGAGCTGTCCCATGTCGTGATTTTGCCGTGATCTCTCCGTGACATCACCGCGCCATCGTGAAGTGTGATCTCATCGCTGCCCTGTCGTGACTTCATCAATGTCGTGTTGTGACCTGGCTGCGGCGGGACAGGTGGTGGCCGCCAGGAACCCTCCTCCCCGTCTCATCTCCCCATCTCAGCAGCCCCGCTTCGATTATCCGGCTTTTGGATTCTGCGTTGTCCTGGGAGCTACCCGGGACCCCTTCTTGCTTCTCTAGACCCTGCCGGCATCCACGGGCTGGTAGCGGGGCAGGGAGAGCGAGGAGAGGGAGCGCAAGGGGTTAATTCTGCCGCTGCTGCTTCTGTTGCTGCTGCTGCAGCTTCTACCCGAGGGAGGGAAAGGAGAGGAGGCAAGGATCCTGCGGGGGCGACCGAAAGCCCTGGCTGGAGGGGTAGGGTCCCCAAAGGGACCTCTAAGCCTTCTTTGGTCAGCGCCCTGCATCCTCACTTCAGCTGAAGCTTGTCTCCTGCCTCTTCTGAAGAAGGGAGGGGAAAGGAAACCTAGAATGCCCTTTTCCCTCATGTCAGCCTGAGTCCGGATAATCGAACTTCACCCCTGTATGTCTCCGTTCCTCCCTGTCTGTCCTCACCACTCCTTCCCTGTGTGCCTCAGTGGAGGGAGACAAAACCAGGCTTCTGGTGCCAGGAGGGCAGCTAAACAGTGGGGCCCAGCCCCCTCCACCCCCAAGAGATTGTTGAGGAGAGCTGTCCAACTGAGCAGCAGATGCATGGTCCTTTCCTTCCCCCCTTTCTGGAGGTGACCTTGGACTAGGGTCTCTTCATCCCTAAAGATTTGAAGGTCCAGCCCCTGAAAGGGAGGTCAGTCCTGAGAAGCCCATCCCTCCTGATCCTCCCCTCCCTCTGTGCTAATCCCTCC
>NW_006443568.1:2900160-2908126 GCF_000325575.1 Pteropus alecto | reverse complement strand
CCCCACCCCCGCCCCTCCTCTGCAGAGGGATGCTCAGTCCCTCTTGTGTTCACAGTTGGGCAAGGCGGGCATCATGGCCTCGGATTGTGAGCCAGCTCTGAACCAGGCAGAGAGCCGAAACCCCACCCTGGATCGCTACCTGGGAGCCCTCCGTGAGGCCAAGAATGACAGCGAGCAGTTTGCAGCCCTGCTGCTAGTAAGGAGCTAACTGAAAATTGGGAGGTGGGAAGGGATGGGTGGTTGGGCCCCCTAGGAATGGGGTCAGTAAGTCCCCAAGGATATACAGGTGGTGCTGGCAACCCTGGAGGCACCAAAGAAGGTCCAAGACACCTATCTTTGGACTCTTTTGCTCCCCTGAGTACAGGGGTAGCGGGGAGAATGGGGAAGAATAAGGCTTGTAGTCCTAGGAGCCTTGGAGGAGGCTGTCTGGGTCTGTTCTCTGGGGTGTCCCAGAGCAGATGGGAGCTGACTCATAGGGTAACAGCAGCAGGTGGTAACTAGTGCAGAGTACTTGAGGGCTGGGGATGATTGTTCTGAGGGTGGAGAGAGTAGCAGGACTGGCAGTGACTAGGAAGGGGTCCCAGGGGATAGCCAGGATGGCAGTAGGTAGGTTAAGGGTAAGGGAGCTGGTTCCGGACTTAGCCCTGTTGGAAGAACCCAAGCTGGGGACAGCAGAGCAGGAGCTGCAGTGCTGGGAAGGGGGGGGGTTAGTGTGTGGGGGGTGAAGGGAGGAGGGAGTACAGCCGCTGCTTGTTTGCCATGGCAACAGGGAGAAGGCTCTGGAGTCAAGGGCTCACACTGCAGCAGAGGAGGTGTTTAGGTGAAATGTAAGGGGAAATGTTTTGACAGGCAGAGCGGCGAGACATAGGAGCCATTTCCCCTGAGACAGTGGCGGGAATGGATCAGAGACTTCTCTGGAGGGAACAATTAGGAAGGGACTCTAAATCCATGGAGGATTTTAAACACTGAGTTCTGAGCCCCTCCAATTCAGACCGTGGGCATCTAGACTAGACATCAGGAAGAACTTCTCCACTGACCAGGTGATGAAATGGCAGAACGGATGAGTAGTTGAGGAGGACTGAACCCCACTTCCACGGAGATAATCATAGTTAAGGGGTCCCAGAGGTCACACCTGTCTGTCTCCAGGGAGAAGGAAGGAACTGGATAAAATGACTCTGGGAGGCTTCCTGATCCCAGAGTGAGTCCCGTTATATAACCTAATCCTGCTAATGGTCAATGCCCTGGGGTACAGGGAACAGTCTGCTACGTCTTCCTTTCATCTTGTTGATAGCACATACCGCCCCCCACTCCAGGTGACCAAGGCAGTCAAAGCAGGTGACATCGATGCTAAAACGCGACGAAGGATCTTCGACGCTGTAGGCTTCACCTTCCCCAATCGTCTCCTGACCACCAAGGAGGCACCGGATGGCTGCCCCGACCATGTTCTCCGAGCCCTGGGCGTGGCCCTACTGGCCTGCTTCTGCAGTGACCCTGAACTGGCCGCCCATCCCCAGGTCCTGAACAAGATCCCCATCCTTAGCACTTTCCTCACAACCCGGGGGGACCCTGATGATGCTGCCCGCCGTTCCATGATCGATGACACCTACCAATGCCTGACGGCTGTGGCAGGCACACCCCGTGGGCCACGGCACCTCATTGCTGGTGGCACTGTGTCTGCCCTGTGTCAGGCATACCTGGGGCACGGCTATGGCTTTGACCAGGCCCTGGCACTCCTGGTGGGGCTGCTGGCTGCTGCTGAGACACAGTGCTGGAAAGAGGCAGAGCCTGACCTGCTGGCCGTGTTGCGGGGCCTCAGTGAAGATTTCCAGAAAGCCGAGGATGCCAGCAAGTTTGAGCTTTGCCAGCTGCTGCCCCTCTTTCTGCCTCCAACAACCGTGCCCTCTGAATGCCTCCGGGATCTGCAGGCTGGGCTGGCACGCATCCTGGGCAGCAAGCTGAGCTCCTGGCAGCGCAACCCCGCACTAAAGCTGGCAGCCCGCCTGGCGCATGCCTGTGGCTCCGACTGGATCCCAGCGGGCAGCTCCGGGAGCAAGTTCCTGGCCCTGCTGGTGAATCTGGCATGTGTGGAGGTACGACTGGCACTGGAGGAGACAGGCACAGAGGTAAAAGAGGATGTGGTGACTGCCTGCTATGCCCTCATGGAGTTGGGAATCCAGGAATGCACCCGCTGTGAGCAGTCATTGCTTAAGGAGCCACAGAAGGTACAGCTCGTGAGCATCATGAAGGAGGCCATCGGGGCTGTCATCCACTACCTGCAGCAGGTGAGGGTGCAGTTGCCCACAGAAGAAATCCAGTGTGTGGGGAGCCAGGAGGCTAGGAAAAGGGGGAAGTGAAACTCTTGTACCTCCATGTAATGGGGAGCTGGGAAGATGCACTTACCGAGGGCTGATCTTGTAGCACTCCCGGGAGTAGTGTGTGACCGAGCCTCCCTCTCCCTCCCTGTGCCTCCACACAAGCACCATACCACACACCATATGTGCATTCACATCACAGTACACACACGCGCACACACAACACAGTAACCTCCCACTCACAACCCTCCCCCCAGTACGCACACACAAAATCAAAGCCGTCTGTTCTGCTCAGTCTATAGCATTCTTTTACACACATGCACATACAAACTTGTAATGCTGCAGGGGAAAAAAACAGAGCTGCCTGGTATCCAGCATCTGCAGAGGTGCAGCTAACTCCTCAGGTCAGAGCTGCTATAAGGAAATGTTTACGTAGCTTTGGACCTCTCAGTTTCCTTCTAACCCTGAGAAACTTACGAGGTGGAGAGAAGAGAAATGTGAGTTGAATCCCAGGGAGTGAAGAGGCATGCCATCTGAAGTCTAGTTGGCTCAGGAGACATGCCCTGAAGGCCTTCTCTGTGCCAGGCCCCCGTTGGTAGCGTCCCCACCACATGCTAGGTGCTGGGTACACAGGGCTACCTTTGAAGGGTTTCCAGGCCAGAATTCCCTTCTCATAGTGTTATTCCAAGGCTGGCCGGCATGCTGTCCAAGCAGGGGAGGGGCTCTGGTCCCACTCCATCTCAAGGGAGTCCTATGGCAACAGGTGGGGCCAGAGAAGCAGAAGGAGCCGTTTGTGTTTGCTTCGGTGCGGATCCTGGGTGCCTGGCTGGCCGAGGAGACCTCATCCCTGCGCAAAGAGGTCTGCCAGCTGCTGCCCTTCCTCGTTCGCTATGCCAAGACCCTCTACGAAGAGGCCGAGGAAGCCAATGACCTCTCTCAGCAGGTTGCCACCCTGGCCATCTCCCCTACCACCCCAGGGCCCACCTGGCCAGGGGATGCTCTCCGGTGAGTTTGTAGTTACAGTCTCTCCAGCCAGACTGTTTTAAAGAAACAGCGTAACACAGGGATGCCTTTTCTTCCCCCAGACTGATCTATGCTGGGCTGCCTGATTGGGACATGAGATTACCTTAAGGATATTTGTTTTGCGGGGCTTGTTCCCACAGGACTCCTGGGCTGTCAAGTTTCACTTGCCAACCCCAGATTTCTCTAAAAGGAGATAACTTACGCTTATTGAGTATCTACTACATTTTTCTATACTCTATCAAAACGATCTCCTTGGATCCACACAGCAAATCTATGACATAAGTCTCATCCACATCTTCAGAATGAGGAAACTGATACTCAGGGAAGTTAAAGTCACTCGCCCACACTCACACCATGTGGCAGAGCCCAAGTTTGAGCCTAGGCCTGTGCAACTCCAATGCTTATGCTTTTTCTTCGGTACCTGTGAGGATATATCCTTTTCCCCTTTTTCCATTTTTCTTAGGTGGGGTGCCCTAAACAAGGGAATTTCTCCCTACCCCTTATACATCTGTCCCTTCCACATCCCCAGGCTCCTTCTGCCAGGCTGGTGCCACCTGACAGTCGAAGATGGGCCCCGGGAGATCCTGATCAAGGAGGGGGCCCCCTCACTTCTGTGCAAGTATTTCCTGCAGCAGTGGGAACTCACATCCCCTGGCCATGACACCTCAGTGCTTCCCGACAGTGTGGAGATCGGCCTGCAGACCTGCTGCCACATCTTCCTCAACCTCGTGGTCACCGCACCAGGGCTAATCAAGTGAGGCCGGGGAGGAGGTTGGAGGAAGCAAGGGGGTGCTCCTCAAATTTGCCCCAAATCTCCATCTCCTACTTTGCTTCTTTATGCCCAGGGGTTCCTGTTAGTGGTAGAATGAAAAGGTCTCAGAAAAAACAGTGCCACCCCACATAAAGATGTAGCATCTCCGGACCCCTCTGGGCAAGTCTATCCATTCCAGCCATAACCCAGTGTCTGCTCCCCAGATGCCATGAATGGAGCCAAAAATGAACTCTTCACCCTGCTGCCTAATTTCTTGCCAAACCCTGCCCTGGTGAAGCTGGGAGCCCAGCATCCCAGGTTTTCCCAAGGCTTAGTCTGGCTCTATTAACGCCCCCCACCTCCCTCCATCTTTCCCTTCGTTTCTCCCCAGACGAGATGCTTGCTTCACATCTCTTATGAACACCCTGATGACATCGCTACCCGCACTAGTGCAGCAGCAGGGGAGGCTGCTTCTGGCTGCCAATGTGGCCACCCTGGGCCTCCTCATGGCCCGGCTCCTTAGCACCTCTCCAGGTAAGCCTCTGGGGACCCAGTCCTAATGGGTGGGAACAGACAACCTGGGTGGACATGCTGGCCTCCGGGCATGTCACCTTTGTCAGAAAATGGTTTTACAGAATTTTCCTACCCAAAGGAACTCTCTAAAGTATTTTTCCATCCCCCACCCCACCCCACCCTTCTTCCCAAAATGATAACATTCTCTTCCATCTGAAGACATTTAAGGCAAGGTCTGGTGGGCGTAAGTACAGGCCTACTCAGAGGCACAGGCACAGGCACCTGGAATCCCAGCAGCCCAAGGAATCTGAATCCAGTGTTTTCAAGGTGGAGGAGCCACCTCACCCACCCCGGACTTGAGTCAGAAACCTGACTTCTCCCCATTGAGCTTTTTCTGTTCGGCACCTCACCTCCCTCATGACAGGCTTCAGCGCCTGGCGCTCCTCTGCACATGCCTTCTCCCCATCCCTGTCTTACTCTGGCTGAGTGCAGGGGGAGGGGCATCCCCTCCAGCCTCTGCCAGCCCTCAGTGTCTCCCACTTTGGCCGTGGGTGTCTGCTCGGGTCCCTCTGTCCCCGCCTGTTCCCTGTGCCCCATCTGTCAGGTTGGAGGAGCTGAGCAGATGCCCAGGAACGGGGTGTAATGAGCCCATAGCCTCAGCTGCCTCTGTTCCCTAAGCAGGGATCCCAGCGGGGTACCCAACAGTAACAAGAGGATCATGTCCCAATGAACCAGGAGCCCCCCTGCTCTCTAGCCCTCGTGCTCGTTCAGTCCCAGCTGCATCACCACAGCCCCTAAGTAGAGCCCTAGTGCTGGTTGACCCACAAATGCTACCAGGTTAGACTCACAGCCTCTGGGAGAGAATCTGCAGTGCAGGGGTGGCCCCTAGCCCAGCAGGTAAGCAAAGCCAGGTCGTCAGTTCCCGGGCCCCTCTGGTACTCTCTTCTGGCCTAAGAATGAAACTGGTGCACCCTCCTTAGCCTGTTGAGAAGCCCTAGGCCCCGCAGCGTCTCTCATCACTACTCAGACTGTAGGAAGCTCTGACCATGAGGTTGTGTCCAAGATTATTACGTTTAATTCTCACGGCAGATTTCTAAGATTAGCACTATTGGCCCCATTTTACAAATGAAGAAACGAGACCCAGAGAAGTGAATTACCCAAAGTCACACTGTAAAGTCAAAGGCAGGGTTTGAACCTAGGCAAGCTGATTGCAGGCTATGCTTTGGCTCCCTGAGTGTGCCCACCCAGGAAGGGACAGTAAGGGTCTGGCAAAGCAGTTGGCCCCGCTGGTTCATGCCCCCACTCCCTGCTTGCTTTCTAGCTCTTCAGGGAACACCAGCATCCAGAGGTTTCTTCGCGGCCGCCATCCTCTTTCTATCACAATCCCATGTGGCGCGGGCCACGCCTGGCTCAGACCAGGCAGTGCTGGCCCTGTCCCCTGACTACGAGGGCATCTGGGCCGATCTGCAGGAGCTCTGGTTCCTGGGCATGCAGGCCTTCACAGGCTGCGTGCCACTGCTGCCCTGGCTGGCCCCTGCCGCCTTGCGCTCCCGCTGGCCGCAGGAGCTGCTCCAGCTGCTAGGCAGCGTCAGCCCCAACTCCGTCAAGCCTGAGATGGTAGCCGCCTATCAGGGTGTCCTGGTTGAGTTGGCACGGGCCAACCGGCTGTGCCGGGAAGCCATGAGGCTGCAGGCGGGAGAGGAGACGGCCAGCCACTACCGCATGGCCGCCCTGGAGCAATGCCTGTCGGAGCCCTGAAGGGGTGTCCACTGGGGACAGAACTGGGGGCGGGCAGCAAGGGAAGGAGGAAGCATCTTCCCTCAAGCCCCCAAATTGAACCCCCGTCTCCAAACTTCCTCTCCCCCCAAACACCCCAGCTTTCTGGCTTTTCCAAGGGAGAGGGCATGGTGCCTACCCTTCAAATGTAAGGAACTGCGTTCCGCCCCCTGGGCCCACTCAGGGGCGGGGATTGTCTTGGAAGTCAACGTGGCTGTCCCCACCCAGCCGGGGAAGGTTGGAGAAGCCCCCAGGAGTGGGGAACTAGGTGTTATTGTGCCCAATGTCTGGCTCCCTTGCAGGAGGGAGGCCCCAGGGTGGGACAGGGCTGGCAGGAGCTGGCTGCCTCAGCCCATGTGCCCTGCCGGCCAGGGCGTGAGCTCCCCTAGGCTGTGGTGCCCCTCTGGCCTCCCAGGTCCACGTCCTTTAAATTGGCCATTTGGTTCTTGCCCTTGGCCCTCTTGGGCAGAGAGCAGGCTCAGGCCATTGACATCATATTTCTTTCTATCAGCTTCAATGAGCCAGGGTCTGAACTGCCCCATCCTTCTAGGGAAAGCTGGGGCAGATAGGCCTGGTGGAGGGGTTGGGGAAACCTTCCACCTGAGCCTCCTTGAAGGGACCCAGAAGCCCTTGGGCCCTGGTCTCTAAGCTTTTGTGTCGTGTTGCAGCAGAGTGATGATGGGAATTGGGGGGTTATTTATTTTGCCTGTCCTTATCTTTGCTTGGATACCTGAGTACCTGACTCCTGTCCCCCTGGTGCCATCTGGCCTGGCTGGAGCCAGGAACAGGAAGGGCACTTCCCCAGATACCGCATGTTTCCCTAGTGATTGCACCCCATTGCCATCGTGGTGCCTGGCTTTAAATCCACCCCTGCTTATAACTCCTCTCTGCAGAGAGACGCGCCTGGCGGCTCCATCAGGGACTACCTTTCTTATAAACCCAGGGGGACCCCCACACACCTGATTCCTTGCTTCTCTTCCCCCTCCCGTCCCCCAGTGCGTTCTGTGATCGCCAAGTTCAAAGCTGTGCACATGTGGACACTCAATAAATGTTCATTGGTGACGAGATGGCTCCTGTGTGGTCTGTCCTGCAGCAGCTCACAGCTACTATCTGCTGAACACATGCCCTGCTAAGCACACTTCACAAGTGTTATCTCATTCAGCTCACCCAAGAATCCTATGAAACAGGTATTATTACCCCAATTTTACAGGCAAAGAAACTTAGACATGGATAGGTGAGTTGCTCAAGGTGTTCCAGCTACTCAGCGTCAGAGCCAAGACTCTACATAGGCCATCCAGCTTCTCAGCCCCCACCCTTCATTGCTGGAGTAGAGTTACACACTCAGAGATTGATGTGGCCAGGCCTAGTGGGGTCTCTGGTGCTCTGGTGTACAAATGAAGTGCTGCCCCACCATGTCTGCCGGTTGTTGTCAATTTTTAAGTTAGAAATCCTAATTTTTATGTGAAATCTGATTTTTGAATGTTGATAATTTTTTTAAGACTTCAATCACTGTTACCCCAATAGAATATTTGCAGGTCAAATGTGGCTTTCAGGCAACCAGCTGTTCACCTCTGCTCTATGCCAAGTGAGA
>NW_006443568.1:2893980-2899854 GCF_000325575.1 Pteropus alecto | reverse complement strand
TCAGCAGGAGATGAGCAGAGCACCCACTGCCTCACCAGGCCTAAGCCAAAGCTATCAGATTGGAGCCAGACCAGCCTTAAACCCTGTCTCTCCTCAATTTAAGCCCTCAAGCCTGCAACCATTCGCTGAGCTGTTCCTGAGTGCCTGCCTAGGGTTGGCTATGCATAGACAGAGAGGAACATTATTTATTGGATGTACTAAAAGTTGTGCTCATAGCATGAATTCCCTGAGAGCCCTGAAAAATAAAGAAGACCCTATGTTCAAGCAGTTTAAAATCCAGAAGGGAAACAGGCAAGGCAACAGAGAGCTCTTAAAGTTGGTCCTATGGAGGTCCAAACAAAGAGTAGCTGGAGCGTGAGAGCCCCTCAGCCTGGAAATAAGTCCAGGAAAATTCAGAGAAAATATTCGCTCTGAGACCTAAGGGTGAGGAGGGCTTGCTAAGTGGATGAGGAGAGGAACAGCAGATATAAAGGCATGCAAGCTTGGAAACTGCAAGTAGGTCATTAATGCTACAATGGAGAGTGTGAGTGGAGAGTGCGGAAGATGAGGTTGGACTAGTGGGCATGGACCAGATCTTACAAGTCTTGTGCTGTGCTAAGAAGCTCAGATGTGGGATCATGCTGAGACTGCAGACATTTGAGCAGATTGAATGTGATCCAGTTTGCATTTCTGAAAGACAATTTTGGCTGCAAGAGGGATGGCTGAGGCAGGGAGCTCAGAGAAGAGGTAGTAAGTCTGAACTAAGCTAGCGGCAGTGAGGATAGAGAAAATATAGGTAGGAGTTGTTTAATGGGACTTGGTGATTAATTGGAAGTGAAGTGGGATGAAGAGCCAAGGATGACTCCCAGATTCCTGATCCAGGCTAATGAGTGGATAAGGAGGCCATTCACTGTCATGGAGAACACTGGGAACAGGTTGATACAAAATATAAGCTCATTTTGGTAAATGGTAAATTTGCACCGCTTGTGGAATATCCAAGGGGAAGTTGCTTTCTGCCGTCTGGATCTCAGAGACAGGTCTGGGTGAGTGACATATTGGAAGCTGTCAGTGTAAGAGATCCTTAAAAGTCACGGGAGTGACTAAGATCATCCGGGGAAGTGAAAAGATAAAGAAGAGCTCCAAAACTGGCAACCACCAGTGGTCCCTGCTCTCAAAATACTCTCCCTCATTCAGCGGGGGATCCAAACCCTGAAGAAAGCCTTATAATACAAGGGAGACTGAACTCTATACTTTAATGAGGGATAGTCAGAGAATTTGGAGCTCAGGATGTGGAGGGGTCCTAGGCTAACTTGGCCTACTGAGCTTGCTTCTGGTTAATTCAGCTGCCAGCATAAAAGGAGAACCAAGCTGCAGTTGTGAGATCTAACCACGAGGTGGCGCCTCAGCATCTCCTTGTGCCAGATTTCCCCAACCCTGCTCTCAGCCAGGCCCAGAGCAGGAGGTTGTCAAAAGCTGGAAGGAAGGTGGTTGTGTCAACCATAAAAAAGGGAGGCCTGAGTTTTTTCTTAGCATAAAGTGCAAATGCAAGCTCACTTTTTGAAAAGAGAGAGGAAGATTTGAGCCTGGGGGGAAAGCAATATGCCCAATATGTCAAATGGGAGTCTATGTATGTTTGAACATGGACACCTATGTGTCAACATATATCCTGTGTTCCCATGTTGTATGTGTGTTTCCCAGGAGTATCTCTGTGCAGATTGTGTGCCCCACGTGCCCAGGGTGACTACAAGTATACCACATGCACATCCCAGGACTCCAGCTGTGTGCATGTGCCACAGAGAGTGGGCAGCCTGCAATCTCTACCTCTATGCCTCAGAGAGTAAGAAGTTCCTTGGCTCTGAAAAACAAGGACAACAGAGTCTGCAGCCATAGGACCCTGAAGTTTTTAGGAGTTCCCCAAAAGCAGCAGCAGGCCATGGAGAACATCCCTCTCCCCAGTAGCCATAAGCAAAATAACTTATCAGATTATTCTCCTCAGATTATATCTGAGTTTTATGTCTAGCTACCCAAAGTCATGATCGCATGGAGGCTTCATAATAGATCCCTCAATAGACTGAGGGCTTTATAAACTTATTCATTCATTATTTCTTTAATAAGCACTCATTGAGCACCTGCCAGGCACTAAACCCAACCCAGGACACATTTTCTGTTTCTCTTTTCATCTTCTTGTGACGTAGTTCATGAGGCAGGAAATACAAATTAGTTGCAGCTACAAAGAGCTTGCAATGCTGGCTAGAATGTTGAAGATGGGTCATGGGAAGCCCCAGGTGAGTTTTCAGTAGGGAGGTAACATGGTCTAGTCGTTCTTGTTCCTAAATGGAATTGGAATGGGATCAGAAGACATATGGACGAAGGTGGGGGATCAGTTAGGGGGTCTGCAAAGGTGTAGGCAGTGGTTTTCAGACTTTATGGTGCTTCTGACTCACCTTACAGACTTATTAAAACACAAATTGCCAGGCCCCACCTTCCAAAGTTACTGATTCAGCATATTTGGAGTGGGGTCCAAAAACTGGCACTTCTAACACGTTCCCAGGTATTGTAGGTGATACTGGTCCAGGGACCACACTTCAAGAACTACTGATCTATGAGAAGGAATACGGTAGTTTAAGGTGCTAACAGAGGTGCGGAGAGAGATATTAAGGGTTAGAAATGACAACAGGATGAATAGCTTATGGGGGGAGGGGAAGGTCAGAGACTGGGATGATTCTTATTTTTAATTTGAAGGATGGTGGTGCCATTCATGGAACTACAGAACACAGGGGGAGAAGCAGATTGTTGGTGGTGGTAGGGGTGGAGGAGATGTTGAGTTCAGCTTTGGACTTGAAAGTTTCAGATGCTGGCAACAAGATGTCTGGAGGAAATAGCCAGCTGGCAATTGTATCTGTGAGTCTGGATTTCTAGTGAAAGATACAGACTGAAGATAACAAGGTTGGGAGATAACAGTGGACATGTAGACATTAAAGTTTTGAGAAGTGATGAATTCACTCGAGAAGATTGTAGATAGAAAAGGTAGAAGCTTCAATTCTGAGGACGAATAACTGACATTAAGGATGTGAGTGAAAAGAAAGGAAATAGAAAAGAAGACTGAGAAGTGGCCAGCGTAGAAAGGAGGAGAATAGGCACAAAAGGTGTATCTTAACTGCAGAGAAGTAGGGTGAGGAAACCCAAGGAAGCAACTGGACAGGCAGTGCATCCTGTCACTCTGGTTTTCCAAGCCTGTGGGAGACAGCAGGGGATCTCCACAGCTGGCTACAGGCATCGTCAGCCATGTTGCTCCTGGACTTATCTCAAAGAGGTCCACCAACTCGCACAACATGCATCGACATATTCACCTGTCCCAGAGCCTGCCTTCTGGTGTCTTATGGCTGAAGTTGAGGGTAGGGGTCTCACCACAGACTCACACACCCATATATATATAGAGAGAGAGAGACACACACACACACACACACACACACACAAACATACATACTCCTCACCTCTGATCTGTCCTGGGAACAGTTCTTGCAAAACCGCCCAGTTCAGCTTCATCCACTCTCTAGCTAGTGATTCCAGCTTCCGGAAAGTTCTTAGTGATGAATCCTTGGCTGCTGTTAGCCTCCTCCTTTCTCCACAGTCCCCCAGCCTGACATGACCCAGAACTGAGCTCAGCACGTGCCATGTACCTCTGGGAGACTGCCTTACTATCTCCTCCACATACATTCCATGAGTTAATGGTGCCCTTTCTCCTCTAATCTATCTCAATATTTTTACCTTTACATTCTCATCTTCTACTTCACTAGAGGTCTAAGGGAACATCTAGTCCTCTCTGCCCTCCTCAACATTTTTGTTGTTGAAGTTGCAGAAGCTGAGATCAGAGAGGAAAAAGGACTTGCCCAGGATCATAGGTCAATTGAAGCCAGAACTAAATTCTAGGCACCTGAGTCTAGGGCAACACAGACCAGGAATTCTGAACACAGGATGGGGCTAGAGACAAACTACCCCAGCTCTGCCACTTAACTGTTTGGCTTTGGGCACGTCAGTTCACCTCTCTGTGCCTCATTTTCCTCACCCGAGAACGGAGATGATAAGGGTATCTGTCTCATAGGGCTGCTGTGAGGGTTAAATAGCTTAATTGTCATCAAGCACTTAGCACAGAGTCTGGCACACTCTGTAGTACTTGCTGTGACTATTTCTACTAAGCTGTGGTCTGAGCATTGCCTGCTTTTTTTTTTTTTTTTAACACCTTTCTTCTGCTTTCTTAGTTCTCATTCCCCTTAGCATTCCTCTCATTTCCCCTTCTTTAGTCCCTGTCCCAGCTTCTCAGGAGGGGAGGGTTGGGTTTGAGGAAGAAGTAAGATGGAGTGACTACAGAGACTGGAACATGCTTGAAAGCCAGCCAGTGCTGTTACACAGCCTGTGCCTGTTAGTGTAACGATCACATGCGGTCCACACAGGGTCAGTTACACTGAGATGCACTCAACAGGCCCACACTCATCAGCCTAGGCCCTATGGCTTCAGAAACATCTCGAGCCCTTCTCAGGTGGAACTCATGCCCAACCCCAGACCCGGGCAACTCTCTCTGTCTGGCCAGATTGTGTCTCCAACTTCCTCAGACCCTTGCTAGGTGCTGAGAGTTAACAGCCTAGGGAAGCCTGAGATAACTGGGCATCCGCAGAGGTGCTTTGATCCAGAAACAAAGACTGTGATGGCCCCCTACCAACACACACACACACACACACACACACACACACACACACACACGCACACACTGCCACACGCGTGCATATGAGCCGGTGGGCTTGAGTCTGCAGCTCACAAATTTCTACCACATTCACGATCACCGATCTCGTCTGTTCTCTGGGTAAGGTGGTTAGGGAAAAGACGGATACAGTCAAGGAAGCTGAGGTTGAGGAATGGTGGTGCTTTGCTCAAAGGCAAAGAAGCAATAGAGCCAAGATGCAAACCTAGGGACCCTAGGTCTAAGCCTCGAATCCTTTCCGTTTCACCGCAACTGGGATTCTTGGAGCCAAGAAGAAGACGGAGACCTTCCGGGGTTGAGTTCACGCCCCGCCTCCTGCTACCCACCCCAGGGGGTCGCGCCAAAGCCACGCCTCCCCTTGAGCAGCCGCTGGGGAGGAGGGAAAAGCAGCCACAGCGTGTCTCTTTAATGCGCGCCCCCGAAGGCCCGGCGCGCCCCCGCCACTATAACTGGAGTGCATGGAGCAGGCTGCGCTCAGAGGAAGGAGGGCGGGCGCTAGGCACCCGTTGACTGACTTTTCCAAGTGCTATTAGCGCCCATCCGTCCCACATCCCGCCCCTATGGACTCGCCGGGGGGGACCCATAGTTGAGAACCCGACGCCTGCTGGGCTCCGGGCTGGGTTGAACCCCGCCGCAGCCAAGTGACCCCTGCGGGCTGGGCAGGCTCCCGCACCTCTTCCCGCAGCGCTGGCCGTCGGGCAAGGGCTTCCTGGCCGCCCCACGCTACCCGCCCCATGCTGGTGCACACTTACTCCCCCATGGTGAGTAGTCTCGGGTCCGGGGGCGCGGGGACATCAGGAAGCCTGAGTCGTGGACCTTTCGAACCTCCTCCTCCAATGAGATCTCGGAGGGAGGGGGCCACAGGGAGTCCGCGAGCTGAAAATGGTGCGCACAGAACACCGCTGTCTCCAGCCCGAGGCTCCTGCGCCCGCGGGTCACTCAGAGATAGACCTCGGGCCCTGGGAAGCGGGTAGGACGGCAGCTGGACTCTCGCGAGCTGTCCAGGAGGAGGGTCCTTTTGGGCTGGGCTCCTTTCAGCCGCCGGTGGGTCGCCTAACGCGCCCCTCTCCTTCCCCAGGAGCGCCCCGACGGGCTGGGCGCAGCGGCTGGCGGGGCCCGCCTGTCATCTCTGCCCCAAG
>NW_006443568.1:2872558-2893718 GCF_000325575.1 Pteropus alecto | reverse complement strand
CCGCTGTGCCCAGGCTCCTGCACAGCTTGGCCGACGGCGCGCACGGTCTAGCCGACGCGCCCCTCGGCCTCCCCGGGCTGGCGGCGCCGCCGGGCCTGGAGGATCTGCAGGTGAGGCCCGAACGTTCCGGGATGGGCCAGGAACGACCGTGGTGATTTAGGACTCTGGCTGGAGACAGAGTGACGAATGCAGGAACTCGACTTTTTCCCAACCTGCCACTTCTCACTCGTGACTCCGAGGATGTGTCCCACGACCTAGGTTAGATGCTCCCTGGCCATTAAGGCGTCCTGGCACTGAGTCCGTGCGCGGTGCCTGGATGGCAGCAAACCTCAGCGGGATAAATGCGCAGGGTCTAAGGTACTTCTCTCCCTCACCGCTGGGCCACGTAGGGCATTTGTGCCCAGTCCCAGGCTGTTGGGGCAGCTTGTGTCTGGAGCGAAGAGAGGCAGAGGAGTTGCCGGTCTACGGTTTACAATTCCCTTACTGCACGGTGAGGTACCCAGGGCCCAGATCGGCTGCACAAAAGGTGCGGAGCCTCGGCGAATCCTGGTCCCGCCCGTCGCCGCCCCAGGCAACGGTGGTGCGTGTTGGGTGGAGCAGACAGGACAGAGACCAGGGACAGACAGGAAGGGCTGGGAGAGCGACAGGAGACTAGATCCACAAGCGCCCTTACCACCCCGCTCCTATTTGCAGGCCATGGATGAGCCAGGAATGAGTCTTCTGGACCAGTCCGTGATCAAGAAAGGTAAGGAATGGCGTGTATCTGCCAGGGCAGAACCCGGCGAGATGGTGCAGGCCCTGGGCGCACAGATCAATTTCTTCTCCATGGAGCGTGCCTTGTGCATCGCCCGGCTCGGTAGCCGCCTGCACTCTTCCTTGCCCAGTAGAGGGGCAGTGAAGGCTGGGGATCCTGGTCGGTGCTTGGGCAGCTGCCCTCGTTGGTGAGTTGGCCTCAGAGCCTGCGGCCTGGGATGGTCCCGAGTCCATCAGGGCTCACTAGGCTGCCCGGGCCAGCCAAGCCACTCAAGGACCAGGCCTCTCCCTACTGAGGAAAGGGCACTCTTGTGGATCTGGAGTTCATCTGCAGAACGAGTTAAACCACTTCCCTGTTTCCTAAGAGGTGGGAATGTGGGTGCTGTTCCCACGGATTTCGTTAAATGAGTTCCACTTTACAGAGCCTTACCATGTGCTAGCCTGACAAGCAGTTTCTGCCCCTTCCTTTCCAGCCTTGGGGGCCTTGCGTTTCCCTGGAGAATTTTCTCTCCAAGCGGGAGCCTCCTTCGCATTTAGGATTAGTGGAGCTGGTGCGTGAATATCCTGTTAGGCCCTGTGCAGGACGGTGGGGGCCCACCTGCTCCTGGGTGTCTGTGTGAGTTCCGGGTCTTGTGCATGTCTGTGTGTTCCTTTGCTAAGTGTCTCTCTGGTATTTTGTGTTTCTGTTGCTGTGAGTGTGTGTGACACGTTTCTATTATGTTGGTGTACATTTCTGTGTTTTGGGGGGGTCTCTCTGTGTGTGAGGGCCTTCGTTGTGCCCCGGGATTTGTCCTTTGGTACTGATGATCCCTAAGCATGTGAAGGTTGCTCCTGTGTATTTTGGGGGTCGGGGGTGTTTGTGCCTTTGCAAACAGAGATTTAAGACCTGCCCTAGAGTGGATTTTCTAGCCTGAAGACTGAATTCTGGCTGTGCCAGGGAAAGGTGAGAAAAAGAGAGACAGAGACAGAGAGAGAGATTCCGAGGGGTCCAGACGTTGGGCAGGCAGGCTCCTTAGATTTGGGGCGGGTGCGCAGGAGGAATTCGGAGGCGCAGACAAGCCCTCGGTGCCTGGGGCAGGCGTGGCTCCTGTGGGATTTGGCTCCAATTGCTTTTTTTTCAACAGTGAATTCAAGCCCGGGCTCTGTTTTCGCTCCACGTGTTCCCAGGGGAGTGGGGGTGGAGGTGTGCAGTTCAGAACCCAGCTCTTTGGGGTCGGCACTGCCTTTGGCTTAGTGGACTTTTTTGAACCCATCGGAAGGAAAAGCCTGCAACTGAGATGTGTCCACCGAGAGATGTGATCATGGTCTCAATCCCCAGTTTCTTTAGTGGACTTTTTTGAACCCATCGGAAGGAAAAGCAATTGGCAAAGAGCCTGCAACTGAGATGTATCCACGGAGAGATGTGATCATGGTCTCAATCCCCAGTTTCGGACTCCTGCCAGGACCCCAGGGGCTGGGGAGCCTAGGCTCACTGACTCCATGACCCTTTGGGGGAAGCAAGTCCCCTCCCTGCATTTGGGGACCTCTGCCCTGGGGAAGGGTGGAAAGATCACCTGGGGCTCTGAGTACCTTAAACCCCAATCCCCAAATCAGAGCCAGGACAGGAGACTGGTTACTAGGAGGGACTGGAATTGCCCCAAGCTGGTTTCTCTCAAGGGACATCAATTTCCGTAATTTCCGGATCCTGAATGTGCTCCAGAATCCCCAAAGGTGGTCCCAAGGAACACACCTGAGTGAGGCCAGGACTGCCGGGAGTGCTGCCCACTAGCTCCCCGGGGGGCAGATGTGGGTGCGGGTGCGGTGCGTCGCGGGTGCGGTGTGTCGCGGGCGCGGGCTCGCACACCAGTTGGATCACGGTGTCAGCCTGTTGGTACCCGAGTGCAGCGAGGTGAAGCGCCGGCGATCTGAGCTGGGGACTGCGCCCTGGACACCCTACCCTAGACATCAAGTCAAAGCCCAGAGCGCTGCGGAAAAGGTGGGGGATGAGAGCCGGTGGCTCCCTGCGGAAGGAAGCGCCTGGTCCCCGAGCCTAGAGCTTGGCCTTCTGCTGGCGCGACAGGCCTGTAGGGAGGAGAGCGGGTAGTGCCGGAGCTTTCAGGCTTTGCAAACGCGGAAGCAGAGCTGATCGCCGGAGGTCTCGACCTACGGGATGCATGGTGGACGACCGAGTGGAGCCTTTGTGGCTAAGCAGGTGGCCCAGCTGGAGCCCTGCTGGACTCTGGCCCCTCGCGGGCCGTGAATTAGCACCCTTCTTCACTCTCAGGCCCTTCAGAAGGCATCAGGAGCCCATGTCGAGTCCTGAAGTCCTCTGGCACCTGCCGGGGGCTGTGAGGAAACACCACTCCAGCCCAGGCCCTAGAATTCTGGAAAGTCACTCACTCTTGGCTATCTGAAACATCCTATTCCTCCAGCTCCTCCTGGCCCTAGAGGGAGGGGTGGCTGTGTCCCCTGCGGTTGGAATCCTGATTGCGAATAGCAGGCAGCCCCAGCCCTATCCCAGAAGCATCCTTCCTACCTCCGGGTGCTGCCAGGAAGGAGAGCCTGGAAGTTCTCTGAGCCCAGAACTCTTGTCCTGGAGGGGAAGGGAGTACCCTGCCCCACAACACTCTTCCAGGCCCGCCACCGCTTGCAGCCACGGTGTGGGTCAGGGGATGGCAGATGGGACCCACGCGGACCTGAGAGGAAGCAGGAGCCCTCCATATTTTTTTTTTTTTTTTTTGCCCACATTTGTTACCTCCAGTTTTGCGACCTGCCCAAGGAGCACAGAAAGCAGGCCGAACTGATTGGGGAGACAGACCTGGACAGGAATAGTTTCCAGCGGACAGAGGCAGCGAGTGGGTCTGTACATGTCCTGGTGGGAGCTCAGAAGAGGAGCCGAGAGAGCGCCTGAGGTTGGGAGGCTTCCTGGAGAAGAGACCTTAGAAAGCAGCTCCATAGGCGCTCAAGGGGTGTTTGTTGAATGAATGATTGATGGATGGGTTTTGAAGTCTCATTGCATTGGGAGAGGGGGTGTAGAAAGGGTCTAGCTGCTTTCGCCACACTAGGTCCAGCATGTGCAAATGCCCTCACCTGTGGCAAAGCCTGGCAGGTTAAAAATGTTCCTGGGTTTCAGGTTAAACAGTCACATCTGCAAGAGTGTTTTGGGGATGAGAACTGAGATGCCCCTCCTTCCCTTGGAGGAGAGTGGGTTACCTTGTTGGGGGCAGGGAATCCCTCTCTGCTGCGCTCTGCTGTCCAGTCTCAGAGCTTCTGGGGAGGGGGGAGGGTGGTGCTGATGTGAATCGCCATCCTCTCCTCTGCTGGAGAAGGAAAAGGGAGAGGGGAGGGTCTGGGCTTTCAAGTGAATCTTCAAGCAGGGCCAGGCCTAGGGTGAGGTATTTGCCTTCGAGGCAAGATTTGGATAAATAATATATCCAAAAATATATATCTTAATGTGATATTTTAAAATAAAAAATAATGCAAAAAATCCATGATAAAAAATATATCAAAATTTTACGTAAAGACCGATCTGACCCTGTATTCTCACACCCCTGCCTCACTTGCCTCCCATGCAGGTCACTGTCTGCCCCATAAAGAGACGGAGCAGTGCCTATGCAGATAGAGTTGAAGGGTACCCGAGGGCAACAGAGAGCAGGAAAGTGAAGGGTAGGAGCTATATTTCAAAGAAAGCTGCTGTTAGTGAGAAGGAAACTGAACCAGCAGGCCCCACTGGGGGAGATGTGGAGACTCGAGTGGTCTGGGAAGGGGGTCACTATCCCTCCTGGGTACCTTCCCGGTGCTGTCCCCCAACCCCCAAGGCTTTAGACCAGTTGTACTCTAAGTGTGATCTAAGGAGCCATGTGCATCAGAATCCCATGGGGGGACTTGTTTGAAAATGCAGATTTCCTAGGTACCACCCTACATCTACTGAAGGAGAATCCCTGGAATGCCCTGGAGCACCCTGGAACTTGCGTTTTTAACGGATTTATAGAAGTAACATTTACATACTCAAATTCACCCATTGTTAAGACTATAATTTAATAATTTTTAGTAAATTTATAGAGTTGCATAATCAGAACCACAATCCATTTTAAGACATTTCCATCACCTCCCCAAAACTCCTTCATTCCCATTTGTAGTTAATCCCCCTTCCCACTCCAAGCCTTAGGCAACCACTGATCTGCTTTCTGTTTATAAATTTGCATATTCTGGATATGTTGTATAAATGGAATATATAAATATTCAGACTTTCACATCTAGCTTCTTTTACTTAGCAAAATGTTTCAGGGTTCATCAATGTTGTAGCATGTATCAGTAGTTCATTTTGTTTTTTTATTGTTGAGTAGTACTCCATTGTATGATGTAACACATTTTGTTTATTCATTCATCAATTGGTGGACACTGGGTTGTTTCCACATTTTAGACTATTATGAACAATGCTGCTATGTTCATTCACATACATGTCTTTTGTGTGGACATATGTTTTCATTGCCCTTAGGTAAATTCCTAGGAGTGGCAATGCTGGATTTTATGGTAAATTTGTGTTTAATTTTTTAAGAAAATGCCTACCTGTTTTCTAAAGCAGCTGTTCTACTTTACATTCCCACTAGCAATGTGTGAGGGTTCCAGTTTCTCCATATCCACACTAACACTTGACGGGTCTATCATTTTTGTTATGACCTTCCTAGTTGTATCTCAGTATAGTTTTAATTTGCATTTCCTTAATGACTAATGATGTTGAGCACATTTTTCATGTGCTTATTAGCCATTCACATATCATTTCTAGTAAAATGTCTATCTACATATTTTGATCACTTTCTAATTAGGTTATCTTATTAGTGAGTTATAAGTTCTTTATATATTCTGGATACACATCCTTAATCAGGTATGATTTGACAAAATTGTCTTCAAGTTTGATTGTCTTTTTATTTTCTTAATAGTGTCTTTTGAGGTATAAAAGTTTCAAATTTTGATGAAGTTAAATTTATCATTTTCTTTTATAGATCATGTTTTTGATATTGTAGCTAGGAACTCTTTGCCCAACCCAGGGTCACAAAGATTTTCCTTTTCTATGTTTTCTTCTAGAAGGAATTGCAATCTTACCAGTTTCCTGGGAGAGTCTGTTGTATACGCTCCAGATTCAGTGGTCAGACCATATATCTACCCGCTACAGATAGAGTGTGTGAGAGTCTTGTCTAACAGGTTGAATAACTGGGAGCTTTTGTATCTGTAGGAGCACATAGTATATGCGAATGGCTTCTGCTTGTGTGACCAGGGGGACGCCATAAGTAGACCACTTTAGCTTCAAGAGTCACTGTGGTTTGGAAGACAAACACCAGTGTCCCTGCTTTGCAATCTGTGCTAGCTTAATTTCCATCTCCATGACTGTCCCTTCCCCAGGCTACCTGCTTCCCTTACCTTGAGTTCCATCCCTCTTACCATTTTTGAGGGAAGAGGCCCTGAGGAAAAGGGGAAGGACAAATGGGGAAAACAAAAAAAAGCCTCTCATTCATATACACAAACACGTGTACACCTGTCACTTACCCATACTCAGCTGCACCTATGTTTGCATAAATCTGGGATACACTATATTTAAATTTATCGACAGGAGCAAAAACACTTGCAGATATCCCTATGCATGCTGCCACATTCCTGCAACACTCAAGGAGGGCAGAGACTGTCTGTGTGTATAGCTGGGGCTCAGTATTTGCTGAGTAAGTGTGCACATGCACAATCTCACCCTCATTATTCTATGACAGAGCATACAATTTTTGTGTAGTCATTTTCGTGACACACATATGTTCACCTTGTCTCTGTCTGCACACATACAAATAGCCTCACGCAGCTTTGGTCCTTCCCTCTCACACAGCCTGGCCTCAGGGGGCCCCAGGTTGTAATAGAAGTTGGACAGAAGAGGCTGCTGGAGGAGAGAAGAAATCTCTGTTCCTCTGACCGCTCCCTCTGGCTAGGAGTCATGGGAGGGAGGACAGTCTTTATTTTTAATTTAATTGTCGTTTTATTTTTTAAGTCAATTGTAAGGTATAATTGACATACAATATAGTTCACTCTCTTTTTAGATGTACATTTCTATGAATTTTGATAACTGTAAACATATATATAGTCATATAACCATGAAAACAATTAAGATATAGAATAGTTCTATCACGCCCAAAAAATCTCCTCAAGGCAGAAAGACACGGGTAAAAACGAAACTCATGCGCAGGCCTGGGAGACACAGAGTGGGAGGCAGGGATGGCTTCTGCTGCTTGTCCAATGTCAGTGTATCTGTGAGTCAGGACATCCTTGCTCCTTGCTCTGGGGGAGGGCTGGGTCTAGGGTAAGGTGAGTGAAGCAGGGTTGTGCAAGAGCAAGATCAGAGCCTGTGGCTGATTAAAATTTGGTATTTTGTCATCATGGAGTTTTTCATTGATTTTTATTTTTTAATATTTTATTAAAATACTATTTATCTTGATTACTGAGGGGTTTGTTGTTGTTGTTGTTGTTGTTGTTGTTATTGTTGTTGTTGGGTTTTTTGGTGCCTCCTTAAATTTTGCACCCAAGGCAAGTGCTTCACTACCCTCACTCTACTTTTGGTCCTGTTCTGGGGACAGGGAACCGGTCTGGGGAAGAGTGTGTGTGCTGGTCATTCTCTCCACACCCCCACACCTCCACTTCTCCCACTCACCCCCCTTCCATGACCTGAATGGGGACCCAGGGAGAAAGAGCAGTTTCACTATTAGGTGCTAACAAAGGAATGAGGCTGCCCAGTGCCACCCCACCCCCCAAATCTGGACTGTGGGCCATTACTCTTTTTCTCATTTCAGGTTTCAAGGGCCCTTGCTTCACTCATTTATTCCACATTCACTGACACCCACTTGTGCGAAGACTCTGCCCTCAAGGCACTCCTAGTTGGTGGGGAAGATGGAGGTGGAAGCAGATGTGAAGGTTCAGTGTGTAAGGACAATGACGGAGGGTGAGAGGGAGCTGGGAGGGGGGGCCCAGGGAGCTTTGCACCTGGGATGGTACCTAAATGAGGCTTGAGAAGGAGGGAGCTCAGTGAAGTGGACAAGGGCCCCTGAAACAGGCAGCGAGCAGGAAAGGGGGCTCACAGAGCTCACACGCCCAGGCGGCGCTTCACACGTGGTCTGTTTGGTCAGCACTGGGTTTTTAAACATTTGGATCCGTTGCCAATGTTTAAAAACAGAGAGATTTCACACAGAAATCCAGAATCCTTGTCTCCCCAGGAAAAAAAAAGAAAAAACAGGAGTTCTGACAATGTCGGTGTGTCCTGCATGATAACACCCAGTGAGTAGTGGCTTTACACAGGCCAGTGCCAGTCACCAGTCCCCCACGTCCTTCGGATTTATGTCTCCTGTTGTGCTCTGCCCGCTTTGAAGTCTAGAGCTGTGTTGTTGCTGTTCACTGGGGGAGCCACTAGCCACCTGGAGCTTTTGGGCACTTGAAATGTGGCCAGTCTGAATTAAGATGGGCTGTAAGCATAAAAATACATTGAATTTTGAAGAATAAGTACAAGAAAAGTATGTAAAATAGCTCATTAGTAATTTTTAAAATGTCGATTATGTTTCAGTGATATTGGGCTAAATAAAATATTAAAATTAACCTTACATGTTTCTTTTTACTTTTTTAAAAAATGGGACTATGAGAAAAATGGAAATTTACATCTGTGGCTTGCAGTATATTTCTAGTGGTCAGTGTGGGTCCAGAGGCTAAAGGACAAATGGGGGACGAGGCAAGAGGGGTGGGCACAGCCAAACCACAGGGAGGAGAAGGGAGGGCATGACGATGGTTAAGGATGTGAACTTTGGAGCCCACGACTGGAGGTCGAGACCCTTTTCTACTCCTTATTGCTGTGCTGTCTTAACCTGTTTTAGTTTCTTCATTTTGAAATGGGGCTGGATAATAGACCCAGTCCACAGAGCTATTGACGTAAAGCACTTGATACATATATATAGTCGCCACTCCCCGAAGGAGAGGCGATATTCCATCCAGCTCGGAAGCTGGAATGTGGTTCTCAGGGAAGTGACCAGGCACTGACTGGTTTTAGGCTGGGGAGTGATACAGATGTTTCAGAAAGATCCCTCTGGAGCAAGGCAGGGAGACCAGAGCAGGGGCTGTGCTGACATTCATGTGAGAACTTAGTGAGCTATGTGTGCACACACGTGGGGAAGTAGCTGCATGCAAGGCATGTGGAGAAATGAGAGCCGTAGGACATGGTAATGGATGGATGTGGTGTCAGAGGGCAGTGTGGAGGGCACATCACTGAGGTTTCTGGCTGGGTGACCGGGTGGAGGGTAGGGATGAACATCCAGAGAGGCAGAAGCTGGAGGGGCTCTGCCAGGCCAGGGACAGGGTCAGCCTTGCCTTCCTCTGCATTTCCAAGGCCTAGCACAGTTCCTGGCACACAAGTGCTCAGCAAATATTTGCTGAATGGCTGATGAGCTAAGAGTGTGCTGCCTTTGGGACCATAGTCCAGGGCTTGCGCCTGGTTCCAAATCTATCAGCTGTATAATGTCAGGTATACTACTTCATCTCTCTGGGTTTCAGTTTCCTCATCTGTAAAAAAAGGAATAATAAATGTAGCTCCCTTGTGGGTTGTTCAGAGGATTCAGTGAGGTTGTTGGTGTCAGCACATAGCATAGTGAGTGCTCAGTAACTGTTGGCCCCAGATGCCCACTTGATCTCCCCAACCAACACACACAGAAGGCCTGCCTTATCTACCACTTTTTTGAAAGAAGCTCCAGGGAAAACAAATGCCTTAATTATTCTCCCTTTCCCCTGAGGCCGAGCAGGAGGGGGGAGGTTAGACTGCAGGAAGAACTCTTTTTTTAGAGCCACAAGTATCCAAGTGGGTTGTAGAGAATCAGCTTCTCAGATTCCCTTCCCTGCCCTTCATAGATATTAGAAGATCATTAGAGAGCACTTCAGGGAGGGGGCTATTAAGTACGTCTCTTTCTTCCTAGTCTCCTAGAGCATCCCAGAATGACTTGGCAGGAAGGGGCCAGGGACGGAGGCTTAATGGAGCCATAATGTCCTTGTCCCCGGGTTGTGAGAGTCCAAAGCCCCCAGGTCCCTCACTGATCTGGGGGTGGGGAAAACATGGGGATCACAGTGGACAGAGGTGAGCTGGGGACTCCTTGTGACTGTGCAGATCTCTCTACAGAGACCGGGAATCCTGCCTCCAGCTCAGACTCCATTTCCTCTCTGACTGCAGATGCCTAAACTCCAAGGCTCTGTTGAAGCTGTTTGAGTTTTCACAGAGAACTAGCCTGGCTTAGTGAAGGGAACATGGGTTCAAGAGCCAGACAGCCTTGGGTTCAATTTCCACCACCATTAGCTGAGTGAACTTGGGAGAGTCATGTTAACTTTGATGTGCCTCAGTTTCTTCCTTTATAAAGCATGGATAGCAGAACCTTCCTCTGAATGGTGCTGGGACGTTGACATGTGGCTGTGTGTGCCCAGGAAGTAGCATGGTGCCCTGAACACAGCTGGTACTTTATCAATGTGCTCACTCCAGAACTGGCTAGTGGTCTGTGGTCCGTGGCTCATTGTTCTCTCTCTCTCCCTTGCTCTTGCTTCTGCTCCACAGTCCCCATCCCTTCCAAAGCCAGCAGCCTCTCAGCCCTCTCACTGGCCAAAGACAGCCTGGTTGGCGGCATCACAAACCCCAGTGAGGTCTTCTGCTCCGTGCCAGGCCGGCTCTCACTGCTCAGCTCAACATCCAAGTACAAGGTGACAGTGGGGGAGGTCCAGCGGCGACTCTCGCCTCCTGAGTGCCTCAATGCCTCGCTCCTGGGAGGTGTCCTTCGCAGGTAGGAAGGCCTGCTCACACTCCCTACACAGTGCCTGGGCCAAAATCTGTGGTCATTTCAGACCTTCTTGGTGGATTGGTGAGGGGCCAGCCTCACTCCAGGCCATAGAGCCATCATCTAGCCTCAGATTCCCTGGGGGATTATGCTGCTCTGAGGGCATGCCCAGGCCCCAAGCAGCAACCCCAGGTCTGTGGGCTTGGGATAGGGGAGTGAAGGAAGAAGCCTGAGCACAAAGAAGGGTTGGAGGATTCGTCCACACTGGGCAGGATAGACAAAGCTGGTCTGGAGAAGAGAGAGTGCCATCTTCACCCCCTCCCCCAGAAAAGGAACCCCAGGACCCAAAGCCCATTCCCTAAGGAGGTCTCGCTGATGTGTATATGTTTAGGTCCTTGGTTATCTTCATAGTTGTATATCTGTTTCTCTTTGTGCATGTCCTTTTGCCTGGGTAGGGTATTTGTGCTTCAGGGCTATGAGTTTTGATGGCCTGAGGATGGTGTGTGCATGTGTGTGTGTTTGTGTGTATGTGGTGTAAGGGATGGCCAGGAGGATATGTTTCCATGAGTGTGAGTTTCCTGTGTTATTTTTAGTCGATGTGTTGGCTAGAGTGTGTCCTACTCTGTACATATATATGATCGCATGTCTATCTGGAGCCAGACATATGTATGTTTACATGTCTGTGTCTCTGTGGTGCAGTTGCATTTGTGCAAGTGTTGGAGTATCTCCTTATTCCTGGTTTCTTTGCGCACCCCAGAAGGGCTTGTGTGAATCTGTGTCTGTACATATGTACCTGGGATCCTGACTTAGCGCGAACATGCGTCTCTGTGTCTCTGTGTCCTTATAAGTCCCTGGGTGTCTGAGGCTGTGTGTCTATGCATATGTGTGTCTCTACTGGGGTATGTGTTTATTCTTGGCCCTCAGTGTGTGTTCATCTATGTGTGTGTATCTATGTGTACCTGTGTCTCTTGTGTGTGTCTGCCTGTCCCAGAATCTCTGCGTAAAGGTCTATGTGTATGGCCTAGCTGGCATGCTAAGGTAGAAAAAAGGACCCCAAGTCTTGACCTATCCTGTCCCACCCTGGACTGTTCCTGCTGTTGAGAGGATTAGGGAGAAATGAGGGGGGCCCTTGGGGCTGGATGCTAGGCCCTCTGCTCCCATTTTGGCTACAAAGCCAGTGAAGTTAGGAAGAGGTTAGAACGAGGCTGAAAGAAGTCCCAGAGTGTCCCCAGAGCCAAGCCTCAGCAGGAGTTGGTGGAGGCAGCAAGGTCACTTAGCCTACATGCTTCTCTCTTGTCTTCATAGTGTGTGTCTGTCTGTCTCTCCCTGTGCATGTGAAGGGCCAAGTCCAAGAATGGGGGCCGGTGCCTGCGGGAACGGCTGGAGAAAATTGGGCTAAACTTGCCAGCTGGCCGTCGCAAGGCGGCCAACGTAACACTGCTGACTTCGCTGGTGGAGGGTAAGTGAGGCCTGAGGGTGGGCATTAGCGTGAGCATGAGGGGACCCGTGTCATTAGTATGACTGTGTGTGACTGCCTCTAATGCAGGAGGGTGTGTTTCGTCATGTGTGTTACCTGTGTGTTATGTATAAGTGAGTGGTCTGTGTAATACGTGCATATAGTCGTTATGTGTATGTGTATCGCATGCGTGCATGTGCTTATGCAGTAGATAGAATGTGTGTGAGCGTGTGTGTGTGTGTGCATGGGGGGAAGAGTGGCCAGTGTTTGGATGCAGTAAAGGGGTAAAGGCGTGAGAGTCCTTTCCCTGAAAATTGGAGACTCTAGGCTTGGTCATCTCGAGTCAGGCTCTGGGATATGTGGAGGGCTCAGCTCCCACCCCTGAGCTCAGGGCCCATCCCTGGTGGCCCCAAGAGAGGGCAATGAGATTGTGGCAGGAGTGGGGCTAAGGAGAGAAATCAGAGGAAGGCATCTATATAAGCAATATGAGACAGATGGCCCCTGGCCAGGGGTTCAGAGGTTCAAGGCAGTGCTCCAGGCTCAAAGGTACACCTGTCCACAGTGATGGCTTATCTCTCTACCTCTCCTCTCCCCAGGAGAGGCCATACACCTAGCCCGAGACTTTGGCTACGTCTGTGAGACCGAGTTCCCGGCCAAGGCAGCTGCTGAGTACCTGTGCCGACAGCACGCTGACCCCGGGGAACTGCACAGCCGCAAGAACATGCTTCTGGCCGCAAAGTGAGTGAGAGTGCATGTGTGGGTGCTTTTGGACACCATGGTCAGGCTGTCATGGGTGCCATGAACAGGCACATGTAGGTGCAACGCACAGACACAGACACACGCATGGGCACAAGTGGCACCACACATGGCATACCGAGGCTCCATGCTGTGCTGCCAGAGGGCACACAGGGACATATGTGAACATATCTGGATTCTATGAATCAGCAAAAATAGTGTCACAGACAGGCTTACACAGTCTGTGCCACACCCCTGTGGCATCACCTACCCCAGTCTCATCATTGGGTCTGAGGTTCTGTGGTCTTACTCCCCTTGCCTGAGCCTTGCCCATCAGCCATTCTGCTCTAGTGACTTCCATCAGGGCACAAATGCCTACCTAGGCCCCAGGTTGACTCTCCCTTGTCCTTACTTCACACTTAACCGCTCTGCCAAGTCCCATCAGTGCCACCCTCACTACCATTCAAATGCTGCCACCTCAACTCTGGCCTCTTAATTTCACTCCTGGGCCTTCGCCCCAGCACCCCACAGTTCCCTCAGACTCTCTGCACATGCACTGACTGATCCCCTGCCCAAGAACCTTCAGTGGCTCCCACTGCTACTGCATTGATTTTCAAACAGATCTGTGAGGATGCCTTGAGGTCTATTTTAAAAAAACCGGCATTCTAATAAGATTTCATCTTTAGAAAGGATCCCAGAGAGAGAGAGAGAAGGAAAGATTTTTTTAAAAAAATTGAAAATCACTGATCTGTATGGTAAAGTCCAGATTCCTTTAAGGGCCCCACAATCTGCTGGCACAGACTACGCCTATTCCAACTGATCTACTTGCTCTCTCCTGCCCGCTCATCCTCGGGCTTGCTCTTCTGCTTAGAATACTATCCAGTCTCCCCATCTAATGCGAATCACAACCCCATCCTCCCTCCTTTGAGGCTTCCTCAAGTTCTCTAGGCAGAAGTGGAATCACAGACTCCAGGGACTGCCATGACTCACGGGACCTTTGAGGCTGCTCATATGGTAGCTGGAGAAACATATCTAGGACAGGGCTCATCTCACTTATGAATCAGCTAACTCATCAAGCACTTCTTGGGTCCCAGTCATGTCTAAGGTGCTGACTGGGTTCCATGGTGATATAAAGACACGAGTGATTATTCTGCCTGAGCCATATGCAAGATGCACAAAGAAAAGAATAATGGCCGCAGACTGGAGCTAGATTCAAAACCCAGCTTAGCCACTTGAGTAGATCATCTAACCTATCCGAAACCAGTTTCCTCCTCACACGATGGGGGTGATCATAGCAGTATAGATTTGTTGTGAGGATTAAGTGAGATGATGCACACAGTGTGCTTGGCACATGATCTAGACCCCAATTTATGTTCACTACTAGCTATTATTTCAATTATTCAAGGCAGATTCTGGATTGTTCCCTAATAATTTCAAAGACAAAGCTCTGTGAGGCACTGGGTGTTTGGGATGGGAGTCGGAGTGGGATTCTTATGAATCAGCTAACTCATCAAGCACTTCTTGGGATGGGAGTCGGAGTGGGAGAGGGGATCAAGGAGAGTCTCCTGGATAAGGTAGTGGGGCTGGACTTCGAGTGTGTGCAGGACGTCCACAGGAAGAGATCATAGGGTATTGGCATATACTGTTTACCAGCTATGTAATATGGGACAAGTCAGATAATGTCTCTGAACATTAGTTTTCTTCTCTGTAAAATGGGTATGATTATCATTTGCAGATTATTGGCAGGATCAGAAATCATAAATATATATAAAATGCCCAGCACATGGTGGGCCCTTCTCTGGGCTCGGAACTTTGTCCTCTAACCTCTGACCCTCTTATCCCCCATCAGGCAGATCTGCAAGGAGTTTGCGGACTTGATGGCTCAGGACCGCTCACCACTGGGCAACAGCCGCCCAGCCCTCATCCTGGAGCCAGGAGTGCAGAGCTGCCTGACACACTTTAGCCTCATCACCCATGGCTTCGGTGGGCCAGCCATCTGTGCTGCCCTCACTGCCTTCCAGAACTACTTGCTGGAGTCACTCAAGGGGCTGGACAAGATGTTTCTAAGCAGTGCAGGCAGTGGGCATGGTGATACCAAGGCTTCGGAGAAGGATGCCAAGCATCATAAATAACCACTTCCCTGCCCCATTTTTAAAGGGCTCCCAAGGCCTGAAACGAGGTCATATAGCTCCTGGGGGCAGCTACATCGGAAAGGATTGAAAGGTGGGGTTGGAGTCAGGCCAGAAAGAGAACATTCTTCCAGAAACCCCTCAGTTAGGGATCTGGGTTGGAAAGGCGGGGGTGTCATCTCTGTGATGGTTTATTGCTAAAGGCCAAGGTGTCTGCCTCACGTGTGCAATTTTCTGACCCTGGATTGCTGAGAAGTGCTTGGACAGGAAATTGGCATTGAAGAGCCTGGTTCCTGGGGCTGAGCCCCACCCATTAGGGTGCTCGGGCAGTGGTGGATGCCCCTAGGGTCCAAGGCCTTCTGGTTTTAGTGATGGCAGGAGAAAAACTTAAAAAACCAGAGATACTACTGAGGAGTTGGTGCCCTTCATCCCAGAATCTCCTACCCCGAGAAAAGGGGTGCTAGTAGGAAGCCCCAGTGTGCTCTTTGGACCCCTCCCACTCTTTGAAAAGTGGGGAGAAGGGGCCCTCAAGGAACAAAGAAGACAAAGCACAAATTTCAGAACTTGAATCCAGGCTGCACTTCACAGTCCTGTTACTGTCTGTCCTATTTATTTATGTGTGTTATAATTAAATTCGAAAGTTTAAAGATGTCTGGCGCAACTTATTTATCTCAATGAGTTGAGGACTCTTGTTGCACTGTTTTCTGCTCATGCACCAAGATGTCCAGCTGGACTGTGATGGAGAGGGTATTTTTGCTCACAAAGGGCTGGTTGGGGGTGGGAGGGAAAAAAGATGTCAGGGACCCTGAGGTTGTCGCTGGGATTTTGTATTTACTGTTATTTCTCTTGACCCTGCAGTTGATGTACCTTTCCCAACTCTCAGATTGCTCTCTCATTTCTCTTAATAAAACCTTTTCATTGGATGTGAAGCCCTCCCTGTCCTTCTTCAGTCCAGGCCTGGATTCACCTCCCAAGAAGCCCTGGGAATTAGGAAGGTTTGGAGTGGTCAGGAGCCTCTAAGGCAGAATCATAGGAGGGGGCTGTGGGCACCTGAATGAGAGGGGGTGCGGTGCAGATGGTGGGTCTATCTGGCTTGTCAGTGTGGCTTTTAGTTGTGTGTATGTGAAGTGACTCTTGCGTGTGTATATTTAGTTGTGTGTGTGTGAAGTGACTCTTGCGTGTGTTACCATTGGTGGTAGGTTTTTGTGTGTGTGTAAATGATGGTGACCGTGTGCATGCATGTGTGTGTGCGTGTGTGTGTGTGTCTAAAGGCAACACTAATCCAGCACTCTTATCTTCTAGTGGATTTCACTCTTCAGGCATCTTTTCTTTCCTGTGTCATCAGTCCCACCCCCTTACTAAATAGTCGACTGGATCATTCCCCAAAGCACACGTATTCTAGGGTCTTACCTTACAAAACAAAATCCTTTCCCCATTTCTTTCCCTTACAGTTTAAGTTTTTGAAAGATTGTTACACCCTTAACTCTACTTCCTCACCTCCAATTTACTCTTCAACCCATTTCAATCTGGCTCCTATCCCCACCAGTCTATGGAAATCCACTCAGCAAGGTCATCGATGGCCACAATGACAAATCCATTTTTTTTTTTTTTTTTTTTTTAACTTAGTAACATTTGCATTGTTGACCACTTGCTCTTTTCTGAAACACTCTCTTCTCTGTTACTCCCAACTTTTGGTTTCCTGATCTTACTGGTTCTAACTCTGGCTCCTTCTCCACTTGGCCTCTAACTGCTGGCCTTCCTTGGGGCCTTCTCCCTGAACTCCAGGTTTAGATGAACAACTGTCGGTCTGATGTCTCCACTGGATTGTCTAACAGGCATCTCAAACTTATGTCCAAAATGGAGTACTTGAATCAAGTACTCAAATCTTGACCTCCTCTACACTTCCCTTCTCAGTAAATGGCACCACCCTCTACTACCCAGTTGCTCAAGCCAGAAACTGGAAAGTCATATTTGATTCTGTCCCTATACCCAGCCATCAGAAACTCCATCTTCTTCTATCTCCTCTGCCACCACCCTAGTCCTCTGGACCACTGCAAGTCTTCCAACTGGTCTCTTTTTTCAGTGGTGCACTTTCAAACTAAGGCCCTGCAGGGATCTGGACTTTGCCTACTTCTTCAACCATATCTTAAAGTATTCTCTTCATACTCCCTTTATTCCAGCTATACTGGTTTCCTTTCTGTCCCTCAAATTACCACTTTATTTTATGCCTCAGGGCCACTGCACTCACTTCTCTTTACCCAGAATACTCTTCCCCCAGTTCTTTGCAGGTGTGCTGGCAGAGACAGATGCTGAGCATTCTCCAGAAGTTAAGGGAACATGGGGTCTAGGCATCATCTCCCAGGGTAAACGTCTAAAAATGTGATTTCTTTTCCCAAGAAGCTTCACTACCTCAACCCATTCATATGAAAGGAGGAATGTAGGAAAGCCTGGAAGTATGCTCTGCTTTAACCAAAGCTTTGGGCCCAGCAAGAGACATTCAACTACTAAAATTATTTTAGTCTATGGAGAGTCGAGAGGATTAAATGAGATAACAGACATATAGCATTTAAACAATGCCCAGCACAGAGTAACAAATCAACAAATGGTTGTAAATATCTCTAAGGTGAACAAGGAAGAAACTAGTTTATCATGATCTAGTTTCTCAGTGCTGGACAACTTTCCCTAAGTTGACCATGCAGTCCTCACCAAGTCCTATACTAGAGATAAGAAAATTATGGCTCAGAGCAACTTGCCAAAGGTCACAGAGTAGTATTCACACAGATCTGATTCACTCGTCCCTTCATTTCCATGGCACTCATGGCTCCTGCAGAGGCTCACAGGCCTGAGCCCAGCGAGGGGAAGCAGATCTTCCCAGCCTTTCAGGCCCCGAGGTTCTGCTCTAGTATAAGGTCAGGATCATAACAGTGCAGAGGCAACAGTATAGTGTGGAGACTATAAGTGGTATAAGAAGCTTCTAATGAGGTCTCAGCATTTAATTTTCTCAATAAGTTTTTTTCCCCCTATAGCAAAACAGTGTTTTAGCCTCTGACTACCTAGGTTTAGTCCTAATAAAAAGTAGATGATAATTAAAGAAAAAATACACATGGGTAATTTGCATGGCTTCTTTTTTGCAAAGCAAGTAGCTGCAAATTAAATGGAGCATATTAGGCTGGGTAATATGATTTTTGAAGTTTATACTCATTAAAAAAAAAGACTTTCGTATTTTTAACAATCATAGTGCTCCAGAAGAAATAAGGTAAGAGCAGCCTTTGAAAACCTTCCTTCCCGCAAACCTCGTGAAGGTGAGGCTGAACTACGGGCCTTTCTCCTCTCAAACACATACACACACAGGAACTAAACGAGCAGCAGGCATTTCGAAAGGATCCCGACAATGTCCCTCTTCCTCCTGCTTGGGCACAGATGCTGCTTCAGCTAAAGAACCAAGGCAAGGAGACAACACAAGAAGGATGCTGGGCTTTGGGCATGAACCAGGATTCAGGCAGAGCAGGCTCAGCCACTGTTGCTCAACTAGCAATGCAGAGAGCTTCTCAAGCTACTTCGGCACCCTCTTCCATCTCTTAGAGGTTCCTTGTCAACCTCCCTAACATCTTTACTGGTCAGGGCTTAGCTTCCCTAATCTGAGGCAAAACAATTGCTCTCTTCTATTCCCTCTCGCCCCAAGCCTGGGAGGAATAAATTGTTTTCTGTCTTAATAACCTGAAAGCAGATGAAAACCAATTAGAAGACCACTCTGAGTAGTGTTTGGCTAGGAGTGTTATAGATTCAGTGCATTCACAGTGTTTTTCAAACTTCAGGAAATCAATTTAGGTCATAGCTGGCATTAAACAAAATCTGGTAGAAAAAAGCATTAGAAAGTATCAGTGCACTGCATCATGACTCACACACACACATATACATATCTAGGAAGGGAGTTCCATGAAGCAATGCACATAGGTGTGAAGTCTAAATGTTGGCTGAAGCCATATAAATTCAGTTGGATCATGAGCTTTAAGAGGTTAAGGGGAAAGGGAAATTGGGGAGCTAGGGTGGAAGAGGACTATGAAATGCCTAGCATGTCAAACCAAAGAATTGGACTTTATAAGCAATGAGAAACCATGAGAAAGTTTTAAGTGAGGAGAGTTTTAAGGATGATCAAGTTGTCTTATAGAGAGAAAGGACCAAGGAGGGAAGAGATTAAACGTTGAGAAATTAGGAGGCTATTAAAAGTCCAAGAAAGAAATGATAGGGGATAAATCAGAATAATAGGAATGGAGATTATGAAAAGAGATTTAAGAAGTGAAACCACCAGAACTTGGTGACTATGTGAAGGTAGAGAAAGAAGGCAAAGAAAATGATGCCTACCTAAATGCAATGTGGTATCCTAGAACAGAAAAAAGACATAGTGGAAAACTGGTGAAGCCTGAATAAAAGCTGGAGTTTAGTTAATACTAATGTACCAAGCAATGTTGGTTTCTCAGTTTTGACAAACGTAGTGTGGCTATGTAAGATGTTAACTTAAGGGGAAACCAGGTGAGGGGTATAAGGAAACTCCATTATCTTCGCAACTTTTCTGTAAAACCAAATTTTTTCCAAAACACATTTATTAAAAGTAAATGATACCTAGGTTTCTGGCTTGGGCACTTGGGAGCCAGGTGGCTCTGATATTCTAACATGGAATGCTGTAGAGGTCTGGAGCAGGGCAGATGGTAAGGCTCAGCATCAGACATGTTGAGTTTAATGTCCCTATGGCTGGAGGATGAGATACTTAGGAATAAGTTGATTTGAGGCTCAGGAAAGAGATCTGGGTTAGAGAAAAGACACTGGGAGTCAGAGTGGGCTGATGGGCTTGCCTAGATTGTCCTGGGGACACTTATGTTCAAAGGCAGAGAACCATTTCATTCCTGGGGAGGCCCAGATGCAGAATAACATGTTTACCAATGATGATATATTTACTGAGCACTTATGCATCCCAGGCCCTGTTCTGTATGCATTACCTCATAGAATCCTCATAACCACCCCCATGGGAAAGGTAGAGTTTTGACCATTTTTCAGATGAGAAAATCAGGAAGCAGGCCTGCCTATGCTTGGTAGTGGTACTCAACTAGAGCAGTTATCAGAATCACATGTGGAGCTTCAAAAAATAGATGCCTTAGAAAGAGATTTAGGAATCTAGCCCAAACCTACACATATTTATAGTGGTACTGGAGGTTGAACCAGCTGTGGTCATATGAATCATCTCTTTCCTCTCATTTACCCAATGAGTAACTTTCTTCTTATGGTATAAAGCATTTACCATTGGGGTGCTAAAAAGTGTATGAGATTAAAATCTGATCAATACTGTTAATACAAATGTTCTGAACTGTAGGTAGTATCCTAGAGATATTTCACTTCAGATAAACCAAAAACCTATCTTTATGTGTTATTAAGAGTAGTACAGAACTGGATAAAGTAGGGCTTACCTTACTATTGGAAATGTTAGAAATGCAATCTCAGGCCACACCTCAAACACCCAGAAACTACAGGGGTAGGACCCAGTAGGCTGTGTTCCAGTAAGCTCTCCAGAGGATTGGGATGTATGCAAAAGTGTGAGCGCCAGTGCTCCAAAGAAACTTCAATTCAGTGGTCCTCCATCATGTCTGAAGATGAGAATTACTTGCGAACCTTTAAAAAATACTGTGTCCCAAACCTACTCAGCTGGAATCTGGAAGTGAGTGCAGCCTTATTTTTAAAAGGCGACGAGTGTGTATACACACATGCACATTTTATACATGAATAGCATATCTTTTAAAGGACAAATAACAAATCAGTAGCTGAAGTTCCCTCTGGGAAGAGAAGCAGGTGATCAAATTATAGGAACAAGAGAAACATTTCTTACCATGTATCTTTTACATTTTTCACTAAGTGCATGTATTACCTATTCACATTAATTTTTAAAATTTTAAGCTTACGGGCAAAAAGAACCACTGCTTTAGCGGGAATTAGACATGAGCAAGCTAGCTTTATGAAAGAGCTGAACGGGAAGAAAGCTGGGTGGTGAAATAGAATGTAGGGCTGTGGGCAGAAGAAAGACAGTCCTGGCAGATAATCCTCCCTCCATCTCCCTCCTGAGGTGATGTCAGGTAAACTGAGACTCAAACTAGAAAGTTCAATTTATTCATATTCAGTTTTATTCTGAATTAAGCATCTATCAAGAGTGCACGTCAAAAGAGTAGAAAATTAAGGAGCCCATCAAAAAAAGTTCCCTGGCAAGTGGCAGAGAGTGCATAATGTTAGGAACCCCGTTT
>NW_006443568.1:2825979-2871284 GCF_000325575.1 Pteropus alecto | reverse complement strand
AATGTTGTCCAGGTCATGGATGCCATTTTTGTCGATGATTCGAACACTGAAGGTTGGCAGATTCAGGATGAAGCGTTTCTGGAGCTGCAGAGAGACATGGAGGAAATCAGTGATCAAATATTCACTCAGCACCAACTATGGGCCAGGCTCTGTTTGAGGCACTGGGCACAAAAGCAGATAAAAATCCCTGCTTTTGTGGAGCTTACATCCTATTGGAGACCGTCGGTACTAGGACAATAAGGAAAGCTCAAACTGCAGCTGAAGGCTGACTGACTGGAAGGTAGTGAGAACTGGGAGATGCAGTTGGGAGCTTGTCTCTGGTCAGTCAGCTAATGAAAAATGAGACACTCCAATGCTCTATTTCCCACAGTCTGCTACCAATTAGACTGGTAAACACAGACTTCTCTTTTAAAGTGGTTCAAGGTAATAAGCCAACAAAAGATTGCCCTAGGAATAAGCTTTGGACCAAAGCGAGGTGCTCCTAGGTCCCAACGATTTGCTCCAGTCACTCTCCCACGTTATAAGGACTGTGTGATTGTGTGTGTGTAGCTGGTGGTGTGGTGGGAAGGACTGTCAGCAAAACTGCTCTTGGAACAACCCCTGCTTCTGTCTTCTCCAATAGAAGCTGCCCTGTCATTAAAGTAACATCTCTGCGCTCTCGTTGACTCCCTGCTTGAGAGGGTGTTCCGAAGGAGCTGTGGTCTACATGCATGGAAGCAGACAGCCCCACAAACCTGGCTGGAGATTACCAAGGAAGAGACTGGAGGAAATCATTGCTTCTGTGGCTACCCTTCCTGGATGCCTCACTTATACTCCAGAGAGAAGGCACAAAGCTCCCTACCTGCTCCTTTAGGAGCATATCCTGGAAATGTCCACCTCTCCAGGCCTAAGCCCTCCCACCTTTGACGTTCCCTGTCTCCTCCCACCTCCTTTACTGCTGAGGACTGAGCAGCAACAACCCATTCACTTCCAGAGACTTCTCTGGCTGACACTTATGTTCAGAAACAAGCTCCAAGATCAAGAAAAGGTGACCATAAGAAAATATGGGTTTCTAAAATGATCATCTTTTGGATCTATGAGGAATAACCTCAAAGCACTTGTATTCCAGTGGCTTCTTCCTGGCAGCCCCTTGCAATACTTGGGGCTGCCAGACTAATACAGCCTCTCAGCTAAATGGTTAAGAAAAGCACATGAGTTTATTTTCAGCTTCTGCTTTGGAAAGGGGATTTACAAACAAGAGGAAGAAGGGGGCACTGTGGACTGAAAATGACAGGCCTGTGTAGAGGTAAACTGACATTACGTCCAAAGCTCCCCCTGCTCTCATCCTCCTACTCTCTGACTAGACCATAAATTCAAGTTAATCCTTAGGCCACAAGAACAGTAAAAGGATAAAAAAAGGCTAAGGGAGCTTTCTTTTCCTCCTCACCCTCAAATCATACCCCAAAGCCTCTGACTTTTAGTAGTACTAGAATGGGTGGAGTCCATGTTCTTGGCCTCATAAACTAAAGGATTCTCTCCCCTTCCACCTGAAGCTTCCTAGTTGCTTTCTATAGCCTCCTGAATTCTCAGGGGAGGCTTTCTCTCCTGGACTCATGTACTGTTAAGGTAACAGACAGTATGGCAACTCTAGGTGTCACAAGAATATAGCAGGTATAAAGTCTAGGGCAGCAGTTCTTAAAGTATGGCCCAGTTACCACCTGCAGCAAAATCACCTGATGGAACTGATGGTTAAAATATCTTAAGGCTCTACATCAGAACATGTGAATCAGAAGGCAGCAGGGAGGCGGGTGCTGAATATGTTTTTGGTTTTTAAACAAGAATCAGATGATTCTTATACATGCTAAAATTTGAGAACGACTAGTCTGCATGAACCAAAAAGAAATTAAATTGTAAAACTGACATTGATGATGAGGTGACCCATGAGAGGAAAAATAAGCTCTATCTCTGGTAGCAACTTCACATCTGGTTAGTGGGTATTTATTACACCTTCTGGCAAGGATCAGAAAAAATGCAACCGAGGAACTAGAACATTATTGGCAAACAGAGACAAAACATTCTTTTCAGTCCTTTCAGGATCCCATGGGGGCTACTCACCTCCTCTAGACATTTCCTTAGAAGCTCCACTGCCCTCTCACGTGAGATAGCTGAAAAAGAACACAGAGGCCAAGCACTCAAAGGTCTGCCATTAAATCCAACTCTCTGCCACAACTCTTAAGTTTCAAACTTCTTCAGGTCAGTGTGTCACACAAACGGAAAAGACAAAAAAAAAAAAAAAAAGTCTAGCCTTTTAGCTTGCAACAAACTTATTCCATATGCAGTCGAGGGTGCCCCAGACCCAATGCTCTGGCAGCCACAAGCCATTGCAAATTGATTTGCTACAGAGAAGGGTAAGCATGACGGAATTCTGCCTCCCCTGGCCAGGGCCTGCCTCTAGAGAAGTCCAGCGGCCTGCCTCTTTTTTTATAGCCCATCCCCCCACCCACCCCCACCCGGACCAGGGCTTAAACCAGTTCCATCTGCCCTGGCCAGCTGCAAATCAGGGAAAGGAAGGACAGAGATGGAGTTTCAGCCTCATTTTCCCAGCTGGGTCTTAGTTTAACAATGGAAAGAGAATTCATAGGATAAGGCTGAGACTCTCACAAAATAGAAGCCAAAGGAACTGTCCATGGGCATGGCAAACGGGGATGACATATTATGCAGTTAGGCTTCAGGGGTGGTTGGTGGTTATTTTGGTGGGCAAAATGAGCTCTATTATCGACAGATGCCAAATCAAGAAAACAGTCACTAGGAGGCCAGGCTAATTCTTTTCAGGATGTGGCCTGGAGCTCTGGCAAAGCTGAGGTTGAGCGAGAGGGCAGCACCAAAAAAGGAATGAACAAGCCAGAATTTTACTATACTGACAGGGAAGAATGGAATGTAAGAGAGAAGTGGTCATCTGTGCTGCATCTAAGGACTGTAAAAGCTAAGACTCCCAAATATCTAGTGCTCACAGTGGCTAAAGTTGAGGTTGGGACTGGGGTTAGAAGATAGAACTTAGCAGAAAAGCATCCCTGTGCCAAGCTGGCAGTTTACGGACAAGTAGAGAGCAAGCTTTGTCTTGCAGGAGGGGGCAGCCATTGGGTGATAAGAACCAAGGAAAAGGTCTAGATTTGTGGTCTTCAAAAGCTTTGCCTTTAAACAAAGAAGTCCTCAGTTGTCACGCTGGGGACCTGTTCACCCTCACAAGCTCAAAACAAGCACACAAACCACTTGGTTTACTTGTTCATTCTCAATAGCTGATAATAAGCATGCAGGCAGAGCAAAATAAGTGAAAAAATTGACCATTTGTAACTGAACAATTATCGTTTTACTCACTACTCAACCCCCATTTAAAACAAAATAAAACACAAATGCAATATCTCATTTTGCCTGGCAAAAGAGGGACTTTTATCAGCTTTTGAATAACCCACAGGAAAGAACAACTTCCAGAGAGTACTTGCATGTGCTTCTTAGGCTCCAGCCTTTATTCAAGTCCTGGCCACCCAACTCCAAAGGGTAGTGCACAAAACTGGGGAGCAGCTGAGGATGGGACTCTCCTACTGAATGCTAGAACTTACTTGGTGTATAGTATCGATCCAGGATACTGAGTGTCAGGAAGGCACCATAACCATGGGCTGCAAATGGGGCCTTGGCCAAGGCTGCCAGGTAGTCCATGTAGTAGAGCGCTGGACCCTCATGCTCATCATAGCCAGCCAGGAGAAGGTTGACATGATATGGGGTCTAAGAAAGAAAGATGTTGACAAAGTGATCGTCAAAGCAGTAATACCAACACCTCTTCCCACAGCATATGGGAACATTCCAACTCTTGATGAATAAGAAAATAGCAGCAGCTAAGTCAAGCATGATGAAAGTAAAAATTTAGAGAAATCTAAAGAACCTAGAATGTGGTAAGAGGTAATGGGAGGTCGGCTTGCTTTCTTTGAACAGAAGACCACTTGGAGCACTTTAAGGTATATGAAAAAGCTTTCTTCTTAAAGCCTATGGACCAGAACCTGTTACAAATGCATTTCAAAGGCAAAGCATGGGTGCTCTTATGTCTCTTCAAACTGCTGAAACCAAAAAACACAATTCTGAGAGTGTCAGGCCACAGACTAAAGAAAGCAGCAGCTCCATCCAAAATAAACAGGCTCAGTCTGAGCACCTGAACCAAAATCTTAAGTGGTTAACAGTATGCCCCACTATTAAGGAAACAACTCAGGGTGGGAAAGGATAGTAGGTCTCAAATATCTAAGTAAAATTACTAAACTGTTAATGCAGATAATGATGATGGAACTCCATGAATACTAAATCTACACAGAACTGTAGATTTAGGTGAAATGCTAACATTTTCCTAATATAACTAGGTTTCCCTAAGATAACTCAGAAGTAATTTTTATAAATGAGACAAATAAAAAGTAAATATAACTTGGATTTATAGGTGGTCTTCGTTTTACTTGCAAATCTAAGAATACAAGTTCCTACAGAGAACCTTGACTAAGTCTGCCTTGCTCTTTAACTCCAAATGGATGATTTTTTTTTATACCAGCTGGGCCATTTTCCATATTAAATTCAGTCTGTCTATGCCCCCGGGCATCAGCAGTGAGATTCCCATTTTACATGGCTTCCTTTTTCTCTGCAAAATGTGTTTTCCCTCTTGCATTTGCCTGACTGGATGGGTAGTGAGCAGGCCTTGCCCAAGGTTATGTTACCATCCCTAAGTATTCAATTTAGTGCACATGAAATGAAATCAAATACCTTTATGCCCCCTGTTACAGAGCATAAAGTAATAACAGCTAATGGTCTTAAAAGTGACATCTTACATTCTTTGAGCACTGATTAACATGGGCACTTAGCAGCAGCCTGAAGAAACTCCTGTTAGAAGAACACATGAAAATATTATACTTACCTGGAATTCCAAGCCAGCTGTGCTAAGTAACATCTCCTAAAGATTACAGAGTAGCCCTAACCTGCAAACAAGTTTCTGCCTTGGGGATAAGATGGTGGATATTCTTAGAAGAGTAAGAATTGACCAGCAATAGTCAAGTCTTCTGAGAAAATAATTACCTGCCTATCACATTTCTCAGTGGGTAGTGTGCTACACTCTGCCAGGCTCTGGAATTCTCTGGGGCATTCTGTGACTACAGTCTTAGTAAGTCTAACCCTAGGAAAGACATTTAACCCCTATGAGCTTCTGTTTTCTCATGTGTAAAACTAGGTTAATTAATCTTTCCCCTTTCTATCTTCTAGGGACTATGGTGAGAAAAAATAACAGAGGCGAGGCATCCCCAACTCTGAAAGAAAAGATGCTAAGTTCCCTATTATATTATCTAGACTCCAGTTTCCTTCGGATAGCTTACCATTTTAAATGACAACAAAACTTTCAAAATTAGATACAGATAAAAAATATACTGTATAACTGATAGTATTTTTTAATATGTGAAAACAGTACTGTAATATCAGGCAAACATAAAAAAACTTGGTGTTCTTATAGTTAAAATTAGAATAGCTAAAAGGATGGGGAGAGAGGGAGGGAAAGAAGAAGAGAGAGAGAGGAAAACAGAGATAGGGAGAGAGAGCGAAGGAGAGAGGGAAGGAAGGACAGAGAGAGAAAGAAGGAGGGAGGCATGAGGAGAGAAAGGGTATCCTAACTGGTCTCCCTCCCCAAGAGATTTAAAAATACAGACTCCTATCTATCACAAAAATAAGTTCATTTTTTTGCTAAAAGGATAACTCTACTCTTCTTTATCCACTGGCTAAAACACCCATTGCATGGTTAACGAAAACAATTTTATCACGTTGCAATGGTATATTAAGGATCCACCCAAATATCCAGAGACCTAACCAGCAGAACCCAGATATGTTCTACTTCAATGAGGATCTTGCCCATAGTATAAGATTAAACTGTTTAATATAATTAATGTGATTTTAAAAGCCACCACCAAAAGATTTTACATGAAACTATGTCAACAGAATTCCAAAAGTAAACTGTCTTGCTTAATTGGTCTATATAATATCATTTATTTATGCTTAAGCATCTGACACACACACTTGTCAAAGTTGGTATTCAGAAGCTACAACACGTGGTATAGAAGATAACTCACAAATTATTGTGTGACTTCGAATTACCAACTTCGCATGTGTGAGATGCTTAAGCATAAATAAATGGTGTTATCTAGACTAATTAAATCAATACATCTGTGTAACAACTTGCAGTTTCTGAAATTCTTCTGACAATGCTCCATCAAAGATCTCTGGCTCACACTAGTTTTTTAAAATTTTAAATAAAGTCTTGTGTACTGTCACTCTCTCACTCTAAGAATCATGGCATTCAAAACGACTAAGCCATAGTTACAGGTTTCTTGACTGTTACATTCCTTTATAGTCTCAATTCATTAGTGTTTTCTTAGATTGAGACAAATGTCTGGCTTGTTCAATGATGTATAAGCATATAGTACATGCAAAAAAATATTTGCTGAATAATAATCATACCAGAATGCATTATATGTTTTTATATGTGGCTAATGCCTAGTGTCATAAGATTAAGAAAACCATTAAACAAATGCCAAAAAGTTATAGGCCCTACTTTTGAGAACTGGTTCAAGTTTTAAATCAACCACCAGTTTCTCTCTGAGTATATACATATTGCTGCTTTTTGCTAGACTCCTGGGTCCTTCTCTTTGACCTCCCTTTAGACATGGGTTGCTAAGTAAAAAAAAAAATTTAGGATACAGGTTAGGTGTTTAGAATTAAATAAAGGGAGACAATAGCATAAATATCTCAGGAAGAAACAGCTGGGCTACACTGCAGAGTTAGACCTGAGTTTGAAATTTGGCTCTATTACCAGATGTGTGGCTTTAGAAAAGTTAGTCACTTAACCTCTCTCAATTTTAGTGTTCTCAGTGAAAACATGCAATAATACCTACTACAAAAGGGCTGCAGTGCAGATTCACAGAGATATACATATAAATAATAAGCACGGTACCTAAAACATAGTAAAGGCTCAGAAAATGCTAAAATTATTACTAGAGAAACACCATCATCTATGAAGTTCAGAGTGTCCATGAAATAAATAGGGCAAGTACTCAGGAGAAGCCCATCTACTCCTGGCACTGAAATACAAGATAAATTCCTCCTAAATGTCTTCATAAAGGAATACGAAGAGATGTTTACATAAGTGCCTGGCACACTGCCTGACACGTGGTAAAATGCAGTAAATGATAGTTTCCTCCTCTCTCCTTCCCAGACTCTTTCTGGGGCCCTACGGTGATGGGGTTTATTGTTGCAAACGTTCACACATGAACACTTAGAATATATCTGCTTTATAGTCAACCCACTCTAACCTATCTTGAGATTGACAAAAGCATGAAGACAGATTTTCTGGAAGCCTGAAAAAACAAACCAAAAACAAATCCTATATCCAGATTTGGAGAGTAAATTACCATTAAGTAGCTTCATGCTGTTTCTATCCTTACAGATATGTCCGTCCTGAATGCTGAGCCTCACTTTCCAGCTATTTTTTCGTCTTATTCCCCAACCATGATCAGTATAATATGTGAGAATTTGCCAATTATTCTGGGGAAATGGGAACACTAATCAATCATGACCAAATTTCCAGGAATCCTCTTTTACCAAGTAATCCTTATTCTGTGCATGATATAATTTAGTCTTTGCCTGTGTCCCCTATTCTAATTGTTTAGATAGCAAATCTAGGGAATAAATAAAGTTATGAGGTCACCACGGGGAGGGGGAGTATCTTATTTATCTAGGTATCTTCCACAGCAGAGGCCAGGACTGAATATCATTCTGAACTAACATAAACATCCAAATAACCAGTAAATGAATCCAAACATTTAGTTGAGACACTCTGTCCAATGGCCTTGAGGATCACCAACAACTGTTTGCAGTCAAATGCCAACAACGCTTAGTTTTAAAGTTGTATCTAATTGATGTGCAAAGGAAAAAATTTAAATGAACCATCCAGGGAACTCAAAATGAATTTTAGCTTCTAAAATAAGGTACCACCAAAATTTTGCCTCTTTTTACAAGAGGGAAAAAAAAGAACCTAGACAAATGTGGTTATCTTTTCTTCCCTTAAAAAATACACAACATAAGCTTATTTTTAAAGCAGAGAGCTTTAAGTCATTTTGAGATTTCCTCATTTATAGAACAGGGATAATAACAGTGTACATCATTATAGAGCTGTGGCAAGGTTTAAATAAATGTGAAGTACTCAATGTAATGCTGTTACTAATAATATAGATTAGTTATTATCACCACCATCGCTACCACCTCCATCATTTTTAGGATCCTACTACTACATTATTTAACAGATCTGACTAGATAATAAGAAGATCAAGATGTACCACAAAGAGCCAATAAAATTATCTACCTTTTTTGGCTTCTAAAAGGGATAAAATTAAGGCCAGGGAATTAGCCAATGAGCGTATCTTTTATGTACTTCTCCCTGGGATTGAAATGGACTTCCTAAGTACCTCTGAGCTCTACGGAATTGAGTTCAGTTCTACTTCGTACATTTGAGCTCAGTTCCCTTGTACATCCGGGAATGAGAGATGTACATGGCACACATACACAAACTTCCCTTAAGTTAGATGGAATGTTGCCCTCCCTCCAACTCTTGCACATACAACTCCTTGTATATTTCCTCTCTCATGAAAAAGAAACACCATAGTGATTAAGAAAAGTGTGAAATTCCATAAATTTTACAGCTAAAGAGAACAGTTGTGATAAATACACTGAAACAACAAAATCAGTGACGAGAGTCTGGGCGGTGACAAGCAGCGGTGTGACATCTGGCGGAAGCCAAAGTCACAGCAAGGGGGAGAGAGGTGGGCGTGAGGAAGCATCCTGCAGAGCGTGGACACAGAAAAAGAGAGGAAATGACAGTCTTCTTTTGGAGCCAGGCCAGCCTTTGCCACCTCTAATTGAATAGGATGATGTCGCTATGAGAGAGATGCCTTGGTGGTACAGTTTCTTTTGCGATGTGCTGCACCTTGGAACATTAAGCAGTGTGTGAAGCATACTTCCATTCCTGGAGGGTCAGTAATTTGGAAGGAGATGCAGAACCACCAATGAGACAAAGGAGTTTGTCTAGTGATGACAGTGTTTTAATGGATTTCTAAATACGCTAACCAGAGACTAGGCTTTGAAGGAAACAGTGCCTGCTATTTCTTTTAGTCCAGCTGATTGTCAAAGCTGCCTAAAATTTCATCTTTGGCACTGAGAGTATTTCACAAAAATGCAGTTATAGAGTTAGCAGAGATCTAAAAGCTCAATTAGTTTATCTAACATTCCTTTTACAAACGTGGGACTCAGGTTCAAAGAGGAGACAGTGACTTGCCCTAAACCACACCGCTAATTAGCGTCAGAATCAGGACCAGAATCCAGGCTTCCTGATTCCAAGTTTTGTGTGCTTTTCTAGGAAACCATGCTGCCTCCACAAAATGGAAATTAGTGTGAAAATATGATTCAGTATGTAAATGTCAGTTTCACACTCAAATATTTCAGAATGTACTATTTTGCATACCAGCATCTATTGTTCTCTATTTCACATATCACATCTCATATGACCAATAATATTTTAAGTTTCAAAAGGGCAGGTTTAACATCAGACCATTATGATTCCTCTAAAGGGTCTAAAACTATGTAAGACATGTAGTAAGTACTCAAAAAATATGTGTGATAACAGATACCAACACCTTAACTGATTTACCAATGCCCAAATTTTCAACTTCATTAACAAGTAAAATGGATCAATTATTATTTTCTTACACTGTGCTCTGAACTCTGAATCAAGAGCTTGTTCACAGAAAATAAAATTTAGAAATCAAATGGAAAACATTCACTTAAAAAAAAAGAGCTAGTTTCCAATAACCAACATAATTTACTAGCTAGCTCCTTTGGGTGGGTTTGGTGGTATAACTTGCAATGTTCAATATTTTAAACAAAAACTATCTCAAAAGATTTCAGCAACTTGCAACTGTCCTCATGATCTAAGAACCCTTTCCAGCTCTAAAAGATTATGGTTCTATGAATGAGGATGAGGCTAGGGAAGAACTATCCATCCCTAATGCATGAGCAATATAGAATCATTTGTATCCTCATTTTAATCCTCTTTGACACAGGCCTTTTTAAGGAAATCATCAATTTCTTTTTCTAATAACAATGGTGACTATGCCTTAATTATAAATGTACACAATTTACAAAAGTTATCAACTAAGTCCTGCGAAAGTTCTCGAGACTACAACACAGGATAATTATGAAGTGGGAGGGTGCCCCAATCAATTTCACTTTGCATTTAGAATGTGAATATATTATAAATTCAGTAAATGCTATTTAGCCTTAACTCTGTGAGAAGAATTGTGCCAGGTGATGAAGATGAAAACCTGAATCTGGAAGGAGCTCACAAGGTAGATAGGGGTAGGAAGGATTCCAGATGGAGGAAACAGCCTATGTGAAGGCAAATAAACATAGAGAAACATGGAATGTCTGGGTATTGGAGATTATGGGACACATGTACCTAGTGAATTAGGAAATTTTAGCAGGAAGCAGAGAGTAGGAAATGGAATGATAGGAACTGGAATGATACTGTCATTGACTTCGTAGACTAAAGAATGTGAACTTCAGTATATAAACCATGGAGGAGCCAGTAAAAACCACTCCCATTCTCCTGTCAATCCAACCCAAGCCTTTTTCTCATCTCGGAACATTGCAGAAGCAGTAGGAACAGCAGGGGATCTGTAGAATATGAGATATATTTGCAAAGTAGAACTGACAGAATTATTAACTAGCAGACTACAAGATGAGGGAGAGAGTTGTTAAGAGAAACCTCAATAAGGGGAAAGGTGGCAGAATAAATGTAATTTTAGATCCAGTGAGCTTAAGTTGAGCTGTCTAGAGGCAGCTGGAAAGAAAAATTAGTATATAGCTGAGATCATGAAATTGAATAAAGAGCCAGCGAGTCAGGAGGCTTTATTTACACAAACACACATTCTATGCTTACCTGTGGAAGACAGTGAAGAAAACAATTGTGACAGGACAATATTGCAGAGGTATTTCTAGGTTCCCATGAGAGCACAAAGAAGTTGAGGGTGACGTGTATGTGTTGGGAAATACAGAACAAGTTTCCCTGAAGATTGCTGAACTGAGTCTTAACCAGCAATTAAGAGTTAGCCATTTGGAAATGTGGAAGTACATTCAGGGGAAAATGACCAGCAAAGTGGTGAAGTAGGCAAAGGCAGAGATACAAGAGAGAACCACAGAAAGCTAGGGGAAGTACAAGTGATTCAGTATGAAGAGGAGAATGTGACTGAGAAAGGGATGAGAGGGAGGTCAGGAAACACAGCAAGAGAAGAAGTGAAAGAAGAGAGATAAAGCAGAGAGGCTAATCTCTAAGACTGTGAACTTGAAAGTTTAAGAGAGTAGTTCTGGGGAGCTGCGGAAAAACTGGACTTTTTTCTCCTTCATGATCACAAGCTGGGACCAGTCCTATTATCTACTGTTGCCATTGGGGAAGGGGAGGAGCTAGGAAGTTGAAAGGTGAAAACAGTTTCCTTTTAATCCTGTGGCTGAAAAAAGTATGAATTTAAACTACTCAGAATACTAAACTGAGCTTCACAACAGGGATGTTAAACTGACTGCCTGATTTTCTTGCTCTCCTCTTTCACATTTATCTTTTGTAGCACTAAAAAACAAACTGGACCATGTTTATAAATTCTCACACTAAACTGAGAAATAAGGAAGCAGGTGTGCCTCAAAAGAAGCAAATCTTTGATTTTCAGAAGCCCAAGACAAAATAAAACATTACTTTGAAAGTGAGACTGTCTAATCGAGATTTCCTTTTCCTTTTCTCTGAAAGGGTGGTATACCTGTCTGGTGTTGGTAGACGCAAAATCATAATATAAAAGTTGTCTTCATTTTCTGTTAATAATGATTACCTCATGTCCAAATGTTTCTGCTTAACACACTGGCAAAAATTCTTATAACAGTTGAGATCTTATACACTCAGGAATGTTACTGCTAAATTTAGAACAAACATTTTAAACTATAAAATCAAAATACCTTTTAAATTGTTGTTTGAATAAACTATGATTTTTAGTGCTGTAAGTCATAAGATAGGCATGTGCTTTTGTGAAAAAAGCAATAAAGATCTGAGATCAAATGTGGCTTTATCACTTTATATTTGTGTTACCTGAGATAGTCACTTAGTCTGGGAGCCTCAAGTACCCTATCTGAATGTAAGGATAGTAGTACTGCTTGCCTGACAGCTGTGAGGAATGAAAAGTTGTTCACTGTGTTAAAGTTCCTGGAAGAAGGCCTAGTAAGTAGTAGGTGCCCAATAAATGTCAACTGCATCTGAATTTCAGGAGGAGAAAATTTAAATATATTGTGTATTTCAGTTTTTAGCAAAACTAGATTTTAAAGTCCCTCTTCAATAATTCCAAAATTTCTATATATTTTACTTCTCTAACGCCACCACTAATTCCAAGTTTGAATGATTCTCCTATTAAAGTGTAATCATAGTAATTAGAAGTTTAGAAATTTAATGAGTTGAAATGCAACATAGCACAGATGCCTTATTATACCAACTAGTTAACACAGTATTTGTTTTCTACATTAATTTTACTTGCTAATCAAAAATACTGCTTTCTCCCAAATAACATCAAAATAAAATTGCTGACTGTGCAATGGTAAAACCAACAACACCATGTCTGCAACAAGACCACTTGAATTCTTTTTTTTAATGAGCTGGCAGTTTCTAGGGAAAATTTAAGACTCCATATACCTTTAAGTCAGTTCTCAAAAATTCAATGCAGAAGCCATGCTTTGTACACAAGTACATATTAAGTTGTACATCCTAAGCATGTCCATAAGTATCTATTCATGTTGAACATCAGAGCTGATTCATTTCCCTGAGTTAATAAGTCTGCTAGAAAAGACTATTTAGGACTAGATATGGTTGTATATGTTTTTAGGGGTCCATAGCAACTAATAGAGAGTACTCAGGAAATCCTGCGGAGCAGACTATTTAGGAGCCCTTCTATTAGAACATAGTGCTCCCCATTAGCAGCCTAGGTCCAACACGTTACTCCTACCTCTTCAATGGACATAGACGCTCCTCATTGGTCTCCCTGCTTCTTTCTCCAAATGCTCAACCAAAAAGCAGCCAATGGTCTAACCAAATCTCATCTGATCATGTTAACCCCCTCTTAGCCAATGAGCTTCCAGAGAACTCCACTGCTTTTAGCATAAAGATTTTTCATTAAAGTTTTCATAATGTGGACTACCTCTCTAGTTTCAATCTCTTACCAGTCCTCTAAAAACCTCAGCTGTATTTAATAAACTACTTTGGACTATATATATATAGTCCACTTTATACACTTTAGAAAGTATATATAAAGTGTGTGTGTGTGTATATATATACACACACACACACACACACACACACTTTAGATTGTGGAATATATATATATATAGTAAAACTATATAAAGATACTTATATTTGTTTTTCAATCAGTAAGCCCTAACTTATATACAGTACTCCACTAATTAAAACAGATAAAAAATTAGGAGTAGGAGGCTTAGAGAACTATTTGTCGCTGCTCAGAACATCATCAGAAAACCACTGGGCCTAACCTAACATATGCTCTCACACACCTCCTTGGTCTGCGCTTCCAGTGCTCCCTTCTGTTTCATCTTTGCCTTAATGACAGCTGGTCCTTCAAAGTTCAAGTTAGGCTCTGTTCCCAGAGCACCTATCTGTATGGCTACTGCAGCACTTGTCACTCTGCAGTGCAATTGACTGCTTACTTCCCTATTTCTCCATCTGAAGACACACACTGAGCTTTGTGTCTCTGCTTCCTCAGCCCCAAAGACAATGCAGGCTATAGATCTGCTAAATGAATATCAGCGCCTATGGCACTTCTCAGCTGTAGGAAATAGCACAAATTAAGAGTCATTAGAAAGGTAAATATGGAATTCTGGAGGGTTATTTCAGTTTATAAATATTCCTCAATATTTATATTAATTATATAATTAAATTATGTAAATCATATAATAATTAGATTATTATTATTATTTCCTCTCCTTTCTTTTTTCTTTCCAATCTAGTTAATCTGATTTGCTCTGTTGTCTATACTCAAGAGTAATGGTAAATCTGAACCTGTTTTTCTCATTTTTAACTTTTCAAAAAAATGTGCTTTCCTGCCCTTTTAGCCTTTTCCTTTTCTTAAACTTTTTTTTAGTGAAATAATACATATACATAAAAGTGCATAAGATATACGTGTATAGCTTAATGAATAAAGTGAATACATATGTAACTACTTCCCAAGTCAAGAAATAGAACAATCAACTATTTCTCCATCCAAAGACTTCCCACTGTCTTCCATTTTAGATTACTGTTTTTAAGGAGAGAATAAAGAAAAATCTCATGGAGGTTTTGGGATCAGCCCCTAGATTCATATCGCTACATGATCTTGTGACAGGGCAGATAAAGAGGCACTAAGATGCCAGGGTATATGTGTATGTGTATCTGTGAGTATGTATGAGGACATGCCCACACATGCCAGGGCACTGGTTTAAAGCAATCTTAAAAGTTGGGGTAAACTGGCACTTCTGATGGGAAACATTTTCAGAATAAAGGGATATTTTTACCTAGCAGACACAGTACTCCGCTGCTCATGACTTAAACCAAACCTTGATAGGAAACCACATAATTTTCAAGACATAGTTTTAAAACAATACAAATTTAGACCAATTACCTATACTGCTTCACCGCCATTGTGGGTAGGAAAGATGCTTTAAGTGAAAAGTTGGCATTATGAAGTTGTACAATCCCAGCCACCCAATAGGCTTATTCCATTCAGCCAGAACAGGGGTTCTCTCTGCTCACAGCAGGCATCCAACAGGGTAGCACATATATGCTCTCTGAGTGAGAAAGCAACACCTTCTCACATACAACCCCCTGGAGAGAGATAGGGACGGGGACGGGGCGGGGGGAGGACTTTACACCTGCAAAACTCCTAACTCTATCAGCACTAGGGCTGGGAAAAACAGCACATATTTTTTAAAAAGAAGGAAATAAAAGGTTTCCTGATAAAGCCAGTAACTTTCAAAGAAGAATCTTCTTAAGCCATTTTTTCTTAGACTAGTAAGTATGATTCAACATCTAACTCTTTGTCTTCCTGATAAACTTAGTCAAGCTCTAATGACTGTATAAGCAAACAGCTTAAAAGGGCGGCTGTCAGAATTCTTAGTCTTCTTGGTAGAAAAACACTATATGCACAAAGTATTGTCATATTAATTAAGGCATCTCAATTTCAGGCACATCTGTCTCTGGGTCTTTGGATAATCAAAATGACCACTAAAAATAGAAGAGCAGTATCTCCAATGGAGCAGACAATGGCCCACCCCCAATCCCAAGAGACTCCTTGTGAGATGTAACCTGGGATGCACATGTGTTTTGCAATGCCACTGAGTACCCATATAAATGTATCCATATGTTTTCAGGTTTTACTTTATGTCCTATTAAGGCTAGGAGACAAAAATAATTAACGGACACATAACTCTCGGCCCATTGTGAAAATCCAGTTAGCTGACTAGTTAACTGAGGTCTGGTGGGAAAGAAAATTGCTCTCCAGGTCTAAAAGAACTGCACTTGCACTAAATTCCATGAGTTTTATGCTGAACATCTTGATTTTTTTTTCAACTCCCCTATCACCAAAAGCCAGTTCTGCCAAGATGCCCGGGCTGGGTAGCAGCAGTGTCAAAGGCTGCCATTTGCTCCAAGGCACTGCCATCTGCGGCAGCACAACATTTTGTCTCCGGAAAATAAACACATCTGCCTTTGCCAGTGTCCTCCCACTGTGCCACCCATCTGGAGCAGGTGAGCTGGAAGGCAAGCCAGAGCATGGGTGAGACAGGGGCAAGCAGGGGATATGAGGCCTCAAGGGAGATGGCACATGGAGGAAGAAGGCAGTGCCGTGTCATGTCACATCCTGCTAACCACATTTGCCAGAAAGCATGTGAAATTACCCTTGTTAGTGATATTTTAATCACATGTAACAAATGGTTGGTTGTGTTTAGGAGATAAGACCTGCAAAGTCAAGGTTTCACCTGGGCCATCTGTTCATAAGGGTCACATGACCTCACTAATACCAATAAACAGATGATATCTTTGTGCCAGCCACCAAAAGCAAAAAAAACAATAACTCTAGTGGTCAGAATAGAAGGCTCAAAGCAACGGGATTCTTTTAGGACAGGAACACACTATACATGCCTACTATTAACGAGAATTATACCCAAAATTCTTTCATACATATTCCTTCCCTTTCACTGAAAAAAAAAAAATTCAAGTCTGGCTATGGTCTTGACATTAAATTTTTAAATCATACTGTTTGGGGGGGGGCGGGGAAATTATTCAATCAAATTCTCTCTTTCTCCCAAGGTTTTTCTACTAGCTCACAGGAGAGCTGGTGCTAACCTCCTGGAACACGGCTCTTTCAACTATATCATTCATTTTCAACCTTTGGTGGGATGGGGACAGTGAAGCCACTTTTTCAAACAAAATCATACACAGAATCCCAATATATAAAGTAGACAAAAGCTAAGTTGACCTATATGAAGTAGATCTAAAGGTGTGCCATCCTGACCTTGCTTGCTGAGTTTCCTGAGGCAGCTTCATGGAATAAAGTTTGAAAACCACTATACCAGTCTAGATGATATTTTCCCAACTCATTATTTCTATTGTTTATTTGCTAAGTAAGCATTTACAAGTATAGCCCTATAAAAAGGTAAATTACCAAAAGCCAAGCTCTTCAGAATAGGTTCTATGAAAATACTTTGGCCAGTGAGGAGCAGTACTAAAGCCCTGGGGATTACACACCACGGAAGTCAGCACTTTCCTCTAAGCCTTGCCACACGCTCCACATTCCACAACGATAACAGATTCAGTTGATTCATACCTCAATCTCTACATATGTAAAAACAATAACAGAAAATTTCAGGGCATTCAGATGGGCTACACCAAATGTACCACATAATTCATTTCAGGCAAGAAATAGCCCCCACTGCTTATCACTCTCCCTTCCACAGCCCAGTAATCAAAGCATAAGGAGAATTTAAACAAGCCTTGTGTGAACTATGCCTGTAAGTCATCACAAAATTTTCAAAATAATCCTGTTAAAAATCCAAATAGTAGTTCCTAAATGATGGAATCACTTATTAAATACTATTTTCCAGGGAGATATCATTCACTCACTCAAAATACATTTTGTCAAACCAATGGTTAATTCTCAGTTCTCTTCATTTGCCACATTTGATCATGCCTTCCGTAATAGATAAAGAAAGTGAGGCTCAGCAAATATAAGTAACTTATTCAAAAAATCATACAAACTAGTACATATCAGAGACTGGAACTGATATATGACTCCAAAACCCATGCTCAAAAAAGCCTCATAAATATTTGAAATTGTGTGTCAAACCCATAGCAAAAGCCTAATAAGCCCTTTTTCTGCTCTGTAGGGTAGAACCAGAAGCAGATCAACTTAAATGTACACATGCATTTAAATAAAAACTAAAATAAAGGCTCTTGATTTTTCCCATGTGTCTTTTTCCATCTCTTCTTGCTGATCTCATATATTTAATTCTCACATGGAGAAGTAAAATCCGTTCATTAAGAATACTTTAATAAAATTCTCTTCCAGTGTATAAATGCACAATAACATTTTCATTGTGTATTTATACACTGGAAGAGAATTTATGGTCTATATGGATCTAACTGAATGACATTTATTCAGCAAATCTTTATTGAACATCTACAATGGGTACACATTTAAACCTTATCTATATAATCCTATGTGGAGAGCTTGACATTTTAATAGAACTGAACATTTCATGCTTCCCCAAATTACTCCAGTAATTAATAAAGGAAAAGGTATGAAAGAGTATGGTATTTGAAGTGAGAATTTTACTTCAGCCTTTAACAAGCGATATGAGTGCCTTTGGTATACTTGGACACATAAGGGAAATACTACTCTTTATCAACCAGCCTTATTATCCTTGTAAGAAAATGGATAAACCAGCCTTATTATCCTTGTAAGTAAACTTGTTTCATGGTGTCATAATAACCATTAAATAGGCCACATACATAACTATCTAAAATAGCACTGTCCAAGAGAACTTTCTATGATGACAAAAATGTTCTATATCTTCAATGTCCAATATGATAGCCATTAGCCACATGAGCACTTGAAACATAGCTAATGTAACTGAGGAACCAAATTTTTTACAGAAATAAAAGTTTATTTCTCATTCAAAGTCCAGGAGACTCTCACCCAGGAACTGAATTTTATAATTTTATTTAATTTTAATTACTTTAAATTTAAATAGCCACATATGACTAGTGACTACTTTACTGGACTGTGTTGATCTAGAACAAAGCCTAGCACATAACAGATAACTGACATTGGTTTATTTCTATGTTCTCTATCATTATCAGTAATTTTTTATATCCCCCTCTTTACTAGATCAGTTCAACTAAAATAAAATAACTAATATCCCCCTCTTTACTAGAAGATCAGTTCAACTAAAATAAGTAGAATCTCCTATAGGAAACTAACTTATAGCTATTAAATTGCTTCTTCACCCAAACAGCAATAGGAGCATAAAAACAAAAGTCATTTATTAATTAGCTGTATGCTCCATACACTGTGCTAACAACTTTGCATGATTACCTTATTTATTCTTTATGATAATTCAATGAAGTAGATGTTATTATTTTGTAAGAAGGGAAATTAAGCTTAGAATTTGTCCAAAGACACACAGTTAGCAAGTCAGTAAACAAAGATTTAAACCCAGGCAGTCTAATTCCAGAGACTGTGCATAAGGACCATGTTAAGCTGCCTGCATTTTAAAGAACCAGTTTACATAAAATTATGTACTCCACAATAAATAAATGTCCTCCCAACCAAACGCGCGTGCGCACACGAGCGCACGCGCGCGCGCGCGCGCGCACACACACACACACACACACACACACAGAGCAAATTGGAAATACCACACACACACACACACACACACAAACACACAGAGCAAATTGGAAATCAAACAATTTGAGCTTTAGACACAGTGTTATGCATGCTAACCTAAAGTAAGTCTCATGTACTAACTGGTATAACTGTAAATGTACCAAATCCAGTGACTACACTTATCAGTAAGGCTGAAAAACCACCACCACCTTTCTCTCTAGAATAAAATGACTAAAATATAAACTCCTATTTTAGAACAAATAGCCTATTTTGATAAAAGGGTCAGGGAGCAGAGACTGGACCTAGAAGCACAAGGCATAGGTAGTCAATATTTACTAGAGCCCCATGTCACTGGGATATGTATTTGTTAAGACATCAAACATTTCTGCTACAAGAAGATTAACTGGATTCATTACATTTGCATGAAGCACACTGCCACTCTTATCTCAATTCTAAAAGGAACTTATGACAGCATTTATGACAAAGTGTTTATTGTGCCCAAAGCTGGAATTCTTATTCCAGTTCTGCCTGACAAGTCAAGAGGCATATTTTACACAGCAAGCCATAGCATACTCTTTACTGAATTCCACAAGAACTTCTGGGTAGCAGGATAGGTCATATCTGACCCATTTTCTTCTCTCATGAAGACGAAGACGTGAAAAAGAAAAGGCCATTAACTTTTTACCCAGATCAAAACAAAGTATGTAAATCTGTCTCCTCCAAATCCATCATGTCTCTGGTTTCTCTTCAAAATTCATGATCCTTCATATTGCACAAGCTCTTTGGCCAAAGCTAGCATTGAGAAGTTCTCAATCCAGTATTACCAGTCACTAAAAATAAACTTCCTTAAAGATCTGTAATAAGTAACTTTTTAGGAAAACACTTGTACTTGTTTAGAGTTCCATCATACATCAGCTTACGGAAGTACAGATGAAGCTAAAACCCTAATAAAAAATACGAATAGCACCAATGTTCTAGAAACATTACTAAAAAAAACCAAGGAGCTGATGTAAGATAGAACAGTCAGGTAATTATGGAACCATTTATGTAGCTTTGCCTGACCTGGTACATGACCTGGAGCTAGTCTCTTTGCCACTTTATGCCTTTCAATCCTTATTAGTGATAGAGAATTAACTACTATATATCTCAGTCGAATAGTGAGTACATTAAATTAATAAACAAAATGCTTTGGGCAAAAGTCAAATAAATGTTAAATATTATGAAATATTAAGCATTCATTTTCTTAGCACTCCTGTGGGGTTAGGAAGTTATCTAGATTTCATAGATGTGTAAACAGGCACAGGAGGTAGGTCACATGGTAAGCTTCCATTTACTTAGTCCCTGTGGGAAGGGAATAATATATAACTTTAGCAATCATATGAACCCTCTTGGCATATCTTACACAATCTTTAATACATTGAATCCTTAACTTAATGTTGCATCTTTTAACATACCATCAACGGAACAAACACAGCTCTGAATAAGTGAGGAAAAATAATTCTGTGTGCTTTGGCAAGAACAGTCATAGAAAGATACAGATAATCTCAAGATGAAATTTGCATTATTATTTTCAAGATTTCATCTCCACTAACATGTAGAGTCCTTCAACCATAGGAAATAAGAAACATGGTTTCTATGAAAACACTCTGAAAATAATTTTTAAAGGCTGTCACAGGCTTTCATGATGGTGTGTCCCATCCAAGTTCCCTGGAATGTATATTTGCCCTTTGGGCTTTTTAGCAACTGTTCAGAAAGAGAAAACAAATCCAAAGAAACTAAAGAATGAGAAGGGCTAAGGAAGGCCAAAATGAGGGCAAAAATACTACTCATGTGTAATGGAATATAAAAAGAAGCACAGAAGATTTTTTGCTCTTATCTAAGGCTGTATTTCTTACCCGACTCCGAAGACAGTCAGCCAGGTTTCGGCGTGTGAAATTAGCTGCTGCTGTAGGAGACAATTCATAACCTGGTACAAGAGATAAAGGGTCACATTTAAGTGAAGCAGAAGGAATAACAATACCCCAAATCATTCCACCACTCCTCTTCTTACAGCCTACCATCCTCTGTATACTCAAGAATATTTAAAGAACAAGGAGTACAATCTTATTTCTTGTCCTTTTCCCCATATAACAGTTGTGAAATGGCTCGTTAGTACTGACAATAATTCCTGGTCACATAACAGAACCAAGGTGAGATCTAACCATTCTGTGGTAAGAATAAATTCACAGCCTTAAGTTATTCATTCATCAACAGACTGTAGTTTCCTCTGTATAATGAAAGGGATACAAATACAAAGGTGTTGAAAAAAAAAGAAAGAGGTCTTGAGATGCCAATTTTTTTTAGTTTATTTTAAAAAGATAAAGGGAAAAGAGAGGCTGGGAGTTAGGATCGTCTCAGAGTTATATTTTACAAAGTTTTCTTTTTTAAAAAAGTAACTTTATTAAGAAGTGTAATAGGATTTTCAAAAGTCCAAGCCACCGAAAATAAATTTTCTACCATTAAACATTTTTAAAAAGAGTATCTCAAATGTAAAACCTTTAAAAAAAAGTTGTAATGCCAACAAAAATACAGTCCAAAGGAATGGCATCAGGTGTGAATTTCATAGTGCACTCACTTCGGAACGTAACTCTCAGTAAAATGGGACTAGTACCGAAAGACACAAGAATGACTCACAACTCAGCAGGCTCACACATAAAATGCCAATTTAGAAAGACACATAGCATGTGGTTATTCCCTATAACATTTTAAACACCAGTGTCACGTAAGATTTAGATTAAAATTCTAACAAATATTTATTGAACAGCTACTATATCTCAGGGTCTATGTTAGGTGCTTTCACATATGTTAATGAATTTCATCCTCATGTCAAGTCTCTTAGTAAATATTAAATCATAATGGAAGCAAATTTAGACAAGCAGATATACTTTCCAATTCTCTACCTAATACTGTAAATACAATTAAGGATTTGACAGTTATTTTAAAGGCAGAAAAGTCTGATGCCTGACCACCCACAGATACATTTTTCTTTCTTTCTCTTATTTTAGCTCAGTTCCTAAACTTTAATATGCATAGGAATTACTGCATAAAGTTACATACACAAAACTATACTTGACAGGTAATTATAATGCATCCTTCACTTGCCATGTAGGCAAAAGTAAAACCATTAAAAAATAATTCTTGAAATTTTCCAAGCTGCTTAAACCTAAGTACATGTGCTTTAGGTTCCTGACTGGTGGAGAATGAGCCCTGTTCATCTTTGAATTCTCTATGGTACTAGGCAGAGTGTTTAACACAGATGAGGCCCTCAAAAATATTTATGGAATTGAATAAATAATCCTAAATTTGCTGCCTAAAAAACCATATGAATGAATCATATCTAGTCATTTTACATATACAATTATATTCAAATTAAGTTCCTTCACAGCTCCACATTATACCAGTGCTGTGTATAACAGTGTTATTAAACTGTGAAATAAGTAAATGAAAATAAGGTTCTTTCTGCTAGACTGTCACTATAAAATTTCCTAGATCAGAGGGCTAATAGCTAATATTATTTGATTAAGGGGCTTTCCCAGTGGATAAGAGTTCATGAGCCCCAGAGAGAACTCACAAAATATCTCACAAAAAACTAATTATCTTCCTACACAAGAACTTACCAGCAAGGCAAGGCAGAACTCTTTTATGACAGTAATGCAATTACTCAGAGGTTTAAGTTTACAAAGCATTTTCATACATATTATTCATTAACATTATTATAATTCCATTTTAGAGATAAGGAAAATAAAAGGGCCAGAGAAGATAAGTGACTTGTCATATCAAAAAAAAAAAAAGTAAAACCAGGTTAACTTAGGTCTTTTAGTTCTGAGATTCAGATATACTTTAGCTCAAATCACATCCTCTGAAATATCTAAGATTTAAAAAGTCCGATAGTACCACACCCATCTCTAAGATGGTGTTAGTTTTATCCCCCAAGTATCAGTGTTATAATGGTTCTCTTCTCTGCTCTGAGAATTTTGTAGAAAATCTTTAGGATCAGAAAGAGGGTCTAGAGATAAGGTTTCAAAAATAAGAAGACTCAAACAAAAACATGACCACCTTGGTCTGCTCATGTGGATAACCACCAATAGAGAATATTCTTTTCAGTTCAAGGTTAAAGACAAACCAACTAAAAATACATTCTAAATGTTACCCACCATTTCGCATCTTATAAAGTTGCACATTTTTCTGAATATATTCTGCAAACTGTACAGTGTCTCCAGCCTCTCCAACACATAGGAGTAAGATTTTCTCACTCATCTTAAACATCTTGTCATGATCTGCTCAAAGAAAAAATCAGTGTTAGAAATTACCTTCTCAGAAATTTACAATTATATAGGTAACTACAAACAGGTTTATCAATTACTATATTTAATAATTTGACTAATCACTGTTTTTAGAAGATTTTAATGGGCAACTGCATTAATTACTCTCTTCATTCTCTATGTTAAACCCATCGGCATATTTAACGTCAATTTCAGTTGGAGAATATATATGAAAGCTAACAATTGAGAACACTGTTAAAAATATTTAAAGGCCTTTGAAATGCAAGGAACAAAACCAAAAAAACTGAAGAAATCAAGACATTACCTTTAGGCTCATGAGTACAAAGCCCTGAAATGTCTCTATTAATACAAACGCTAGTTATTATGTTTATACACATACAAAAGCACATATGAAAAAGATTGGTGCTACAATTAAAATTAAGGTGCCATCTCAAGAAAGAAATCAATTGAGAATACAAATCACCTTAAAAAGTAAACCACCTCCATTTCCAAAGCAAAAAGAAAATTAAAATGGTTGCCAAAGTGAAAATTCTAAGGAACATGTAACACTAAGCTATTTAAAAACTCCTCAAAAATCCCAACATGCTAATCTTATCTAGCTGAACCAGACTCACTCAGATTAGACAGATAAATAAGTAATATGACTACAATTAGTGCCTAAGGAAGAACATTCCATATTCAGTTTGCAGCTTCAGAAAAAGCCTAAATCTTCCTATCTTACTCTTGCTTTCACTTTTCATTTTTCAAATAGTGCTGAATAATCTTCCCTGGGAGACATGTTTCCTGCATGAAAGCTTCTGAAATGTCAAAATCCCTTAATAGGATTTAAAAAACAAAATGCTATAGTCAAACATTTTACAAGTGTTTGTGAGTTGCAGATACCAGGAACACGGCTTAGACTTTGAAAACACACACACACACACACACACACACACACACACACACACACACTGCCATTAGATAGTTTCAAATTGCCTTGAAACTCCTAAACGAACAAGCTTATTTGTTATAGACTACAAGAGATTTAAAGATTGTTAGTTTGCACACTTGTTTAAGAAAGAAAAAAAAAATTACTTACAGTTATATTACCTATGCAAAGAAAAAGGACCAGAAGAGTATTAGATGCCACTGGCATCTAAGTTTTTGCCAGTGGCAAGAGTATGGGCAATTTGTATTTCCTTCTTTTTGCTTATTAGTAGTTCCTAAAATGTCTATACTTATTAACGCACATCATTTTTGTAGGAAAGCATTACTTAATAAGTTTGCATTATTTTCATGAGAAGAAAAGCTGTTCTTATTATGTCCCATTTAGAAGAAATGCTAAAATTCTAGGCAGTAAACTGTTCGACTTTGAAATAAACTTAATACAAGGCCAAAGTGGCTTTTAAACATCTATTGCATGTCCAGTGAGTAATGAGGGGGCATATAAAAACAAAAGTGATAGATGATAATGTCTCCCTGAGTTGTGCAGGAAACAGCTTGTGTAGTTCTAGGGAATTTCTGATCCTTGACAAAGAACTTACAAGATCCACATACAAGAAACAAATGGACAACAAAATGAACATCAGTGAACAAGTCTATGGAAAACCAGCTAGATTAGAACCCAACAGACCTTAGTCATAATCTGGGCTCAATACTCTGAATCTGGGTAAATTATTTGCCCTCTCTAAGCCCTGGTTGCCAAGTATGTTCATAGTAAAGCTATGACTTATTGCTACCTAACTCATAGATGGAAAAAACTGTACATGTTCAATATTATTAGACTCAGCGTTAGACGATATAATTCAGATTATACATGCTATATAAATACAGAAAAGAAGAGCATTCTGTGTGGGCTGGAGAATTCCGAACAATTCTCTACAGGCCAGGAGACAAGAGACAAGAAATGAGGCATATAACTAACTAAAATGAAGAGTTGTGATATTTTAATACACAAGCAATCTCTGGGAAATATCTTCTCTATTTTTGTATTAAATATCTTACAAAGTGACAAACTAACACACTGATTGGAAGTATCATTCTCATTTTATACTTGGAAAAAATGAATCCCAAAAGGTTACTCATTTTCAGCATTCTCACCTATCCTAAACAAGTTCCTTCACGAAATGAAAGGTAGGAAAAAGTCCTTATACAGTCCCAAAGTTCCTATCACAAAAATTTTTATACCAGAAAAGACGATAGGAAAAACTAAATACTGAGTTAAGTGCAATTATTTCCAACCATTTTTCAAGAACTAACTCAAATTCATCTTTCTTCCATACCACAGTGATCTTTCTTTTCTCTGAATACCCTTAAGATTTACCTTTGAAATCATCAATTTAAAAACTATCCTAATACTTACTAGTGATACTTCTTTTATCATACAAAATCATTCTGTAGTATTTATTTCCTTGGTTTCTTAATGTCTTAGACCACTCTATGGATTATACATAATACGCTGCATCCCTTATAACACCCAGAAGCACTGTGTACATAAGTAGGCTTAAAGAACATTCTACTTTTCAAAGTGAATTAACATACTTTATTGTGATGAAACAGAACAACTGTAAAGGTACTGACTTGGTTATTGCTCTATTTGGGCACCACTTCATGCTAAAATCACTTAAATGTCAAAGGTCTTAGTTTCAAAATAATGGACAGATTATTTTGTTTTTACTCTCAAAATAATTTTACTCCTTTGGAAAGCATGATTTACAAACAGAACTTCTACAAACTAATCATGGAATTTCGTATAGTAATTTGACTTACAAAACAATCCATATCACAATACAGATATTTAACAAATCACTTTCAAGTCTACTTCTTCTTCAGAAAGAAAAGAACTCAAGCAAAGTCCCTCAGAGTTCTTTCCAAGTGATGACAACCTGACAACCAGATCGCTGACAAAAGCAGTGGCGGATACTTTTTTCCCTTTGTTCGCATACTTCAGGAAACCCCAGATTTAATCATTTTTCTTTCTTTAAACCCCAGATGAACTATTATCTGCCCTCAAAGCTTTCCCTAATCTCTACAACCAGAATCTCTTCTTCCTTTGGATTATCTAAAAACAATCTCTTCTTCCTCTGCAGTACCTGAGAAGTTTGACTGTACTTTTCAGAAGCAGCATAATTTTCTAGCTTGTGTTATAATTATTGGTACACATGTATGAGTCTCTTGTTAAATTGTATTCTTTTAAGATACAGGCCATATCTTATTCTTCTTTGCATCCCTTCAGCATTTAGCACTGTAAAAGTTACCTAAGTGCCCAAAATCTATTTGTCAAGTGAACATTAGGTCACCAGCACCAAAGAATAGTATTTTTTCAACAGTAACATGTCTATAGTCAATCCTGAAAACACACTCTTGGATTCCACAGATCAATAATCAAAAATCTTTAAACAATTATTTACTGAGTCCTGACTATAAGGAAACAGTATGAACAGTTATGGGCAAAAGATATGGATTCAAACTGCATAGGTTTGAATCTGGGTTCTGCCACTGTGGCCTTAGGTAAGTTTCTTAACCTCTATAAACTAACCTCAAAACTAACACCTATAAACTGGCGATATAATAATGCCTACTGCAAAAGGTTAAATGAATAATGTAAATTGCCTAAAACAACACCTATACATAGTGTTTAGTATTATTATTATTAAGTATCTGTCACTGTGCTAAGCAATGGCAAATTTTTTTTCACTAAATCCTTCCAACGAGCTTGTGAGATTAGTATTACTAACCTGATGTAACGGATGAGGAAATTAGGGCACTGCAAAATAACTTGTACAAACTCATAAAGCAAATTTAAAAAAACAAAAACAAAACAGGGCTCTAGTCTCCCAACTCCACTAACTACTTAAATGTAAGAAAAACGAAACATCAACGCCCTGGAAAACAAGGATGAGAGCTGAAACACGGGAGAGTACAGGCAGCGAAGGAGAAATGCCAAGTTTCCGGTCGCACAGTCTCACTCTCCCCAGGATCCCACCTTATGCTGCCAGTAAACTAACCACATTAGTAACGACAACAGGAAATTCATCAGAGATTCTGTGGTGCCCGGCAGACGCTTAAATACCTAAAAACTTAATTCCCTTAGGCAACTCTCGCCTAGCAAGCTTTTAACGAAGGCCGGAGCAGAGCACTGACCTGGGAGCCTTGGGAGGAGCGAATATTAAGGCCCTAAACTTGCCTGCCTGTCTCCTAATTCTAAAAAATAAGCAAGTGTAGATCGAGGCAGGAGGGGTCCCAACTCCCTGACCTCCCTGGTACCAACCCAACATCCTACCACCATCACCACGAACTTTTTCCCGGCTGCCCCTACACCCAGGCCCAACCCGGCCTCCCCTGGTTCCTCTCACCGTCCTTCATCTGGACAATATTGTTAGCGGCCACCCGGTCAGAGGCGACAAGGACATAGTCGGGGCCCTGGATGCCGATGAGATACTCCATGGTGGCGGGAAGACGGGTACTGTAGTTTCCGAAGAGTCAAGGATTCGCCGGCTTCTCGGCCGCACCGGTGAGACAGCACCGCGGACTGCAGTTTTGCTCGACGCAAGCCGCGCGACGGCCCCGGCCACTGGCGCTCTCAGATGACGTACAACTGTCGCGAGAGGTTGCAAAGCGGATGTGCGTTTGTTGTATTAAGCTCCCTGTTCGTTTCTTGGCGTGTCTGGTCTGTAGCAGTGCAGGCACTTTTGAGCGTTCACGTTATGTAACGCCAAATTTCGATAATTATAAACTGAGAGTTAAAAACTTGCTTGAGGATGAAATCATGTACTATATCTAAAGTCCCGAGCACATATAAATGCCAAAAAGGCGTGTGTCCCTACATGGCTGTTTGCTTGGTAAAATATCTGCAGAAACTCATTCCTTACAAGCCAAACTGGAGAAAATAAATTTGACCAGAGCCCTTTTTACATGTTTCACAAAAATAAAATACGAGTGAGTTAAATTTATAAGCGTAAAGACTAAAGATATCAAAACAATGGAAGAAAAAAGAATAATTTGATCACCTTTTGAAGGGACACGTGTTTCTAAGTATGACAGCAAACCCAGAAACAATATTGACAATACTGTTTGACAATTCGGCTACATAAAGTCTCTATATGGTGAAAGTCATCATAATGTTCAAACATAAATATAAATTGAGAAGTATTTCAATATATGAAATAGTTAATATCTGTAACTTAAAAGGCATTCTTACAAATCAGTGGAGGAAAGATAACATGATTTTTTAATGGCCAAAGGTTAAGGACATGCAATTCACAAAAGAAGCAATACAAATAGCAAATAAACATGAAAGATCTGCAACCTCAATGGTAATTAAGAACATGAGAAATATGCAACACTAAAATTATAAATTCTTGGTAAGATTATAAATTGGTCATGACCTTTTTATAGAGGACAATTGGATATCTATTAAAATTAAACGTACATAACTTTTTATATGTGTCCTAAACAAATATATGTATAAATATCCAAATATTTGTATGCAGAGATATTCACTGTAGCACTGCAATGGCAAAAGGAGGGGACCAACTGAAATGTCCATAAGTGGAGAATTTATTGTATAAATTATGATACACTCATGCAATGGAATATTATTCAGCCATTAAAAAGAATAAAATGAATCTAAATATACTTATATATTCCTTGTGGCTCAGAAATGTTAAATGAAAATGAAAATGCATTCCTATATGTAGAATGATGCCATTTTGTTCTATATATATATATATATATATATATATGAATAAGAATGGAAAAATATATTTACATATGTTCCAACCTCAAATTATATGCAGTTGTTACCTCTGGTAAGAGTGATGGGAAAGGTCTCTCACCTTTTATTTTATATATATCTGTATTGTTTGAATGTTTCACAATGCTCCTATATTACTTATTTTTTAAAAATAAGACAAAGCATAGCCATCATTTTATATCTGCCAAGCATTCTGGAAAAAGCTGAAATAATCCAGGATTACTTTCTGACATCCACAATTCAGTCTCCATACTAGCCATACTAGCTTCCTGAAAAATGGAAACAGAATTGCAATTTTATTTCAAACACAACCGTGCAATTCATTTGCTTCTGCAGAAATGTATAATTCTTACTCTATTCTGAATGTTTCTTCCAGCTCTCTGCCCATGAAGGAACACAGACCCTGAGGAGTTTGGGGCAGCCCATCTATCATGGGATGGATACCAGGGGCAAGGAGGTCATTAAGTCAACTATCCCACTATGAACACAGATGCATCCATCATCCTAGAAATCCTTTTCTTAAACATTACTGGGAAAGAAGTCTCTCAAGCCTTTGTCTCTCCCTTTCTCTCGCTCCCTCCCTCCTCCTCCCCATCTCTGCCATTGTGTGTGTTTTTTAATTGCAAAAAGTACATATTTATACTACACACACACATATATACACACACATACAAATAATATAGAAGAAATGAAGCATTAAATACTTCTCCTTCCACCAGATGTCTGTATCCTTCCAGATCTTTTTTCCTTCATACCTACCAATATTCATTCATTCATTCATGAAGGCTGCAGAATTCTAAATTAGAATATCCGCAATCTTTTTTTTTTAAAGAACCCAACAATCTTTTAAGCTGGCTATTCTCTCTTCCTCTCCAAGACTCTTGAAATCTCCTCTAGATAAATCACACCAGAGAGTCTCTTAACTTCTTTATATAGAAGAAAGTGGATTTTCAAGACCTAACTTGTGTTATCTCACTAGAAGTCAAGGAGAATTCCTCCTCCACTTAAAGGCTTAGAATAACTGAGTCTCAGAATTAGAAAAAAATGTCTGTGCTTGTTCCAGAAACAGCATGATGTAGCCAACTTTTCCTGTAAAGACCAGATAGTAAATATTTTTGCCTTTTCAGACCATACAGTATCTGTCACACTGTTTAATGATACCACTGTAAGAGCAAAAGCCACCATAATCAGCACATAAATAAGTGACCACGGCTATGTTCTAATAAAACAAAACCATGTGAGGGGGAGAGACAGTGGTGGATTTGGCCCACGGGCCATAGTTTCCCAATCCCTAATGTAGCAGGAGGACTGTAAATCAACACCTAACTCTGGTCCCATCTCTACTTTTTCCAATCTTGGTGCAAAATTTATTAAACTTCAATTTCCTTATTCATAAAAGAGATATTCAGAAGAGAGATTTGCTTTGTATTTCTTTTGAGATAGGAAGGGGATGCAGGTTTTGGTTGGTTCCATCAATATAAGGAACCATATCCTGATTCTTCATGAACCCTGAGGAGTTTGGCAGGAACTTATAAAAGAATAACTGTACTGTATCTAGAAAATATGGCTATAATATGGTAAGCTACCTGCCTTGCCAAGACTCCCAAGCCCAAGGTGACATGGAAGTATCAGTATAGCCCACACTCAAAGGACTCTGTGAGCTTAGACAATAGTGTAGGGACAACGTTAGGCTGGAGATCAGAAGCTCACCCCTAAATATTCAGAAATGTTAATGTATTGGATACTGTCAATGCCCTGCCCATAGCCCTATTACCTACCTGTGGTAGCTGCTATTCCCCAGTTGCTAAAAATGTTGTTTGGTAACATCTCACAACTGTCCCTTTAGTCAGAGAATTTCCCTCAACCATGTGGGAGGCATTCTTGCCTGAGAGGTTCTGTACCCATACCTGCCCCCAGCCAATGACTGATTGACACAAGGGGAAAAAAATCAGTTCCTTCAATTTAAAGTGGGATAGTTTGTCCTCCAGAATCTCCCTGTGGATCAGCCTAAAGCTAGTCTACAGCCAAGACCACATTCTTGCTTAGCTTTTTCCCCTTGCCTAATCTCGCTTCTGTTACTCCCTTTTTCCTGAGAGTACTCCCCCAGAAAAAAGTGACTTGAATAAGCATCTTCATTTTGGCTCTGCTTTTAGGAAACTTAATCCAAAATATTTGGTACCAAAAGTGATTCTAGAAATTTATGAGATGTAGCAAAAGTAGTTTTAAGAGAGAAGTTCATAGCTATCCAGGCCTACCTTAAGAAACAAGAAAATTTTCTAAATAAACAACCTAACTGAAAATCTAAGGGAACTAGAAAAAGAACAAACAAAACCCAAAGTAAACAGAAGAAAGGAAATAACTAAGATCAGAGTGGAAATAAACAAAATAGAAAGTTTTAAAAACAATAGAAAAACATCAATAAAACTAAGAGCTGGTTCTTTGAAAAGATAAGCAAAATTGACAAACCTTTAGGCAAACTTGTCAAGGAAAAAAGAGAGAGAGCCCAAATGAATAAAATCGCAAATGAAAGACAAATTACAACTGATGCCACAGAAAAACAAGGAATCATTAAAGAATACTACAAAAAATTATATGCCAACAAATTCAATAACCTAGAAGAAATGAAAATATTCCTAAAAGTATATAATTTTTTAAGACTTTACCAGGAAGAAACTGAAATTTTAAACATTGTGACTACTAACAATGAAATTGAACCATGGTCTCCTAACAATAAAAGTCCAGGACCAGATGACTTCACAGGTGAATTCTACCAAATATTTTAAGAATTAATACCTATCCTTCTTAAACTATTTCAAAAAATTAAAGAGGAAGGAACACTTTCAAACTCATCACATGAAGCCAGCATTACCCTGATACCAAAACCAGACAAAGATAATACAAAAAAAGAAAATTATAGGTCACTATCCTTGATGAATAGCGATGCAAAAATTCTCAACAAAATATTATCCAAATGGATTCAACAATACATTAAAAGGATTATACACAAAGTGGGATTTTCCCAGGGAGGCAAGGATGGTTCAACATCCATAAATCATGATACATTAACAAATAAAGAATAAAAATCATATGATCATCTCAATAGATGCAGAAAAACCATTTGACAAAATTTAACATCCTCTTATGATAAAAACTCTCAACAAAGTGGGTATAGAAGGAACATACCTCAACATAATAAAGGCTATATGTGACAAACCAACAGCTAATATCATACTCAACAGTGAAAAGCGGAAAGCTTTTACTCTTAGATCAGAAATAAGAATGCCCACTATCACCACTTCTATTCAACATAGTATTGGAAGTCTTAGCCACAGCAATTAGCCAAGAAAAAGAAATAAAAACTTGTATTTGGAAATAAAATAAGCCTGAGTTTGAATCCTGGCTCTACCATTTACCAATTGGCAGATCTCGACCAATATGCTCATCTTCTTTGAGTTTCGTTTTCTGTAAAATGGGGAATGAACATGAAAGTTCATTCTACTTATCTTGTAGAGTTGTTGTGAGGATGAAATGAGATAAAACAAAGTGCTTTGCCTAATGCCTGGTGTAAGTATGCATTCAATAAATATTGTTGTTGTTGTTGTTGTTGTTATTATTTTCATCATCTTCGAAGTCATTTGTTCAAGCTCCAGAGCTGTTCAGTAGCTGTGCAAAGGGCCAATCAATACCCAGTAAGAACTGTCCATCAGAGGCATCCACCACTGTGGGAAGTTCATTACAGGAGTGGTTGGGCCAGAAGGGAATCAGACCAGATAGAAGGCAGGGTACCAAACCAAAGTGTAGAAGGGGGAAGGGAGTCCATCAAACTCTCACCTGGAAAGGCAAAGCAGGAGAGAAGGCCAGGGATAGATGAGGGTGTGTTTGGGGTAGCCAGAGAAAGATTAAACAGCAATTAGCTAAACTCTGCAGATTTGGAATGCAGATTTGGAATCCTGAAAGCCAATATCCTTCCTGGTCCAAGGTACCCCAAGGCGATAGAAGCAAAGTCTTAGAGAAAATGAGCCAGGTCAGATTTAAAAAATCTTCTCAAATTTCACATTGCCTCTCCTGCTTCCCTACTACTGACCTGCAAAAAAGAAGTTTGGCTTTAAGTTAGAAGGCTTTAGAATGAGGCCAGTCCTGGGGAAATAGGTTAAATTGGAAACCAGAGACCTAGAAATTGGGCAAACTCTGCAACTGAGTCTTGACCTCCAAGCTTTAGCTTCTCCACCGAGAAAGGAAGCCTTCTCCTGAAAAAATCTCCCATTTCCCATCCCCCCCAATCATCCCAGGGTGGGGCTTGCCTAAAACACACACACCATGGCTGGCTGGTGTTTTTGCATCCCAGAGGCTATCAGACAAATGGCAGCTTCCTGCTCCTTTTATTACCCTTAGGGACTAGGGTGGTCACATCTGCTGATGGCCAAAAACACAGCTCTGCTTCAGTAGAATTGAAGTGATTCATGATCAGAGATCTGTTGCTGCCTTGTACTGTCTGAAACTGACTGCACCAAGCACATTACTGGCAAATAATGCTATTTAATATCTGGAATTGTTTCAACTTCTCACCCAGAGGCAGGGGAATGGACCTAATGACTTTTCAAGAATTCTAGAGGCCCAATAAACCTGTAATCATTTGACATAGTGAGTCTGGGGTTCTTTAGGAAAATTCATAGAGGAGTGCACAAACATCATTTGTGCCATCTGACTTTTGGTTCCCAAGGAGATTATACAGAACCAGGAAGTCTGCTGTGACTCCTCCCAGGGTTTGGGACTATAAAGGAATTCAGGACCATGTTAAACCTTGCCTTATCTGTCCCCTTCTCATTCCCACCCCAAATCCAACTTCCACCTGGAGTCCACCCTTAAGTATCCTACCACCCCTTAAGGCTCTGATCAAAGGAACGTTTGATGAGCCTTGTTAATTAGTGTCCTTTAATCTGGTGGTCCACTGTCTATAGCACTCCTCCTCGACATCCTCACTCCCCGATATATCTAGGGCTTTGGACTGTAGAGACAAGAGTAAGATACAAATGCGTCCTGACCCAGACACCCAGAACTGACGTTTGGACTCTTGAGACTCCAGGCTGAAAGCCCATCCTGAGCCTGGTCCTCCTTGCTGCTCATCTTCTAAGATCATTTGCTTCCCTGATGTTTCTCCTGCCATGAGGAAGTGTGGCAGGCCAGCTTGCTGCTAGCACCTGCCACACTGTAACATAACACCAACACTAATAGCAGAAATAATCACAGTGACAACAACGGCTTGGTCTACATGCAGAAGGTACTTGTCATCTCTCCAGGAGCCTCCTGGCCTGGGGCTTGACTGTGACAATGTATCTGGCCCCTGGCCTATACTGTCACAGTCACACACCAGATTCATCTGAATGGCTGACGTTATCATTACTGTCATCACCATTCTTGATAACTATTCATTTATTTCTGGAAAACACATTTACTGAGGACAAAGTGCATGCCAGATTCTGTGCAAGATTCTAAAGGACTTACAAAGTTTAACACCTTCAAGGAATAGTCCACAGGGAGAGGGATCAACAAATAATTCTAACACAGGATTATACAGACTGTTGTTGATGGATATATTCCCAGTGCCTAGAAAGTGATAAGCCATAGTGAATGTTCTATAAATGTTTCAATGAATATTGAATGAATGAGTTAATGGATGAACGAATGAATAAACAAAGGGCCATGGGATCTGAGAGTGGAGAAAAGAGTAATATTGTTGGAAAGAAGTCAAGGAAGGCTTCCAGAGGAGGTGACATTTGAGCTGAATTCTGAAAGATGAAGAGGTAGCACAGTGTACTGGTTAAGAGCATGGAGGCTGGATTCAGAGTGCCTGGGTTTGAATACCAACTCTGTGTAGCTTTGGGCATGTTACTTAACTTCTCTGTGCCTCATTTCCCCTATCTGTAAAATGGGTTAATAGCAGTACCTCCCTTATGAAGTCATTGTAAAGATTCCATGAGTTAATATTTGTAAAGTGCTTAGAATGTGGCACTAGTACTATATGCATAGTACCACATGATACTACTTAAATGTTTTATAAATAAAAACAACTAACTAGGAACTTATCAAGCTGACAGAGTGGAAAATTAATGATGTAAAGAAGAGCATTCCAAACAATGGAATAGTATTGAGGTTTCCAACAGGATGGCATCCTCAAGGAAAAATGAGAAGGCAGTTGGGAACAGGGGGTTTGCCAGGGGATCTTGGATATCAGGGTAAGAGGCGTGGTGAATCTTTACTTTTTTAAATAAACTTTTTACTTTGGAATAATTTTAGATTTACGGAAAACTTACAAAGTAGTGCTGACAGTTCCAAGAAATCCTTCACTCAATTTTCCGTAATGGTAACATCTTAAAAGGAGCCATTGCTTTTATTTATTTATTTGCTTACTCACTTTTTACCTTTTTTAAAAATCTCTTTAACCTTTGTGTGGAGCGCTCATTTTCAATAGATCGCAGTGAGAGAGCTGCTCTGCTGTGTAGGAAACTCCAGCCCAGCAGTAAGTTATGAATGGTTGAGCACCAAGTTTCCCAGGAACTTGCATTGTGTGTCAGGTGAAGGGGGTGGGCCCCTTTCCAGCTGCTCCTCATTTCCCAGGACGATGCGAGGGAGCCATTGCTTTTAAAGCAAGGGCATGACATAGTCAAGTATGTATTTTAGCAAAGTTGTTGAAGCCACTGTGAGGAGGGAGAGAGACTTTGCCCCAGCAAACCAAAGAGAGGGGCTGATAGCATCATCCAGTGGGAAATAGTACAGTTAGGACAGGGGCTGGTGAGGAGGGCATGGATATGAGAAAAGTTCTGAACCAGGGTAGCTGGCTATGAATGCTCTGGAAAAGGAGTAACTGAGAGCACAGTCAGGAGATGCAGGCCCTGAGCTGCATGGCCCTCTGTTTGAAATATTCTCCAAGCAGCTATCCATGTGAGTAATCAGGCAGGAATCTCTCTGGAGAGCTCAGCAGGCTGGCAGGTCTGGGGAAATTCGGACAGCTGTGCAGAACCCATGGTGGGACAGTAGTGGCCTGGGCTCCTTTGCAGTACCTGGGTCCAGGTTCTGTGCACTACTCTAGCTTCAGAGGTACCTGGTAAGGCTTTTTATTCCTAGTGACTGTTTAGATCTGCTTAGCTTCCTGGCCCTCACTTGAGAAAACTGGCCCAGATGAGACCAGGACAACTGATAAAGATTCACTCCTGATCATATCAGGAGAACAAGGACTAGAGAGCTGTTTTGTCTCCTTAACATAACTGAAGAGAAGAGAAAACCTCTCCTAGGCCTGTTTCAACAGAGCTTTCCTCCCAGAATTGTCAGACCTTCAAGATAGGGCTTGAGATGAAAGGAAAGGTCCAGATTTGAGAAAAGAACCTATTCTTCTAGGAACAACAGCCTGTGCTTTATATTAGCTATGTTTTGCAGTGTTTTCCAACTTTATGTTCTCTAGGTATAATTGGGATCCTCACAGAGACCCTGCAGAGCTGAAATTTTTATCCCCATTACACAGATGAGATAATTGAGGTTAGAAGAGATGAAGTGACTTGTCCAAGTTTACAAAGTTGGATGCCGATCTGAGGCCTGTTGGACTCCCAGACCAGAGTTCCACTGTAGTGCTCCACCTGGCAATGGTTTGGGGAGCGAGAATGTATCTGGGGAGAATATATAGAAGGCCAAAGCTTGCAAGTGTCTGGAGGTGCAGAGAGTTAACCAGCTTTTCAGCCCCTCAAGGACAGATAGCCTGATGAGGCTGATTGGGGACTGTAGAGAATGAGGAATCGATCTGCTATTCCATGTGAAAATGGATTGTAGCCCCAGCCTGTGTGTGTCAATGGAGCTGATTAGCACTTGCGTGAGTCTCCAGCCACAAGCATCGATTGGCAGGTGAGAATCGTTCTGGGAGCAGCAGGGAGCCAGTCCTAGCCCACCTCCATCCCCACCAGCTCCTTCCCTCCACAAAGGTTTCCTCCCCCTCCCTGCCATCTGAAGTCTCCAAACCTCCTCCAACTCCTAGGCCTAATGGGTGCTCAAAACTTCTCTAGCTGCTCCTGACCAAAAGAGGAGGGCATAACTGATACCCACCTCATTTGACCATGCTAGGTGCAGCTGGTAGAAGGACAGTTGCCCTTTCGAAAAGGCATTGCCTGCTTGGAGGGTCCAGAGTGAGTGAGTATGTGCAGGGTTGGCTTGGAGCTTACACTATGCAGTGGACAAAACAGGGGCTCTGCTCCATATTGACCATGTGACCTTTTGCAAATCATTTACCCCTCTATGCTCCAGTTTCCCTTTGTGTATGTGTGATGGTTAATTTTAGGTGTCAACTTAATGGAGCTAAGGGATGCCCAGATAACTGGTAAATATATCTGAGTGTGTCTGGGAGGGTGTTTTCAGAAGATATTAGTATTTTAATCAGTAGTAAAGAAGATCCACCTTCACCAAATGTGGGTGGGCATCATTCAAATTGTTGATGGGCCCAAGTAGAACAAAAAGACAGAGAAAAGGTGTGTTCTCTGTCTGTCTGTCTGTCTGTCTGTCTCTCTCTCTCTCTCTCTCTCTCTCTCCACTTGTACTGAGACATTCATTATCTCCTGCCTTAGGATATCAGAGCTCCTTGTTCTCAGGTCTTCAAACTCAGGCTGAATTATACCACCAGCTTTTCTAGTTCTCTAGCTTGCAAATAACATACTGTGGTACTTCTCAGCCTCCATAACCATGTGAGACAATTACTATAATAAATCTCCTCTTATATTTGTGTGTGTGTGTGTGTATATATATATATGTGTGTGTGTATATATATGTATAGATATATGTATAGATATATATATATATAGATAGATTCTGTTCTCTGGAGAACCCTGACTAATACAGTATGGAATTAAAAATAGCTTTCTCACTGGATTGTTTGGATTAAATAAGGAAGAATGTGTGAAAGTATTTTTGCAGTCCCTGGCACACAGTAAGAACTAAAGATGTTAGTTGGAAATTGACTCTCAACTCTCCTCAAGAGGCACACTCTCTGGAAAGCCTTTTTTAGGTTGATCCCACTTCTATCTCTCTTTTCATCATGTGAGTGTCATGTGCAGGTGACAGCAAGCACCTCAGTGTTTTCTGTGACCTGGAGAAGTTCTGCATCTAAGGAAGCTTAGCCCGTAGTATTGGATTACCTTTGGAGGAGTGAACTGTCAATTTCCAGCAAGGAACTAGACAGACTCAGATTTATCAGATGCCCACAGTCCTTCTGGACTTAGAGGTTCTGTCCTAGGCTTGTCACATGGTATCTAGAGATGCCCTGGACATTCTCGTGACTGTCAGGCTGTGACCTCTTGCATTACCCCCAATTGTACTTAGTCCACTATTCCTCGATTTGTTTTTTCTCTTGTCCCTCCAAATATGGAGCTCTGTGCAGTTGGCAGTGGTCTTGATTCCCTGTCTTGATCTTGCTAGACTTTTCTTGAGGGATCTGGACTTGTCTACTGATAATGGCTTTCTGCCCCAAGTAATTTAGGCCTTCTGTTACCAGAGCTTGGCCTCACCCTTGCCTGAGTGGGGCACTGCAGGATCATTGAAGGTCCCTGATGCTACAGTCAGAGGGGAGCATCTTCTTGAGTCCTCAAATTTGGAGCGTGTGACTAAGAGTTATGCTCTGATAATGATCCCTAGGGCTGTAGTGACAAATAAAGATTGTGCTCAGGACCCTGGACAGAATCCACTAGGCCCGGTTTGCCTGGGGTACATTCAGTGGCCCTGACTCCATGCATAAGCAGTGAACAGGGGCACAGGATCAGCACCATGGACAGACACCACAGTCTACGTTATCCTTGAAGTTCAACCTTTAAGAACCGGGATTAATTTGCAACGACATGGATGGTCCTAGACGTTATTATGCTGAGTGAAATAAGTCAGGCAGAGAAATATAAATACTATATGATTTCACTTATATGCTGAATCTAAGGAACAAAAAGAACAAACTAATCAAAAACAGTCTCACAAATATAGAGGACAATCTGGTGAGGCCAGAGGGGAGGGAGGTTGAGGGTCTGGGAGAAAGGGGTGAAGAGTTAAAGAAGTACAAATTAGTAGTTGATAGATGGTCATGGAGAAGGGGAGCATGGCATAGGGGATGCAGTAGCATTAATGTAATGTCTAGGTGGAGAGCCAGAAGAGAGAAAGAGCAATTAGGGGGATTGTCTTATAAACTATATAAATGTCTAACCAATGTACGGTGTACCTGAAACTAATAATAAAGTAAAATTTATAGAAAAGAACCCAGATTAGTCAAGATTCTTCTGACTACGAGAAATGAAAATCTACTTCAGACTAGCCTAAACTAGTCTTTGGATGGGCCCGATGAATGAAATGGGCCCTTTGGTGGCACTGAATGCCAAGACTTAATGCAACAAGCAATGGTAAATTATTGGCTCATCTCTTTTATCTAAAAACAAGATGTGGTGTCTTTAATAAATGTAAAGCTATCTATTTCTTCTCGAATAATTCAGGAAGATTGTATTTTTATCCAAGTTGTCAAATTTATTGGCATAAAGTTGTTCATGGAATTCCCTTATTATTCTTTTAATTTTTGTAGAATCTATAGTCATAATCTCCTTCTGGTTCCTGATATTGATATTGGTAATGTGAATATTCTCTCTACTTTTCCTGAGTAATCTGACTAAAGGTTTATAAATTTTATTGATTTTTCATTATTCCTGCCACTGCCTCCATTGTGCCAGTTTAGAACATTATCATTTCATTGTGGCAGCCTCCTAAGAGGCCTTTATACTTCAGCCTTCCACTCCAGTACACACTGCATTCTGCTGCCAAATAAAGCTTCTTAAAAGGTTTCTTTCACTTAAAGACTTTCAATAGCTCTACATTGCTTCTGAAAAATTCTCAGGCCCCTGTACTTGACATTCAAGGTCCTCTCCACCCTCTGAAAAGCTTGCATATCTCTGAGTCATCCCCTACTACTCATCTGCACAATTATTCTTCTTTTCCAGCCAAGCAGGTCTATTTATCATTCCCATTAAATCTAGGTGATTTCTCAGCTCTGTGCTTCTACAACTCTTCAGTTGTTGGCTGCTGAGTTGACTTGGAGTCTGAAGACCGAGATTGGAAATGCTGGTTATCCCATTTATGGGCTATATGACCTCACTTTCTTCATCTGAAAAATGGGGTAATAAAGCTTGCCTTGCAGAGTCATTCCTAATTTAATCAGAAGTACTTGAAGAAATATGCTCTGAGGCTTATCTGCATACTTGTGTGCATGCATGTACATGTGTACACATGCATGATGAGAAGCAATGCTGATGTTCTAGCATGAAGGGATGTACCCTGAAGACAAATATAAATAATAATAAATAGCTTTTATTGAGTGCTCACTATATTTGTTTATTGAGTGACTACTATGCTAGGCTCCAGGGATATAGCAGTGAGCAGACAGCAAAACTCCCTGCCTTCTTGGGGTTTACACTTGATCCCTATATCCTAATTCTACATTTAATCTTCTGGAAATCTGAATCATAGGCTGTGTTCTTTTTTTTTTCCTTGAAAATTTTTTAATTGTAAAAAAAACACAACAAAATTTACCATATTGAACAATTTTTAAATTATTTTTATTATTTAAATTGCAGTAAACATAACACAAAATTTACCATAATAATTATTTTTAAATGTGCAGTTCAGTGGTATTAAGAACTTTCACATTGTTGTGTAACTATCACTACCATTCATCTCTAGAACTCTTTTTATTTTGCAAAAGTAAAACTCCATATCCATTAAACAATAACTCCCACTTCTCCCCTACCTCCAGCCCCTGGCAGCCACCATTCTACTTTCTCTCTCTGTGAATTTGACTACTCTAGGATCACATATAGTGGAATCATACAGTGTTTGTCTATTTTGTAACTGGCTTATTTCAATTAACATAACGTCCTCAAGTTTCATTCATGTTGTAGCATTGTCAGAATTTTCTTCTTGTTAAGGCTGAATAATATTGCATTGTATGTTTCTTTTTTTAATAAGCAAATCAATACTTGTACAGGGTTTTAAAAAGTCAACTAATACTACAAGTCTTATCACAAAAAATAGTAGTCCCTAACTCTCCCCAAGTCTCATTTATCAAGGCAACCACTTAAAATCATTTTAGCTGTGTCTGCTGTTATTTACCTCTGAATAGTATGCTTTTATGCTAGTTCTTAATATGTTATGAGAAGTAATAATTTAATATTCTTATAGTATTCCATCCCCACACCTCTCTCCCTTGCATCTTTCTCATATAATTTTGTCACAATTTTTGTTAAATAGTATTTAAGATTTGCTTTACTGATTTGCACTACCTTTCTTGTACAGATTTTTTTGTCTTCCCTTGTGTTAATGGCCTTTTTTTTTCTTTCTTCAATTTTCTTGGTTTTCCATAGCCTTATCATGAAATCTTCCCAAACTCTTTAACAGAATGTAAAAACCTTCTAAATGCTAATTTCCACATGGTGAAACACATCAGGTATTTTATTAAATCTTTTTTTTCCCCCTGGAGGTATCCCTCCTGTACATTTCTATCTCCCTGCTCGGTGTGTACTTACTCCCTGGGCCTTCAGCACAACAGTTGTTCAGGGGAATCCTTTTGTAATTTTTCTGGGCCGGCTCCTCTTTTCCTGGACCCACATCTTTTTTATTCTTGGTTTAATTCTTCATTTTGATGGAACACATCCTATAGTAGCTTCCTGAGAAAGAATATATGAGAAGTAAAAATTTTGAAATCTTGAATTTCAGACAATTCTTTATTCTACCCTCACAGTTGATTTACAGCTTGGCTGGTATAGTAATTCTTTAGAATTTCGAAGGCATTGCTCTAGTGTGGCTGTTGAGAATCCGTTGCCATTCCTGATTCTATGTTATCCTTTACATGTATCCTGTACTTTCTGTATGAAAAAAGATTTTACCTGTATCCTTGACCATCTAAAAGTTTATGCTAATGAGACTTGGAATGGGCTTATTTTCTTTCATTGTATTCATCGCACCTTTGGTAGGCCTTTTCACTCTGGAAACTTATGTCTTTTTAGCACCGAGAAATTTTATTCTGTTGTTTCTGTGAATCTTTTCTCTCCAGTTTATTTGATCTCTCTGTATATATCTAAAGATCTTCTCTCCACCTGAGATAAGAGGGTATGCACATGACCACAAGCATTCTAGAAAAAGAATCCCGTGGCCCCTAGAATCTTATTTTTCAGACTCTCCCTTAATGTCCCTCTTTTCATTATGACATTCTACCCTGATTTCCACTGTGCCCAGCATTCCTAGATGGAAACTTTCTCGTTTGCTTTTGCAACAGAATAAAACCTCCAGTCCCTGCCAGGGTATGAAAGACATAGTCAGTTGTCTATGTATGATAGGGAAGGGACCTGTTTCTTATACAGACTTTCAACCCATTCCCTTGTTCTTAGTCTCAAGCCTCCCTCCCACCTTCTGCGGTAACTGTTGCCTCGAGTATTTGTTCTTTCCCTGATCCTAGGTCTCCAATTGGCTGACTCCTCTTTGGCATCCTTTGCTGTAGCACTTGGTATCCCAGCTCTGCCAACTCCTCCATTCACTTGACATCTTCTAAAAACATGTTGACATCTGTGGTCCACCATTGCCTCTTTTGTATTCCTTTACTTTTATTTTAGTGAAGTTTGTTGAGAGAGAAGATATAAATGCACGCGCTCCATCTGTCACATTTAACCAGAAATCCAAAGACTGCACTCATAATTGCTACGCTATATTGCCTCTCAAATGAGACAGTACCTCTGGGATCCTGCAGCCCAATGAGGATGAAATGAGATTACACATGTGAACATACTTTGTAAGCTTTAAAGAGCTATGTGAATGAGAAGGTCTATGTTAAATTCCTCTACCAAAGTGCCCTCCTTCCTCCTCTCTGCTCTCTGATTCCTTCCATCTCCAAGATACAACTCAAGCTCATCTCCCCTTGGTCAACCAGCTGACTGGGATGTTTCTGAGCCCCGAGCCACCACAGGATTGTCTGTGCATCTCCCTTGGCCCTAAGCATTGCTGCTTTACTTTATTGTGGGCACAGAGCTACTGGCTAAGAATCATAGTCAAATGTGGATCTTTCAGTGTACAACAATAGAGCTTTCCTCCTTACAGGCAGGAAACACAGGCTTAGCTAAACAAAGATAAGGTTTTGAGGCCAGGGAAGGAGTGTTGTGTTTCTTTGGTGGAAAGTTTAGGAATTAAAGTGGCTTCTTCCCCTGCATTCTGAGCTGTGGCTGTGGCCCTCAATGCCCATCTTCTCCCTCTTGCCTCCTCTTTCCTCTCCAGACCTCTCCTCTGGGCAGTGGGGGCAGTGGCATGCCTGCACCAGTCTGTGCCACTGGTCCAGAGGCTGTGTCCCCCACTCTTACCAGAGCTTTGATTTGGGTTCTGAGAAATTCAGTTCATATCCACACAGAGCTTAAGCCAAGATGATGGTGGAAAACGGATTGGTCTCTAGCTGGAAGCAGCAGATCTCTGCCCCAAAAAAGTTACGGACTAGCTATTATTCACAATAACTAAAATGTGAAAGCAATCCAAGTATTCATCGACGATGAATGGATAAACAGAATATGGTATACACATACAATGGAATATTATTCAGCCTTAAAAAAAGAAGAAAATTCTAACATGCTCCCACATGGATAAAGCTTGGGGACACTGTGCTAAATAAAACAAGCCAGTCGCAAAAAAGAAAAATACTCTATGATTCCACTTATTTAAAGTACCTGGATTAGTCAGATCCGCAGAGACAGAAAGCAGAATGGTGGTTGCCAGGGACTAAGGGGTACAGGGGAAATGGGGACTTATTAACTAATGAATACAGAGTTTCAGTTTTGCAAGATGAAAAAGTTCTGGAGATGGATGGTGGTGATAGTTGTACTACAATATGAATATACTTAATACCACTGCACTATACACTTAAAAATGGTTATGATGGTAAATTTTATGTTATGTGTACTTTACCACAATAAGAAAAATTGAAAAAAAGAAAAGATTCTGATTATTTTTTAAGAGACAGATTCTATCTGACAGTCTTTACAGAATATTCTACTAGAGAAAAATGTGCCACTTCTTGTCCCTTGACTAATGTGATTGTTAGGAAGGAAACTGAGCTTTAACCAATGACTGTAGCTGCAGGGAGCTGTCTGAAGGTATGTGCTTACATCCTGGAGTGCCTCTGAAACACATAGGTGCATGGAGACACTCACACTCCAGGACTGCATGGCACAACTCGGTGTGTAGCAGTAACATTGCCCTCCCTCACACCCGGTGTATGCACCAGGGCAGAAATCCAGTCTCTCTGGATTCTCCTCTGTCCTTCCCAGACCCTTCATCTTGGAGACCCTTAAAGCCGAGGCTGATTTACCTGGAAATATGTTAGGTGGAAGAATGGCCCAGGAGGGAAAGACGGACAATGAGGAGGTCACGTCACTTCGGTCTGCCTCCATCCTGCTACAGATTGTCCCAGGGCTTAGGATCACACTCTCCCACTACTTTTTATGTCTAGAGCTGTGTCATCCAATATGAGAGCACTAGCCACATGTGGCTATTGAGTATTTGAATATGACTAGTAAAAACTGAGATGGGCTATAAGTATAAAATAAATAACAATTTAAAGATTTAATACCAAAAAAGGTAACGTATCTTATGAAAAAAAAATGTTTTTATATTAATATGTGCTGAAATAATAGCCTTTTGGATATATTGGGTTAAATAAAATATATTGTTAAAATTAATTCCACCTGTTTCTTTTTATTTCATTGAATTACATTTGTGGCTCACATTATATTTTTAGTCTGCAGTCTGTCCTGATCCTAGATTGCTTGACTGGGCCCTGATCCCCTACGTGGAACTTGTCATTCCTTTCCACAGAAATGGAACACTTTTCACTGTTGAGGTTCCTTGCTGAATGGAATGATGAATGAAATAATGCTGTACCCACCTGATGAGGACATCACCGCTTATCTGAACTCCTTCCCACTGTTCCTTCTGGTTTGGGGGGCAGAATACTCCTTCTCTCCTCCCCTGTATCTATTCTGCTTGAAGTTCCAGCAAATGCTGGTCTCTGGCCTAGACACAAGCCCAGAATTCTCCAGGAAGCCCCCTATAGACTGGGCCTACACTATCTGCTAGGGTAAGGACAGGTGGCCGCAA
>NW_006443568.1:2805130-2825942 GCF_000325575.1 Pteropus alecto | reverse complement strand
TATTCACCCAATCCTCCCCCTACCCTTCTCTTTTTTAAAAGTCTAATTCTGAGCAGCCGGCTCTGTTCAGCCTGACTGGTTTGTTATGGCTTATAATCTGCGCCAGGATTAATTAGCTAATTACTGACAAACGTCCGCTGGCAAGATTCTGCTCCAGCTTGTCAGCTTGAAGTGTTTAATTATTTTAATCATTTACTTTCATCTTCAAAATTTATGCTGCCAAGAGAGTTGTAGGGTATCTTTTAATTATAATTTAGGTTTTCTGCTGGGCTATGTTTTGTTCCTGGGGATAGGGGACATGATTTTTTTACTAGTCTTCCATAAAGGCCTGAACACCTTCTGCTCCTAAGGCCTAGCACCATGCTCCATGGATGGGAAGCAAGGAGGGAGCCCAGATCATCTCTGGATACTGCCCCTTACGTATCCCCAGAACATCACATACACAGGAACATGATGTGAATTTGCATTTTGTGAGTATCTATTGTGTGCTGGACTTCACACTGGGCGTTTATATTATTTCACATTTGTGAGTGTTTGTGAGTACAAAAGAGTATGGGAACAGCCTGAGAGCTGGACAGTGGCCTGGGGTGATCAGTGGCAAGAAGAAAAGTAAGGAATGGGTTAGTCTATTTATTTACCTATGGTATGATTTAGTTATAGTGAAGTGAGATCATCTTAAATATAAAGCTCAGTGGTGTCACCATCCCAGAAAAAAGTACCCTTATGGCCCCTCCTAATCAATACCTCTCAAAGGTGACCACTTCTGACCTCTGTCACCACGGATTTGTTTTGTCTAGTCTTCATTTTCATATAAATGGAATTATATCATGTGTCATTTTTTTATGTGTGACTTCTTTCACTCAACATTTTGTTTGTGAGAGGAAAAATTCCTTAATATAAATCATATTCCCTGGCTAAGACTTTTGTTTGTGTCCAGCTGAGAGATTCAACCCAAGTCCTTAGAGAGATTTTGCCGTGGCTTCCTTTCTTGTTAACATTGTCCTGAAAATGACTTTTCTCCTTCATTTCCTCTCTTTTTCTGTTTATGACTCTTTTCTCTCCTCTTCCCCTTCTCCTTTCTCCTCCCACTGGCCAGTGACTTGTTTATCACCATGTTGTATTAGGAAGTTATTTCTGAGCTTTAGTTTATGTCATTCTGGATGCAAAGGCTTAAGTGTTTCCTAAAGAGATGGTGTTCAGAGGGGACTGTGAAAGGCAAACAATTATCCCCTGTTTTAGGTTGAAGTTTGTCCTCCCAAAAAGACGATGTTGGAGTCCTAGCCACCAGTACCTCAGAATGTGACCTATCTTGAGATAGGGTTTTTCCAGAGGTAATCAAGTTAGAGTGAGGTCATTAGCATGGGTCTTAATCCAATGTGACTGGCGTCCTTATGAAAACAGAAAATTTGGGGACAGACACACACACAGGGAGAAAGCCATGTGAAAACGAAGGCCAAAGTTTTCCAGAAAACCACCAGAAGCTAAGAGAGAGGCATGGAACAGATTCTCCCTCACAGATCTCAAAAGAAACCAACTCCACTGACACCTTGATCTCAGACTTCCAATCTTCAGAACTGTGAGAGAATATTTTGTTGTTTAAGCCACTCAGCTTGTGGTACTTTGTTACAGTAGCCCTAGCAAACTAATCTACCCCCAAAGGGAACTCAGGTCAGTCTTTCTGAATCTGTGTCATGGGACTGATCGCAACCTTTGCAGGATCCTATGTGCTGGCGCCACCAAGGGTTAACCCAGCCCCGGGCTTGGAGTGACTGAGGCGACAGCTCAGAGCTTGGAAACTAAGGAGAGGAGAAAGATTAACTTAATGAGCTGGCAATGCCATTAATGAGGCACCAGGCAACATCCAGGGGGCTGCTGTGATGGCCTACACCAGGGCGAGACAAGCCGAAAGATGCCACAAGCCATGCCATGCCAGGTTCTGACATGATGTGATCTGTCCTCTCGATGCCTTCCTTCCTCAGAACCCGGGACGGGGGCAGGATTGGACACAGAGAGTCTTAGCCCAGCGGCTGAGATGGCTTGGGACTCCCCTCCCCTCCTCTAGACGTGAACATGACCGGTGCACATGGCATTGCACTTTCTAACATGTAGTTCATACCTGAGTCCACCCTCATACATGCCTGCACCTAACCGTGCCAGGCTCAGCGATGGGACTCTACTCCATATGTGTTTCCCTCCTCCCACTCTCACTGTCCTTCAAAGTTCTGTCTGGAACAGTTTGCTTCATAGGATGGCAACTGAGCATCTTGCTAGCCTGTCTAGCAAATGTCTGAGGGACCTCCTGCCCCAATCATAAAAATTCTCTTTCCCAGTTATTTCATGCCAGAAATACCACCGCTATTCAAGGATCCCATCCATAAGGTCAGAGCCAGGCTTTACTGTCTTCTTCCAGAGCCAGTGACTCTGCCTGACAAGCCCCCTCCTCAACTACAACCAAGCACTCTCCCTATTCTGTCCCTAGAGGTCTGTGTGGGGTCTGAGTCCCAATTTCAAACTGTGTCTCCTATAACAAAACCTAGCTTACAGCGACTTGCATGTTGAGGGCATATGGGGCAGACCTCCCACCATGAACTGTCTGAGAATCTAGGTCACAGGTGAGAATGAGGCCTGTGCGTGGGGCCTTATATTGATGTAAGGAGTGAGGAAAGAAAGAGGATGGGACCTGGATTCTAGCCCTGGTTCTGCCTTTAAGGCAAGGCAGTTCCCTTTTAAGTCTCAGTTTCCTCACTGGGAAAATAAAGACAATAATCTCTATGGCATAGAATTGTGGAGAATATAAGAATATAAAATGTAAATTGCATGTGCTCTATCCATACAGTGGAATATTATTCAGCCATAGAAAGGAAGGAAATTTTGACACATGTTACAACATGAATGAACCTTGAGGACATTATGCTAAGTGAAAGAAGCTAGTTACAAAAGACCACATATTGTATGATTTTGTTTATATGAAATGTCCAGAATAGGCAAAGCCAGAGACAGAAAGTAAATTAGTGGTTGCCAGGGGCTGGGAGGAGGAAGGAATGGGGAATAACTATTAACTGGTACAGAGTTTCTTTTGGGGGTGATGAAAAGTTTCTGGAATTAGTGGCAATGATTGCGCAATCTTGTTAATACACTAAAACTCACTGAATTTTACACTTTAAAAATGATGAATTTTATGGTATGAGAATTATATCTCAATTTAAAAAAAAAACAAAAGAGCAAGACTGCCGATAGCGTAGGAGCAGGTGGGGAAGAACAGACCTCTCCCTCTTCTCTGTCTGCCTCTCTCCAGATGCCCAGCGGGCCCTGCTCCCATGCACCTGAGCTGGAGCTGGGGATTTTCTCTGAGTCACAGTCCTGATCCTTGGAAAGCCCTCATCCCCTAGGCCAATGCCACAATCATCAAATACATCTCATAGGACGTCTACACAAATTCAGCTGCCTTGAGCGCCTTTTTTCTCTCCTGGCTTCACTGTTGCATCCCCAGCAGGTGAGCAGGGTACAGATGCATCCCCACTGGGTGATGAAACACTCAAGTTTAGGGAAAGGAAGAATTTTATCCAAGGACCAGCTCATGTTTGTTGTTCTTTCATCAGGGCCTCAGCCTTGCATGAAGGCCTTTCACAAACCCTCAATCAGTTTGCAGCCGTTCCCCAAACAGCTACTTCAATTTCTCTTGTCAAGGCCACATCTCCACCACCTCCTGGCTTCCCTCTCAGCACATACTCTTGCTTTTTTCTTTACAGAGAACATAAATAGACTAGGGACCAACAGAAGAAGACCCTTCCTGACCCCACAATAGAAACCTGCTTGTATTTGTTCTCATTCAAACCTCCTCCCATCTCAGAAGTATCCACAGGTGAGCTCACTGATGCTCTGCATCCCACCCTCTCCCACCTCTTCAAGAACCTTTCTCCATCAACTATCACCCATCTCCAGTATGTTCAATCTCTTACTCTCTACTAGATCCTTCCCTTTACATATAAATATGCTCAAATCTCTTACATCTTAGAAAATAAGTTATTATTCTGTACATTTCCTTCTATCTGACACTCTGTCTCTCTCTCTCCGTTCATTGCCAATTTTCTTAAAAGAGTTATCTTCACTCATTCTCCTTTTCTTAGCACCTCTTCAGTTCCCAAGTCACTGCTGTGTTTTCTGCACCCCACCCTACGCACACACATCTGCCCACCAAGGGCACCAGCCAACTGTTTTGAGCTAGACCCAATATTCACTTCCCAATCCCTATAGCTGGGGCCTTTTATCGCCATTGAATACTGTTGCCCATTTCCTCCTTGAAACTCTCTCCCTTGCTTGTCTTCTGTATTCACAAGTTTTGACTCTCTCATGTCTTCTTCTTACCTCTCTGATTACCCCTTATTGGCCTCTTCTTCCTCTGCCCTATTCTTCAACTTCCTGTGTCCAATCAATATTCATTCTGTAGCTTCTACCTCCTCAAGACCTTCTAAAGGTAAGGAAATTCTGCTCTCTTCATCCCAACTGAGACTCTCAGCTTTAACCGGAATTCAAACAACTCCTCCTTAACTGGGTGCCCTGGATCCACTCCTGCCTTTTCCAATTTACTCTATACCTCATCTACCTCATCTTACCTCATCTAAGCGATCCTTTTAAAATACAGATCTCACTATATCCTTTTGCTGCATAACATTCCTCATTGGCTTCTCATTGCAAAGGATAAAATCCACACTCTGAAAGAGGACTTAAAATCCTCTGTGCCAGTCCCCACCTTCCTCGGTAGCCTCATCTCTCACACCGACCCTCTTCGCCTTTTACATACCTTCTTCAGTTCAGCTACTTCCTCAAACACAGCATGCTATCTCTTGCCTTTGGGCATTTGAAGGTAATATTATCTCTGCCTAGAACACCCACCTCTATCCTCAATCCCTTCTTTTACCTAAATAACTTGTCCTTCAGAGCTCAATTCCGCCACTGGCTCCTCCTTATAGCCCCCACTTCCATACATCTATTTATTTATTTGTCCAGTTATTCACTGAATGTAGTTGCACGTAAATTTTAAGAGCCTCAAGGAAAATGCTCAGTCCACCCATGGACCCACAAAGGAAGGGAAGAAACTGGGGAATAGGTTTGTAGGGTACTAATGATTTGTTAGGAGGCAAAGCTACTGGGAAAACAAGGGCTCACTGAACATAGACTGACAGAACATAGAAAAATTGAAATTCAATAATGAAAACTATGGAAATTTCTCCCATATATGTTTTAATTAAAGGTTCCTCTCTGTCCATAATGAACTTATAAGGGGCCTCTAGGAAACCCTACATTGACCAGAAAAACAGACTTAACAAGCAATATTTATTGGGCGCTACAGGTACTAGGTGAAGCATGTAATATACATTATCTACCACAATCCTGTGACAAGATACATATTACTATTCTCACTTTGCTGATGAGGAAAATAAGATTCAGAAAGGTTAAATGGTTTGCCCAAATTCTCACAGCAAATTAGTAGTAGAGTCAAAGTTCAAACCTGTCCGTCTGAACCCAAACCCACGTTCTTGATCTGGATGTTCTTCTGCCTATTATTACTACTGGGGTGGGTTTAGAGGGAGGTTCAAATGCTCCAAGGAGATGCGGAGCCCATCAGTAGTTCCCACACTTAATGTCCCCATGGCACCCATCTGTGTATGCTGACAGTTTGACAACTTACACAGCAGCTGGTTTGCTTGGAGGAGATCTCTGTTAATTAAAATAGCACAAAGAGAGAGCGGTGCATAAACCATGTCAGCTGGTAATTAATGCAAAGGAGGGCCCAGGCGTACAGGAATGTTCAGCCGCTACCTGCCACAGCACAGCTTCACTCATTGCCCCCAGCCCAAAGTTGCCACTTTGTCCCCCTGGCCATTAGCTGCTACCTGTCTGCCTACCTCCATGGATGGAGGAGGGATGACCTGTCCTCTGGGCCCAGAACCTGACTACTATTCTTACTGAGCTCTGGCTCCCTCAACCTCCTCTGAACTGTCCGTCTCTCCCAGGAGATCCAGGAGGACAGGAGGAGCCAGAAATAAGCCATCTAGGGCCCAGGACTTTGCGACATCATTTCTGAGGAAGTGTTAGTCTCTGCCTGCCCTTGCTCCTTCAAGCAGACCCCTGACTTATCTCCATGGGCTGGGTGGGCTCTTGAGTTAACAGGCCTTAGTATCTAGTATATTGGAATGAACTGACCCAACCCCACCCCCATTGCCTCTGCCCAGAACTTGGGCTTGTTCCCTGCTGGACCTACAGCTTGGTCCTGAATCTCACTGCCCTCCTGGGATCCTGACCTCTTTCCTTTCCCTTTGCTTCTTTCATTATCACCATATCTTCAACAGGTTCACTGCAAGAGGACATTTCTCCATTGCACAGATGAACAAACTGAAGTCCAGAGCAGCAAAGTAGCTTGTCTAAGAACAGCAGAACTTTACTTTTCTCTGTTCAGAGGCTCTACTCTGGGATTCTAGCCATAAGTTCAACTGTACCTTGCTTTTCTGTTTTTAATAAAAGTTTTATTTTGTAATAACTTTAGATTCACAGAAAAGTTACAAAGATAGTTAAGAGTTCCTTTATACCCTTCACTCAATTTCCCTTTTGTTAACTTTTCATATTGCCATGATACATTTGCCAAAACTAAAAAACTGACAGGAACTTTCTGGGAGATGAGCACTAAATTCCTTTCTTCTCCATCCAGAGGAACAGTGAAGAGTTTGGATGCTTGCAATGTGGCCACTTCAGCACCAATATAGCCCCCCTGCATTCCTACCTTGCCTCTCACCAAATAAAGCCAGAAGGACCATAAAGAAGAAATAGCTTTAGTGACAGAGACTCAAACTCTGAGGCAGTGTCCTTCAGGTGCTCCACTCCTCAAGCCCCACTTTCCATCAGCCCCCTAAGGTACCTCTTGCCCACAATCACCACCCCTCTCCCCCACCTGTTAATCTCTTCATTAACTATACCATTAATCCTGTGGGCACCTACCCAATGTCAAGTCCATCCTCAAAGCTCTCAATCAGATTCAATTCAGTGAATATTTATGAATAATACAGAAACAAATCCAATATAGTCCCTGACCTCAACCAGCTCCTGATCTTTTAGGGGAAATGCTCTCCTCCGTCTACATTTAAAACAGTATGTGGTAAGGGAAGCACTGTAGTACAGTGGTTAAGAGTTTGAGGTTTTCAATCAGAAAAGTATGTGACTTTTGGGTAAGTGACATTAGTTTACATAAGAATTGGTTTTCTCAACTCTAAAATAGGAATAAGATTAGAATCTACTTTACGAAGTGTTTGTAATCATCTAATTTAAAAAAAAAAAAAAAAACTAAGTAACTGTCGTTTATTATGTAGTTACTATCTGCCAAGTACTCTACCACTTGTTTTGTCTTATTTAAGTCAAGGCTTACAAGTAAAAGCTTACTTGCCTTTATAGTTAAGCCTGGGGATGATGGTGGCTTGAATCAAGACAATGACTTGGGGAAGGAGAGATGGATTTAGGAGTCAGTAACTGATTTTTGGGGAGACTGAGTTAAGCATGATGTCCAATGTGTAAGCATGGGCCCCTGAGTAGGTACTAGTGCCATTTATCATGAGAGGGAAACTAGAAGAGGAGAGGTTTTAAAAAGGTAGTGAATTTAGTTCAAACGTAATGTCTTGAGGCATCTTTGGAACACTCAAATAGAAATGTTCATCAGACAGTGCGTATATGGGCCCAAAGTCAAGAATAGAGATAGAGAATTTGAAGCATCAATTTATAGATGATAGCTGAAAGCATTTATGTGGGTGTAATTTCCCAAGTAGAGTCAGAAAAATAAAAGAAACTATGATATTTAAAGGATGACTAGAGAAGGGGAAGCCTATAAAGGAGATAGAAAATTTTTTTAAATATTTGGAAACCTTTGTAATGTTATTGATTCTTGCACACCACACCTACCTTCTGGATTTAATGTCTTTCTTGCCCAAGTACATCCTTTAATAATTCTTTCAGCAAGATCTATCTTTGTCTTTATTTGATCGAAATAACTTTCTTTTGTCTTTGCCTTTCTGTGATAGGTCAACTAGGTATAGAACTCTAAACAGACAGTTGTTTTCTCCCACACTTTGATGATATTATGCCATTGCCTTCTAGCATCTATTGTTGCTGTTGAGAAATCTGCTGTTGGTCTGCTTGCCAATCCTTTTTATGTAGCATATCTTCTCTTTTTGGTAGATTTTAAGATTTTCTATTTTTCCTTAATATTCTGTAGTTTCACTGTGATGTACTGAGTGTGACTCTCTATTGATTTATTCTGCTTGAGACCCCATGTTTATTTTCAATCTGAGACTTCATCTCATTCATCAATTCTAAAGAATTATTAGCCATTATATGTCCTAATATTATCTTTCCCTTATCCTCTCTGTTCTCTCCTTCTAGAATTCCCATTAGACGTATTTTGAAGCGTACCATCCTATTATCTGAGTCTCTTAACTCTTTCTTCCAGATCTTCATTTCATTGTGCTACATCCTGGGTTATTTCCAGAGAATTTAATAATTCTCTCTTCAGTTATGTCTAGTCAATTGTTTAACTCATCCATTGAATTATTTCTTTCAAAGACTGCAATTTTTATTTTTAAAATTTATTTCAAATTGACCTGTTAATTGTTATGTCTTATTTACATTGTATGTATTTGATTATTTCCTTTCTCTCTTTTAACATTTTCAACCCCACTAGATTACTCTATTACCTATGCTTTGCAGACTGTATCTTAAAACATTTGATTTTCTTACTTGTTTTGTAATTTTTATTTGTGAAGATATCTTTGGGGAAATTTTTCTTCTACAGAATTCTATAAATACCCTGGGTCATGCAGTAGACTATAGATTGTCACTGACCAATGTGGTTCATTGGCTCTGAGTCAATTTTATCTTGGGATAGGGCTATTTCAAGGTTGAGGTTTCTATATCAGGAAGGTAGTGCAAAATTGTAGCCCTTTACTCACATATTACTCAGGCCAGAGGTTCAGATTTCTCAGGATTGACATGAATACCTCTCCTAGTCTGTACTGAGGGGTCCATTTCCATTTCTGACCATATACCTGAGACAATGGGCAGGTAGAGAGTTTTGTAAGTCCAAAGTAACAGACAGGACAGCCCTTTTTTGCCTCTAGCTTATGCATCCCAGTTCTAGCCTGTACTCTTGACTTTGGCTCTAGCATCTAGTGTTAAAAGCTCAGCCCTGTGGCTTAGATCTCAATACTTTCATGAGCTACCTGACTTTAGCTCCCCCTCACCACTGAAGGAATTCATAATGTTGCTTTGGCATTTAAAATTTTATCTTTGTTGCTTTCAAGCTCGGCTACATATTTTTTTAACTGGAAGGAAAAAAACCTGAAACCTTCTATCTCACATTTCGATGTGTTTGGATGAAAATGCCAACACAGTCTGACATCTTAAGCAGAAATGCTCTGAGGAAATTACTACAAAGGCATGATAAGAACATGGAGACAATGATTTCCCAGAAGACAATAGAGAACAATGTTTCAAGATAGTGTATTATATCAAATATTGCATTGTGGACAAGTTAAGTAAGAATAGAATGGATACCATTAAGTTTAAAGACATGGAGGTCATTGATTACCCTGGTCAGAGTTGTTTCATGGAGTACTGAGGGTCAGAAGCCTAACTGTAGTGAATTACAGAGTGAATGGGAGGCGCTACAGAGAAAGAGATAGGAGGGCCTCCATCCGAAGTGAGACTGTGAAGGAAGGGGACTGAGCTGGTGCTAGTGGAACAAGAGGTAGGGGAGAAAGCATTTGTGGGCTGAGAGAAAGACACAGTGGAGGCAGAAGAGACAGAAGATGCAGAAAAGACAAGATACTCCACAATAGCTAGAGAAGGCAGGGATTAAATTCAAAGTTGTCTAATGAGATATCACCTCACACTTGTTAGGATGGCTATCACCAAAAGGACAAGAAATAACAAGTCTTGGCGAGGACTGGAAAAAAGGGAACCTCATGCATTGTTGGTGGGAATGTAAGTTAGTTCAGCCACTGTGGAAAATGGTATGGAAGTTCCTCAAAAATTTCAAAATAAAACTACCATATGACCCAGTAATTCCACTTCTTAGTATTTATCCAGAGAAAATGAAAACACTAACACTAAAAGATATATGCACTCCCCCACTCCCGTTCATTGCAACATTGTTTACAATAGCCAAGATATAGAAATAACCTAAGTGTCCATTAATGGATGAATAAATAAAGGAGCTATAGATAGATATAGATATAGATATATAATAGACAAAATGGGCTACTACTCAGATATTAAAAAGTATGGAATCTTGCCATTTCTGATAAAAAGGATAGACCTTGAGGGCATTATGTTAAGTGAAATAAGTCAGACAGAGAAAGACAAATACCACACGATCTCTTTTATATGTGAAATCTAAAAAACAAAACAAACGAAACAAAACAAAAACCAAGCTCATAAATACAGAGAAAAGATTGGTAATTGCCAGAGGGGAGGGAGGATGGGGTATGGGCAAAATGGGTGAAGGAGAACAAAAGGAACGAACTTCTAGTTATAAAATAAATAAGTCATGGATACGTATGTACAGCGTGGTGACAATAGTTAGTAATATTGTATTATTTATTTGAAAATTGCTAAGAGAGTAAATCTTAAAAGTTCTCATCACGAGAAAAATTTTGAAACTATATATGATGATAAATGGTAACTAGACTTCTTGGGTGATCATTTCACAGTGTTTATAAATATCAAATCATTATACTGTGCACCTGAAACTAATATAATGTTATATGTTAATTGTAACTCAATTTTAAAAAATTGGCCTTTCTTAAAAGGAGAAATCAGAATCCAGAGGGAAAGAAGGATAAGGAGAGCACAAAAATAATTTGAGTTGGGATCGAGGGGGCAAATTGAGGGGGTTCACATCCATGGCTAGGTGGAGTCAGTAGCTGGGCCCCGGTCAAGGGGATAAGGAGGAGCAGAACAGGCAGGGGGTTGAGGAAGGAGAGTGGAGGAGGTCTGAGCACATGGGATGATGTGGGAATAGGAGAGGGAGCGTAATTGAGTGCCCCTTGAGAGCAGAAAGGCCATGGAAATCCCTCCCCAAACCCTTAGTGGGCCAGCCTGGTGTGGGTGCTGGCAGATAATGCAGGAGGCCGAGGGTGAGGGAATTTGGATGTTAGTGAGAAGGTGGAGAGGCACAGGTGTGCCTGGGTGGAGTAAGGGTTTGGAGAGAGAGAAGGGGATAGGTACAAATTATCCTTGGGCAGAGAATAGGAGTAAGAATGGAGATATTAGGTGAAAGTACATGTTTCCAAAAATGGAGCTTGGAAAGTTTTCTTATATGTAAATTGCTTTGCAGTTCTATTTGACTGGGACTTGACCAGTAAAGGAAGAATAAATGAATGAATGAATGATAAATAATAGATCAAAGGAAAACTCGGAAAAGAGAGAGAGAGAAGTAGGGGAGAGAGGCAAGCAGGTGGGCATATGGCTAAGTGAATAGATGAGCATAAAATAGCTGGACTGACTGACTTTTTCCTCCCTAAACTTGATCTTTATAGACTCAGTATATTCTCTGAATTCCTCTTCTTTTTCCTTCTTCTGTCTCTTCCTCCAATTATCTAGGAGTTCATTGCTATTGGAGAGGGGCTAGGGGATTGCTTTGTGAACGGCTGGCACTGGGGTGGGGCACTGGAATGGGAGGGAGCAACTTCAAGGATGCTGGGTGACAATATGTAGCTGAACCTAAGATGGGGGAGGGAGAAAGAGAGAGAGAAGCAGAGGTGCCCCAGGCATGGAAGCTGCAGGGGTGTCAGAGACACAGACTTAATGACAAGCCTCAGGTCCACCTACACAGATGAGCAGGGCTGGGAGGTGGGAGCTGTGGGGAAATTGGAAAAGCGACACATTCATTTTAGCATTGAAGCCGAGGGCCCTTATGACTTTACTTAAATTTAGCTTTAAACCCTAGCTGTAGAAATGCTTTCTGTCTGTCTGTCTGTCTGTCTCTCTCTCTACACACACACACACACACACACACACACACACACACACACACACACACACACACACCTTTAATAAAGAGCCAGAGGCTTAATTCTGTTCTGGCTCTCACCCCATTTCCACAAAGGATCCCCTGGGAAAGAGGTTGTAAGAGGGGCAAAGGGAATCCTGGGGAAGGAAAGGGATTGCTTTCTCCCATGGGATTTGCCACTGTCTATGCACCTGCCTGGCAGAGACCCAGCCAGCCATGTCTCTAGTGAGCTAGGCGTGGGGTGGGGAAGGATTGAAGAACCAAGAACAAGGCTGGGAATCTGACTGGGTGCCTAGCGCTGGAGCAGGCACTTGGCCAGAATCCCAAGCCTCTAGAGCCCCAGCTCAGCCCCTCAGAAGGGGCCTGACTGCGTTGCCCCTTTCCCCCATCACGTCCCAAGACAATAGGGTCACAGGAATTTAGGACAATCACCAAGCCTAGAACCCTTAACTTCTGCACTGGATCCTCCTTCCCTGACCTCAGGATTGAGACAATGAGAGCAAGGCCGAGCTGAATCACTGGGTCAGGAGGGGCTGGGCTGCCTCTAAGGTCAGCAACCCAGGAATAATTTTCAGCCCTCACAGCCCACAACAATTCATTTGTGTTCTGAAAGAGTGCCTACAGCTATAGGATTTGTACTAACACCATTTTCATAGTCAAAGGCATCACACTCAGCTCCTGGCACTAGGACGAAAGCTCTTCCTTTTGCTCTCACCCGCTTGAGGAAAGGGTGACCTTTGTGTCCAGTAAACACGCATCTGCCCACACATTAACTGGAGTCCCTAATGTGTCTTTGAGGCTTTTTTCAAATAACAATAACCCCAGCCCCCATCTTGGGTGACCACCAAAGTCCTTCCCCTCACCCATGTATTTCTGAAGATTCTGCAGTGTTTACATGTTCCTCTAACTCACTGCCTGTCACTCAGAGAGCTCAGTATGGTTGTGCAGGTTGTAAACTGCACACCTTTATGGTACCATTCACATGGACCATGATGAAAATATAACCATCTTCGTACTTCCTTACAGTCACCACTGGCTGTCAAGACCGCTGACATGAATTCAAGTTCTCTTTTTTCCAAATGGCACAGATTATCCAAATCAAAGAGGTGAATCCTTTCAAAATCAGAACTCGAGTTATTTTGTAACACCTGATTCAAGCTGTTCCTACTTGTTACTTGTAAACAATTTTTTTTTTTTGCAGTGGGTATGTTAATTATTTTATTAGTCACCAACCACAAGTAATTCATTTTTCAATTACATCTTGTAAAACACCACGTCACCTACAGAGTTAGTTTAGTTCCTAAGCCATCAGGGCTGGTGTAACTTGTATGCTGCTTGCTCATGATGCTGTTGAGTGTGGGCTGCGTGATGTCACTTATGACTAATTGGTCTCAGGAAGTCAGTGATGGATGTACTCTCACAAGAGTGGAGCTTATGACAATCACTTTTTCTGCCTGTTTGTTTTTGTGTGTGTGGTAAAATACAAGTAACATAGCATGTGTCAGAATTTCCTTCCTTTTTAAGGCCGGATAATATTCCATTGTATGTATATACCACATTTTGCTTATCTATCATTGATGGATACGTGGGTTGCTTCCATGTTTTGGCTACTGTGAGTAATACTACTATGAACATGTTTGAGTCCCTGCTTTCCATTCTTTCGAGTATTTACCCAGAGGTGAAATTCCTGGATCGTATGGTAATTCCATTTAATTTTTTGAGAAATTGCCATAATATTTTCCACAGCAACTGCACTGTTTCACATTCCCGACTGCAATGCACAAAGATTCCAATTTCTACACGTCCTTGTCAACATTTGTTATTTTCTGTTTTTGTTTTCCAAATTCTGACCAAGTCACCCTCTGCTGACTACATAGCCTAGTGCAGGGGAGGGTGGGACAATCAGTGACCAGAAGAGACTTTTGGCCCAGCCATCCTGTGCATTAAGAGCCTAAATTTTGTACTTTAAATTTTATTTCCAGTGAGATTATAGATTTATTTTTTTGTATTTTTGTATCACTATTAAAAGAATTAATTTATCAATGAAAGCTTTTAAATTATACCACATGTAAAGCACACTGTTTTGGTATTGGACATTTTTTAATGTAACCTTGACCTTCAAAATAAACAAAAGTGGCCTGGACTGTGTCAGCCTCTGAGAGGCCCTGACTGGCTGTTTCTCTTGAAAATAAACTTCTCAACCCTACCTTGTCATGCTCCCCTCTCTGTCTCTTCTTCTTTCCGTCCCCTTCATTCCCTAATATGCAATCTCTGCTCTCTGGCCCCTCAACTCCCATCATCTGACTCACTCCTCACATCCACCATCATTACTACGACAACTGGTCCCTGAATCCCTGTCTCTCAAACAAACTCTCCTCCCAAGACCAGATATGTATCTCCAACTGTTTAAAGTTGGTTCCCTGAAAACTCACTCTGAAATGCAGACCTGCAGGCAGGTCTGGGAGTGCTCTTGGGGTCGACAGCAGTGGTAGAGGTAAGGAATCAGAACTAGGCAGACGCGGAACTGAATGGTCAAAACCAAAGCCGCAACTGATCCCATAATGAGCTCTGGAATCTGGATGGCCTTCACATTGGTCCTGCCCTGAGAAAGGGTGCCCAACCTTTAGATCCCTATGTCGCTCAGTCGTTGGATGTTGGCGGCCTGCAAAGGCAGTGTAATCTTGGGCCAGGTACTATCTTCAGCTGAGGGCAAACACAGGAAGAGATTCGGCTGAGAGCTCTCAGCCACAAACGCTTCCAGAAATGCGAGAACGAGACTTTTGGCCCTAAAAGAGGAATCTGGGTAATATATCACAGTATCCACTACACCAAGCACCACTTGGATGTCCTTGGGGATTTCAAACTCAATAAGCCTCAGACTGAACTGAACCTGCTCCTTTTCTGGGTTCTCTAGTGTTATGACCAAACTCCTAGGCTTGTCAAGTCTGGGTCAGTTATCTTCCCTCAACTTTACCCTACATCCGACTGATACCTCATCCCGTAGAGGGTATTAGACTTCGCCTAAAGTCTCTTGGATTCTTCCTTATCTTCTCCTTCTCACCACCACTGACCTGGCTCAGGGCCTCACAACCTTGCTGTGGGATTGAACTTCAATTACCTTCCAAAGTTTCAGTGGAAAGGGCCACTTAATACAGAATAGGTGCTACATGAAAGGTTTATTTGGATATTATTTAAAAAAGAGAAATACTTAACCTCACTAGAAAACAGGGAGAAAAGAAAGAAGGAAAAAAAGAAGGAAAAGAAAATAACAATTTTAATAATATATATAGTTAATTATAATATTATATATAACTTAACATATATAATATATAATGTAACATATAATATATTATATATAATTATAATATATATAACATTATAATATATATACAATTTTAAAATATACTATTTTTTTGTTGTTCAATTATATCAAATAATTGATTTGATATTTATTAAGTTTGCAAGGATGTCTTTGGAAAATGAGTTTACAATATTTTTCAAGAGCCATAAAGACCCTTTGATGCAGGAATTCTAACTTTGAGAATCTACCCCAAATAGTTTGAAATATGAGGGAAAATATGAACAAAGATATGTTAATTCTATTCATTTTAGTAAAAAATTAGAAGTAACTTAAATATCTTACAATAGAGGATGAGTTAACTAAGTTGCAGTTTGTTCTACATAACATTATAAAATCATCTAAAATAATGGTCAAAAAGTCTACGTAAAAGCATGGAAAATGATTACTTTAATGTTAAGTCAAAACGTTAGGATTCATCATGCTAGGTAGTATGATTGCAACTATGTAAAAAGTATGAGCAGGGAAAACATTCTGAAAGAAAACACACCAAGCATGCTAAGAGTCCTTGTATTAGAGAAAAGTCATTCCCTGGTCTTTTTAGCCCCTCTTCCTCCACAATAATCTCCCCTTCGTTATTGAATTTTCTTAATTTGCAAAATGCTATGGAAATCCAACTTTAAGATCCAGCTTCTTCCATCTGATTGCTATTCCAAACCCCTCTTACACAATAAGTATGGAGTCATCACCGGCCATTTATAATACCACAACCCTGTTTTTCAAAGATGTAGTTGGTAGCCTTGTTACTTTTATAGTATGATATACATAATGCAATTATAATATAATAAATTAAAATGGATCAGTACTTAATTTCTTCTTATTGCTAAGTAATATTTCATTATGTGTATATACTATACCACATTTTATTTATCCATTCATCATTTAATGAACATTTGGGTTGTTTCCATTTCGGGCTACTATGAACACTCATGCACAAATTTTTAGGTGAATATATGTTTTCAATTCTCTTGGGTATATATGTACTAGGAGTGCAATTGCTGGATTGTGGAATTATGTTAACTCTATGTTTAACCTTTTGAGGAATTGCCAGATTGTTTTTCCAACTGCATTATTTTATATTCTCACCAGCAGATAGATATTGAGGCTTCCAATTTCTCCACATCCTCACCAACACCCATCCTTGTGGGTGTGAAGTGATATCTCAATATGGTTTGATTTGCATTTTCTTGATGGCTAATGATGTTCACCATTATTCATTCGTAACCAAAAGCAACAAAGTGAAGTTGAAACATTCCCATTATAAAAGTAATTCATGCATATTATTAGATACTTTGGAAACAGATTTTAAAAATTAAACCACACCCAAACAGCACCATCTAGAGGTAACCACTGTAAATATTTCGGTGTGTTTCTTTTGAATTTTTTTTCTCTTTATTCTTTCAAAAATATGATTGAAGTCATATGACATTTGCAGTTTTGCTTCTGGATTTTTCATCTAATAAGATAAAATAGGAATTTTCCCAACCTCCTTCCAAACAATACCAAATGTAACAATTTCCTTAGCCATTCCCCTGTTGATGGATGCTTGGTTGTGTCCAGCTATATTTAATATTGTAAGCAATGCAATAATATAGTGCTTTGATATTGCTCTTTTTAATCTGTGTTCCATCTGTCCAGTAAGGCTGAGAATAAAGAATCTTCTTTATTCTCTTCCCTTTCTGTTCATCTACATCCTTCCAGGAATATACTTGGTAGAGAGTAAACTTAATAAAGCCTTATTATGGGCAATACACAGTTCTAAGCACCTGACACATATCAATGCATTTAATCCCCACAACCTCCCTGTGATGTAATATTATTGTCATCCCTGTTTTATAGACAGAGTCAAAGTAAAGAAATTTGTTCAAAGTCATCAGCTAGGAAGGGGCAGAGGCTTGAACTAAAACTAGGCAGCCTGGCTCCAGAGTCTGAAATTCTTAACCGCCAGCCATACATACTGCTTCCCTATGATGATCGAGGCAAATTGAATGGGAGATGGAACGACAACCATTAGAGCTTTGGGGGTAGGTTAGTCCCATGTTGGAACTCAGACACCCAAGCTCTCTATCCCTTAGTTGAGAAGGCTGGGATGGTCAGGAAGCCTGAAGGGAGGGAAATGATTCAGATCCAACTCACAGAACAAAAGTTTTTAACTGTCCCCAGTCTTGCATCTTTCTATTAGCCCACAAAACACCAGAGTGGTCTTTCACAAATGCAAAGCTGATCCTGTCACTTCTCTGCTTAAAGCTCTCTATTGCTCTTAGGATAAAAATCCCTAAACCGGTTCCTGGGATGAAAGGTCCTTTCTACCTCCATCTCTCTCCATTTTCCACCTGGCTTCTCTCCACTATACTTTCGGGTCCTACAAAACCCACCAGGCTATCTCGCTCTTGTACTTGCTGGCCCATTGGCCTGGAGAGCGCTCTCCCACCTCACCCCTACCCACTCCACTTCTGTCCCACTCACTCTAAGTCTCTGTTTTAACATTCTCTTCTAGAAAGCCTCCTCTAAAACTCTGGACTGGATTGTGTTCACCTACTAGACCTATACTTCTCTCCTGACACTCATCATATTTCTTGTAATTGCTTTTTTAAAAAATAACACTTTTGATATAGAAACTTTAAATTTAAGAAAAAAAGAAGAGAATATTCTTATCACACAATTTCAGTTATCAATGCACAGCCAATCTGATTTTGTCTAAACCCCCAAAATTTTCCTCCTGTATGATTTTTGAGCAAATAATACAAATCATTTTATTTCATCTGGAAATGTTTTATTTAGCAAGTGTCTCTAAAAGATAAGGACTTTAAAAATCATAGTTACAATAGCATTATCATGCTTTTATAAAGCTAATCATTTTTTTCTTTTTTCAACTTTTTATTTTGAACAATTTTAAATCTACAGGAAAGTAGCAAAAATAATTCAATGAACAACCCTAAAATTTTCGCCTAATTCACCCATTGTTAATATTTTGCCACATTTGTTCTCTGAACCATCTAAGGGCTAAATTGCAAACATCATAACCTTTTACCCTTAAACATTTCCACATATATTTCCCCAAAACAAGGAGATTTTTCTATGTGACACAGATATGATTATCATATTCAGGAAACTTAAGATAGGTACAATAAAATATCTATAATCCAATCCATACTTACATTTTGCCAAATGTCTCAATGTTTTAACAGAAATTTTTTCCAACCCAATACCTGATCTAGAATCATACATTGCATTTAGATGTATTGTCTCCTTAGCCTTGTTGATCTGGAATAGTTCATTTTTCTTTTATAGCTTTGCTATTTTTAAAGAGCCCTTGCCACTGCTTCCTAGCTTGACTCTGAATTTAAGTTTTTCTGGTGGTTTCCCTCCTGGTTCTGCATTCTTTAGCTTCTGCTTCTTTGGCAGGATAGTGTGTCCTCAGGACTTCGCATCAGGAAGTGGATGTCCATTTGTCTCACTATGATGATATTGATTTTGATTGCTTGATTAAGGTGTCCCATAATTGCTTTTAAATTTTTAAATGACTCAGGGGTTCTTTTTCCTGCTAGACTGTGAGCTTCATGAGGGCAGAAGCCACATCTGTTTTCTCCATCTCTGTATCCACCAAGCATAGCAAGTTTAAACTGAAAAGGTGTACCTGCACAGTGCAGGGCTCCGTGCCTTGCCCTCCATTCACCCTCACAGCAGTTCTGGGAAGAACTAATTGAGATCTCAGATGAGTAAAATGAGGCTCAGAAAAAGGCAGGCTCCATAATAGAGTGATTTCCTCAAACTTCTACCTGAACTGTTCCAGCCCTTCTAAGACTATCCCTTTGGGTGGCACTTGGGAAATCACCCCCCTCAGTCGTCCTAAAAAATGGTTTCAATAGAAACAGAAATTCCCAAAAAGAAGGAAATCACATTAGCTGTCCAGAGCCTAGGGGCTGGGGGAGAGAGGTGGGAGGCCCTATTTGCATATTTTCCATTAACAAGCTGGAGTTGAGCTAGCTTGCCTGGGGAGATAATTTGAGAGGGAAATCTTTGCATATATTATTTAAAAGCACGCTGCGTTAGGCGGGTAATAATGCAGAGTGTGGCGATTAGGTGAGGCCTGCAGGGGGCAGGGGTGGAGTCCTTTCCCTTCTCTCTTACCACCTCATCCCAAACCCCATTACACTCTACTGGTCCTGGGAACCAGCCTCCTTAAAGGAACAGCCTCCTTAGGCCTCAGAGGCAAGTTGAAATTTAAGCCGCAGTTAACTCTCGACACTTTCTTGCTGAGAGAGCCCAAGAGGTAGGGAGTCCAGAGACTGGGACAGTAGAAAGGGCACCAGGTCCAAAGTTGAGATCCCCGTCCTGTGGTTCTAAGTGATAGGGGGAAGAGAGGAGGGTGGGGAGATACCACCCCTATAGGGGACTTTTTAAAATATGAGGGGTCTTTTGGTTATTTTAATAATTGATTAGGCAGGGCTGTTGGTATTTCACGTCTAGGGGACAGGGATGCTAAATTGGGACTCTGCATTGCCTGGACAGTCCCGCTCAAAGAATTATCCAAATGCCAAAGGCACTCCCATTGAGCCAGCAAACCTCTCTGCACACATGTGCAAACTTTTCCCTTAAGTGTTGCCACAGGATTCAATAGCGACCTGGGTGAGACCTAGGTGGTTATGTGTAGTTAGTTGAATGAGCAGGATCTTCTCTCCATCACAAGCACAAGTCACTTAACCTCTCTGAGCCCCATTCTTCTTTAAAAAGGCACACCAATGCCTACGTCTCCGTGTAGTCAGAGGAAGCAATGGGAAAATAGAGGAAAAGTATGAGCACACATAAGGGGATGTTATTATAATGGGGAGCAAAGTGTAGGCTAATTTAGTAAGGGACTTCTAAAGGTAGTTATCTTTCCTCCAGGCGAAGTTGATAAGGCCGTGGTGACCCTAACCATTCCTGCCTCACTGGATGAGGGGCTCCTGGTCACAAGGTCAGCTTCCACAGTTAATGCTGCTTGCTTTGACTATAGTTTCTCCACTGAAAAATAGGGTTGAGTGCATCTATGCTATAGCCAAATAACAATTGGAAGTGATTTGAAAAAATTGTTACATATTATGAAGAGGCAAGGTACTAGAAAATTCTATGAGGTAATTTGCCATTTCCAGATGAGCCAGAAAGATCTCTCATCTCTCTTTGCTTCAGCCTCCTCACCTGTTAATGAGTACATAGCCATTCTGACTCCCCATCCCCAAAACGCATATGTGCACAGACATGCACACAGGTACACACACACACACAAACTAGAAGTTCTCATTAGAAGTAGGGGAGTCTCTGAGTGTCTCATATAGAAGAAGTTTCATTGTAAAGAAGAGGAGGTGATTGTACCTGAGACAATTTGGTGGGTGAGGGAGCCAGGCAATCACTTAAGGGTCTAC
>NW_006443568.1:2797992-2805063 GCF_000325575.1 Pteropus alecto | reverse complement strand
TTGTGAGTCCTGGGAGGCTGTATATATGATTTCAGGCACTCCGAGCACAGGAAGCGGAAGAGGTAGCTATTCTGGGTTAACACATGTAGAGCACCAAGAACAGCGCCTGCCTTGGCACAAAGGAAGCATCTTCTCGTCCCACTCCCCCTCTGTCTCCTCGCTCCTCTTCCTTCTTCTCCTTCTTTTTCTTTCTCTTACTGTTGTTGTTAGGGAGATGGTATGGGCTACAATGGAGAAGGAAGTTGAGAAAGATGGTGTTAAAAATGGGAAGAAGATGGCTGGCTACAGAGATAGGAATAACAAATAGAAATGAGCATGGCATTGAAACCCACCAGCTCCACCTCTAAAAAAAAGAAGAAGAAGAAGAAGAAGAAGAAGAAGCGCTTTGGACTTCGTCTCAGAAGTCTGGACACACACATGTACATCAATATACATCTGTATGTTCTGGACTGAGCCTGTGTTGATGGTTCCTGCAGGACCAAATTCAGTTGACATAAAGCAAGGAAGGTTTTTGAGGGAGTCTTATTGGCTCCCATAATGAAGCCCACTGACTCTGGTACAGAACCCCTCTCTTCAGAAGACTAGCTCCTGGACTTCCAGGTCTGCACCCATTATTACTGCATACACACCCAAACAGCGAAGGTCCTGAGTATACCTAAAGACAGAAGCATGTCTGGCTCACAGACAAGTGGGATATTTTACTGACCTTAATATACTGCTTAGCAGCCCAGAAAGTGATGTGATGTTTCAGGCCAAGCTCATGACAACACATATTCACAACGGTTGTACAGATAAAGCCCATCTCCACACTGCAGTTGCTGGCTCTAAAAGACTCCTCTGTCTCTGGGACAGTGCCCTGCTTCTGAGCCCTCAGAGGCCCCTTGTTCCAGCCTCCCCAGGGCAAGTCCCCTTCACCTTTCCTAGGCTGGTCTTTTCCTCTGACTTACTCATCTTCCAGGTTGACATACGTTCCAGTTCACATCCTCTGGGAACTCTTTCCTGATTGTCCCTCACCAACCTTATCAAACACAGAACTAGTCTCTCCATTCTCTCGGTTCCCACAGCAACGTTTCCCAAATGTAATCCCTGGAACCCTCAATCTATAAGACAATCCATGAAAAAAGGGTTCCATGCTCAAAGAAGTTTGAGAAGCCCTTCTCTCAGGCATTCACAATGTGTAACTGGTGCAGTAAAGGCCATGAGGAGTCCTGCAGTAAAGAAGTCCAGTGACATCATTTAACCTAGTGTTTCTCAAGCTCCTTTGATCACAGAAATCTTTTACGTCCCAACTGTTGGAACGTGCTTTGGAAAGTGCTTCCATAGCACCGTATACAGACTTCTATTAGCACTTAGCACACTATATTCTCATTACCCATGTCTGGGTCTGTCTTCCTGGATAGACTGTGAAGTCCCTGCAGAATGGGATTGTGTCTGATTCATCTGAGTCCCCAGTGCCTGGCAGAGGGTCTGGTACATGGTAAACAATAATAAATACTTGTTGAACTCAGGAATTTCCCGCTAGTGACTAAGATGAGGATGTGAAGAGCACTTCGGAGGCAGGTTCTTGGCAGTGTCTGGGAGGAGGTGTCTGGTGACAATGGTGACAGGAACAGAGTGACATAGACATGCTTGCAGACTGTGGGGGATCTGGGACATAAACAAAGGTATCCAGCATCCCTGGGGACTCAGGTAGCTAGAGTGGCCTCTGTAGCCATTGTGGCCTGAGGGAGCCCAATTAAGGGCAGGAACTCATCAGCTTGGGAGGAACCCAGCCGTCCTGCATGCGGCAAGCATCATGTGAGCAAGCCTAGGCCAACACTCACCACCTTTGGAGGGTCTGGCTTCTCTGAATCATCCACTGCCCTGTAGTTCCCTGATCGTTGGGACTCTGAAGGGTGGTTCTGTGAGAACAAGGCCAGCGATTTCATTCCCTTTCTTGAGAGGGAAAAATTTCCATGAAGTCTCTTGGGGAATATTCTTCATAGACTAGACAGTAACTTGTGGAACACCAGACCCGGGAGAAATAGGATGCCAGCAGGGATGCAGGAACCAATCAGAGAAGGCCTTGCAAGGCAAGCTAAGCAAGTCAAGCCACTGGAGAGACTTGGAAAGGTCTTAAGTTGGAGGAGTCTTATAGGAGCCCACTGTAGAGTAGTATGGTAGATGGAAGAGAGAGAGCCAGAGCAGGGGTCCTTCCAGGTGTCCAGGTGAGATCATGGTGGTCTGAACCAAGATGGGGTAAGTTGGAGTGGAGAGGAAGGTATGAGCTCGAGAAGTGCTTGGGAGGTGGGAGGGACTGGATTTGGTGGTCGAGTGCCATGAGGAGTAACTAGGAGGGTAGAAACTCACACCACAAATGAATGAGTGGGGTGACCCAGTTTATAGGTGGGGAGAAGATGAGCTCAGTTTGGGACATGGGAAGTTTGAGTTGCTCTGGGTCATTCGGGTGGAACTGTCCAGTGGCCAGCTGGATATGCAGGTGAGGGTGGGAGGCAGAGGCCCTGCTGGAGACAGAGGTTTGGGAGTCCCGCGGATGGGTGGGGACTGAAGACACAGAGTGATGGAGATCCCGGGAGGAGGGTGGAGAGAAGAGGTCCAGGACAGCCCAAGGGGGGAATCAAGGTCTAGGGAGAGCTGTCTGAATGCTGGATGTTGGGGGGCTAGCTAGGAGTCTAAGAAGCATGCGGAACACCTGAGTCCCCTCCGCCCGCTAACTCGCACCCAGTCAGACATGCACGCCCACAGGTCGACTCTTGCATCTATGTTCTCACCTGCAGCCCACATCACCTGCACACCCCTACACTAGCAGCGGAGGGCCTATCCGCAGCCCTCTCTTGCTCTTCCCTCCACGGCCCCAACCCTCCCTGCAGACCCTGGGGTTAATCCTCCCCCTCCCCCAGATTAGGGGTGCTGCCCCCTTTTGTGCGTCCAAGTGCCCGAGGCGAAAGCCCTGGAAGGCTGCCGGCCTTCCAGGCAGCTGAGGTGGGGAGAAAGGCAAGGGATGCGGGGGAGAAGACCCAAAAGAGGGGAGGGATCCTGGCTGCAGCTGTCCCGCGAGGGGCCGGAACAAAAGGCCTGCTGGCGGGCCTGCGGGAGCCGTTTTCATGCTTGTTGGGATTAGGCGCAGGAAACGTCGCTCGCAGCGGTGCGGATCAGCGGTCCAGGGCGCGCCCGCGCGTGGGGCGGGTCGGCCCCGCCCTGCCCGGCTTTGTGCGCAGTCCCGGGCCGCGCGGCTCCAGGCGGCGCCGAGTCCGGGGAGGCCTCCCCTTTGTGTTCGCCTTTCGGGGGAGGCGCCCTGCCCGAGACCACTGAACACCAGCTGAACGCTGGCCTCCAGCCCTCTCCTTCTTCCCCAGTGCGGAGCACTGGAGCTCCACCTCGTGCCCCCTTATGGGACAAGGTCACGGCCCCACAGCCCAGAGCCCCTCGCCTGCCCCTATCCCATCGCCAAAGCCCTCTTTCATCCTGAGTGCGGGGGTGGGTTACAGGCCCCTGGAGGGCCTAGCCCCTCCCCTAGTCCTGACCTTAATGAGATGCACCCCCCTTTCTCCGGCGCCACCTTCCTCCCCGTGCCCGCCAGTCCCACAACCAGATGGATGTCTCCCCAAACCTACTGGTGATAAATGAGAATGGAGCGATTAGAAGATCGACCAGTTCTGATCCTAGGGGCTCGGTGGGAGGAGCGGGGCAAGAATAAGGTTTGACTAGAGAAGTCCTCAGGCTTAGAGAGGAGCAGACACGTTCCTGGCTGCCTCGTGCTGGGGTTGGGAGCGTCACAGGAGGCTGCAGGGGTGTTTCTGAGAGCGGCGGGGGAGCAGAGGGAGCACGCATGTGGATCTGTGTCCAGGAGTGTGCATTTGTGCGAGCTCTTGTGTGTAGGCGTGAAGGCCTGCATAGGTGTGGAGTCTGGCGGGTGCCCGTGTGTCTGTAGGTGCCTGGTAGGTGTGGGCATGTATATGAGTGTAGATTTGAGGCCTGGCTCAGACCCCAGAGCATCCCCATCTCATGCTCCTCTTCTCACCACCAGCATTTATTAAACTTATGGGTCTGGGACTAAAAGCCCTTTAGCAACGCTTTTTAATATACAGCACAGCTTCCCCAGAGGTACCTCCTATCTCTGATGGCCTCTCTCTCCTCTCCTAGTCAGGTAATAACAATTATGGACGAGCTCTTCCTATGTGCCACGCTCAGCATCTAAGCCCTTTACGTGTGTAAACTCATTGAATTCTCTCATAACAGTGTGAGAGAAATACTAATTGCCCCCATTTCACAGTTGAGAGAAATGAGGTCCAGCTAATAAATGGAGGATGCAAGACAACTGGGTCCAATCTACACTAGAAATTACTCTCTTCTGTTTCCTCAACTTCTACTTATTCTCTAGGCTCCTATTCCTCCAGGAAGCCTTCCTTAATCAGACGCTCACAGATCTCATGGCTTTCCTGTTCCTGTCACCTCTTCATGCTGCCGTTAGGAGACATTAATACTGGATTTGGGGTGAGGCTTGAGGGAAACAGGCTGATAAGTCACAGGCTGCCGCCAGGGGGCATTCGGTCTCCCTAGAGATAGCCACTACGCTGAGCACCTGATGTTCCAAGCCCCTGGCTGGGGAGCCCATCTACCACATTCTGAAGCCACCTTAGCCTCCTCTTTACTTTCTTCCCCAGTGCCCAGTTCAATCCCTGCCTCCCTACACCCCAAGCTTAATCCCATCCCCTCTGACCAGGTTTGATGGGGCTGGTCTATTTGAGGTCCTTGGGGAGAAAGTTTTCCATGGACCCAGCCTCTTTTCTTACCAGAGGACCCAGCTCTGCACGACCTCTTCTCCAGTCCCTTCCACGCTTCGGTCCTGTCCCTGAGGCCTGTTCAGACGACTGCTGTGTGCCCTGCCCCTACTGGTCCCTGGGTCTCAGCCCCAATCTCATCCCTCACTCCTCTGCTAGGCAAGCTTCCTCAGGTAGCACCAGAAACCTGAGCTAGACTTCCTTCCTCCTGGCCATGGGATTTCATTCTGGAGGGAAGGTGGCTAACCGGCTAATCTCCTCCCTAGTGCGTGAACTTTCTCTACTCGCTTCATTGTCCCAGGGACTAAGAAATCCCCACCCAATGACTTTGAAACAACCTCCCAAGCATAGAAGTCTCAGTCGAAGACAAGCACAGAGGGCCAGGACTGGTTCCCCGCCTCCCCACCCTTGCCTGGTTCCTCCCCTCACCCACAGCACCAGGTACTGGGCCTATCCCTAGACCCCCAAGGACTGGTGAGGGTCCTGTAAACATATAATTCACCACGCTGGTTCCTTGGTCTGGTTTTCATCTTTTTCTCTTTTTCTCAGCTCAGAAAGCTCTTTCATGGAAAGGAATATTAGGCAGACTTATTTTTTTAAAGCTTTTTTTTTTTTTAAAGATGCCTTCCAAATTTTAGATTCAAATTCCTTAAGGAAAATTTGATTGCTTTTCTACAAAAAAGTGAAGTGTGCATCACGAAAGCACTATATAACTTTCATTAATGTAGTTTACTATGTGCCGGGTAAGTTCTAAGTGTTTTACATATTATATATTCATTTAATTCTTGCAACAACCCTATGAGGTAGTTATTACTATTATTTCCCTTTTAAGATGAGGAAACTGAGGTCAAGAGAAATTAAGTGACTTACCCAAGGTCACAGAGACAGAAAGCAATGTGGGGTGGGGGTGTATGTGTTCCTCACAATCGATGCTCCCCTTTCAGAACCAAAGGTGCCTTAGGACAAGGACAATCTCAAATAGGGCTCTCGGCAGAGGCCAAGTGTCTCCTGTCAATCTGAGAGGCCCCTGAGGAGCGATCTCTCCCCACCACCAGATTGTCATCCATAGCAGGCTGAATCCTCTTCCCCAGTGTCTTCCTCCATATCCAAAGCCCAGCTCAGAGCCCTGCTCAAAAAGGGAATTCACATGATGTGGAAAAGAGGCCACCAGACAACAGGTAGAATAAAAACACAAACTCAAGAAATGCATTTCTCTGGCCCAGTTTATTTATCTTGGTTCACACTCAAAATGCAAGAGTTATAGACAGAAAGTCCCCAGGTTCATTGCTCAGCCTCACTCCCCATTCACCCACCCACCTGTCAGGAATGGAACTCTTTAGAGATAGTCAGAAAGAGCCTCCACATTTTGCAGATAGGAAGACTGAAGGTCAGAGGCAGAGTTGGTGACCTCAATGCCACTGCTCACCCATCAGGATCTTACATCCTCTTGGCTCCCAGAAGCAAAACAGAGAGCTTGGCTACCTTAGTCCTTGGCTCTCCCCAGAACTCACCAGCTCTGCAACTCTCAGAGCTTCAGCTGGAGACTGTCAATCCCCATTTAAAGGGCTATGCAGTGGTGGAAGGGGATAAGACCCAATATCTAAGAGCTTCCAGAGGCTGGGCTGACACTGCCCCCTGCTCACCTTGAAAGCCAAACTGTGGCTCCTTCTGGCCCCAACAGTCTGACTTCAGGGAAACGGACCAAACTAATTCAACATCCAGTTTTGCTAAAGCCAGAGAGACATAGCAAGTAGAGGCACAAAGAAGGAAGTGAGATTTTCCCCAGCAACTTAGGAACACCTTGTCCATTCCTTGCAAGCTTATAAGCACACATTCCTTTTCATCAGAAGCTTAAATCAATATGGTCTGCAACAGCTCCTTCGCAGTGGAGAAGTGTGGTTTGCTTGGAACTAGTATCTTAGAATTCTCATTATTCTACTCTTCACAGGATTCTGCTATCATTATACCCCCATCTCCATTTCCCATATGCCCAAAAGCAGAGTTCAAAAAGGACAGTCCTCTATCATCTTCTTCTTCTCTGATCCCGCCCCCTTCCCTGCCATGGTGTTGATCACCACCCCCAGCTCCCCTCCCTGATACTAATTCTCTACCAATCGCTCTGGCAAAATTGTGGCCAAAAAGCCATGGCAGGTCAAAGCAGCTACTACCTACAGAAAATCCATCATCAGGAACAATAGCCTTAGTAGAGCAAGGCCTGGGGGGAGTGAGGGGAGGGAAAAGGAGCGGTGGCCTGGGAAATCCCAGGAGAATGGATCATCCATAACCATCA
>NW_006443568.1:2793134-2797974 GCF_000325575.1 Pteropus alecto | reverse complement strand
TTCCAGGGAGCAGTGAGATCCTGTGGAGAAAAAAGGCTATGGCAGGCCATGGGTAGCACAGGGTTTAGATGGATGCCCCACATGTGCGATTGAATATATATTTGCACACACTTGCTCAGGAGTCTGCCTGCAAATACACATGCTCCTGATATATACTTCCCATTGCTGCACCTGTGCACATGCACCCCTACCCACAGGCCTACACACACGAGGGTTCACTCACATACACCCATCACAAGACTGCACACTCAAACTCACTCATAGGCACACGCATCTTTTGCATATATAGTTGACCCTTGAACAATGCAGAGATTAGGGGTGCTGACCCTCAACAGTCAAAAACCCATGTATAACTTTTGAATCCCCCAAAACTTAACTACTTGTAGCCTGCTATTGACCAGAAGCCTTACTGTTAACACAGTTGGTTAGCACATGTTTTGTATATGTATTATATACTGTATTCTTACAATAAAGTAAGCTAGAGAAAAGAAAATGTCATTAAGAAAGTAATAAGGAAAATACATTTACAGTACTGTATGTATATATTTGCTGAAAAAAATCCACATGTAAGTGGACCTACGCAGTTCAAATCTGTGTTGTTAAGGGTCAACTGTATATCCTCATTCATGCACATATACACACTGTTGAATACCTGTCCTCGCATGCATATACAAATTTACTCCCTCTTACATACATACTATACATACACAGATGGACACACTCATACATAGGCTTGCACATAAGTTAGCTTGTGTGTACACACCACACACACAAGGTGATGCACAGGTGCTGATTCACACATGTCTGCATATATCCGCCTACATATTAGCACATACATATTCACTTATGCTTACCTGCACTCATATCAGCTAATAATCATGTACCTGTACACAAACACACACATGCCTGCAAATATATGCATATACTCTTGCCATGCTGTGGAGGTACACTCTTAACCCTGGTCCTGGGGCCTGGATGGCACTGCCCTCTGTTGGAGACAGCGGATAAGTTCCTTTCGGTTGTCTAGGATGGTGTCAAAGCTCTCCTGCAGGCGGGCCTGCTGGTCAACCAGCTGGTGCTGCAGGCCGCGGATCCACTGGAGCAGGGCCAGGCGACGGTACATCACCAAGTGCATGTGGTGCTTCTCCTTTTCTTGTTCTTTGTAGCGCTCTTGAGCTTGCAGCTTCTGCACAGCCTGGGCCACTGAGGGCAGAAGAGGATCTGAAATGCCAGGGCCTCGAGGGGTCCCACAGGCAGGCTCAGGGCTGCTGTTAGGGCTGTCAATGCTCAGGGAGCTGCTGGCATAGCCGTTGTCCTCCAGAGGGGAGCAGACTGTGCCAGTACCACCCATCTTCTCTGGCTCAGCTCTGGGGATCTCTGCCCCCTCTGGTGGGCTGCGGACCTCCCCCTCAGGAAGTCCAGGGGCCTGGAAGGCCTGCTTGTCAGAGGGCAGCTGGGAGGAGCTCCTCCTCAGGATGGGCTCCACTTGGCCTGGCATCCCATGCCAATTCTCATTGGCATCCTTGGCACTTGCCACGAAGTTGGAGTTGCTGTCTGGGTGGAACTCAGGCTGACATACTCCAGGAGGTGGGCCGCCCAGGAACTGGCCCCCCTCAGCTACCCCTGGCTGGATGGCAAACATCTGGTCTGTAGAGGGGAAGCAGAAGAATGAGTCAGAGCAGGACAGAGTGGGGTGCCTGAGTCGAGGTGACCGAGCCGCAGGGACAAGGAAGAGAGAGTGAGCATGGCTGCTCCCTCTCAGTCCCTTTCCCTGGACTCTGGTCACACCTCCTTTCCTGGTTTTCCTCCTCTTTCTCTGACTGTTCCTTCTCAGTCTCCTGCAGAAAGTTTTCCTTCAGCTCTCTGAGGCAGGTTGTCTTCTCATTCTATACACTTCTCCCCAGATGATGTCATTGCTCTGCTGTAGCTTCAAGAGCCATCACGTGTTGGTGACTCTCAGGTCTGTCTCCAGCCCAGATCCGACTGATATCCAGCTCTGCAACCAACCACAGGCCCCTCAAACTCTACATGTCCAAATCAACTCACCACTTTCAGTTTCCTCAGCAAAATGGCCCCACTCTCCATTCAGTCACTCCAGCCAGAAACCTGAGAGCATCCTGGACTCCTCATTCTGCTTCCTTCCCCCACCCCAATGGCCACCAAATTCTAACAATTCTTCCTCTTAAAAACCTCTGTGTTTATTTACATACATCTCCCCTCACTTTCACTTGGTTCAGACCACTTCTTACCTGGATTACTGACTGCCACAGCGTTTTCATTGATCTCTCAGCCTCCAGTGAAAAATGTAAATTTCACTGGTCACAGCTCAGAGTGCCCTCCCTAAACTCCTGCTAAATCCCTACATGGCCTACAGAGCTGTGCTTCATCTGGTCCCTCTTTACCCTTGCAGACTTGCCTCTTGCCACTCTGCCCCTCCCACCATACCAAAGTGCTCAGAGATCTCAGAATGCACCATTATTCTCCTTACACAATTCCCTTTGCCTGCAATACCCTTCCTCTCCCCTCCCCCTGAGGTCCTCCCTTGTCCACCCAGCAAATTCCTTTTTGTAATTCAAAACTCGGCTCTAATATCCCCACTTCCCTGAAGTGGTCCTGATATTCTCCCCACTGCCCCAATATACACAAACACACACAATGAACTCTGGCTTCCCCTGGGTCCCCATAGCCCTGAGTACATACTGTCTTATTCATGTTTGTTTCTTGTCACTGGCACATAGTTGATGGTCAGTAAATGTCTATTCAATTTTTTAAAACTCTCTTATAAATCTGGCTCCCTGACTAGACGTGGGACTTCTCTATCCTCCAGAATACTTGCAGGAGCCCGCATGGAGCTTGGCACTAAGCAGGTGTCAGACCATAATTGTTGAAAGAGGGAGGGGACTGTAGTGGGCTATATCTATGCTCAGGAAAACGGGGCCACTAGTAGCAGGAGGCTTCTGCTGACTGCTCAAGGAGAACCCCCCCCACACACACACTGACAAGCCTCTCTTAGGACCTTCTCCCCTTCCCTCCATGCCTCCTATCTTGTGTCCCTGCCTGTAGCTTGCTCCAACCTGAGGCCTGGAGGGAGGGCAGACCATACTCCTAATTCCTCCCCAACAATCGGCTTCTACCAAAATTAGGGTTCGAATTGGCAAGAGGTTTCTACTGACCACATTATCAGTAGGATTAGAAAAATGAGGGATCGGTAAGAGTGAAGGATAGTGGAAGTGGCAAGGACCCTCCCCACATCCAGTAGTGGGCAGAAGCCTGGGGGGAATGGTGTAGGGTGAGTCTTTTATAACCTACGAACTCTCAGCTAAGCCAGGTGCCTGGATATCTTCCCCACCCAGTTTTCTTTTCCCTAAACTTGGGCGGGGCCGTGAGGGAAGCTGGGATGCAACAGGGGTGGTGCTGCGAATAACAGGGTTCTCGTAGACGGTAAAATGGGAACCCAGACACCCCAGGATAAGGCTTCTCTCCAAGCTAATCTGCAGTTGGCCGAGGTGGGAGTGGGTGGGTAGGGGGAAAGTTAGCTCTGTAAGGAGGCGGAGAAGCGGCCTCCCTTCCTGCTTGGCCCTGCGGAAGAGGGAGGCTACCCCCAGAGCAGGATAGAAACCATCCCTCCCTAATCCCCTCGTATGCTGCAGCTGGGCGGAGGCTGCGATTTCCCTCTGGTCCGCAGAGCCCCCCACCCTCCCCGCCCTGGGCTCGGACTCACCGCCTGGAGGCGTCCTCTCTGCGCTGCTGGCTCTGGTGCTGCACTCCCGGCGGCGAGAACTTGACCCTCCGGGCTGAGGGGTCCCTCCGCCTGGACGTCAAGAGGGGACCTGGGCGTGGGGTGCGGGGTGCGGGGTGGCCGAGAGCGCGCCCAGCCCCAGGCGCGGACTGCGGAGCCGGGAGGTGTCAGCGCGCGGGGCGGGGCGGCCTGGCCCACGTGGGCTGGTTCGGTTTCCTGCCGAGACGCGCGCGCGCGTGCGGGGGGCCAACGCAGAAACCGCTTCCCCTCCTTCCCTTCCTTCGCCTCCCGCAGCCTTGACCCAGGCCTGTACGTCCAGTTTTATTTCCTAACTGCATTCACTGGGCCTCTCCGATCGGCTTATCTCACCGCAGATACAGTGACGTTTTCAAAATGAAAACTGATCATGTCACCACCCTCCGGCTGAAAAACCCTCATTAGCTGCCCCGTTGCAGGGTCAATCCTTAAGGCAGCAGCAGCCTCAGGCCTCTCTGAGCATCCTACCCTATCTGCTTCTCCTGCTTCAGCCCTTGCGCTCCACCTCAAGCACTCGTGCCTGACGCTTGCTTCTTTCTGCCGTGGGGGTTTTGCACACATTATATCCTCTGCCTAACGTTCTCTTCCCCTCTCTCATATTTCAGATCTCTTCTCAGATCAACCTTCTCTGACCCCCTTTTATATCATCCCTGGGCACTTTGTTCCTTTTCTTCATAGCATCTATCACAAATTGGAAATTATGTATTCATTTTATGCTTAATTATTAAAGCCACGTATGAGAGCTATGTTTTTAAAAATTTTATTTATTTAAATTAGTTTCAAGTATACAGTACATTGGTTAGACATCTGTATTGTTCATAAAACGATTCCCACAATTGCTCCCTCCCTCCCCTGGCCCTCCATTTAGCCATCATATTAATGCTGACTGCATTCCCTGTGCCTTACTCCCCACCTCGTGCCCCAACTATCAACTACTAATTTGTACTTCTTTAACCCTTCACCCAGCCCCCAAAACCCCTCCCCTCTGTCCGTCACCAAATTGTCCACTATATTTGTGAGTCTGTTTTTGATTAGTTTGTTCTTTTTGTTCCTTAGATTCCACAT
>NW_006443568.1:2780052-2792691 GCF_000325575.1 Pteropus alecto | reverse complement strand
GCCATTCTGACAGATGTGAGGTGATATCTCATTATGGTTTTAATTTGCATTTCTCTGATGATTAGCGACCTTGAGCATCTTTTCATATGTCTGTTAGCCATCTATATTTCCTCTTTAGAGAAGTATCTGTTCATGTCTTCTGCTCGTGTTTTAAATTGGATTGTTTGTTTTTTTGTTTTTGAGTGAGAGCTACATTTTTAAGAGAAGAAAGAAAATCTGCTTTGAGACAAGCATTGGGCTACTGTCCCCAGGCCAGGGTGGCTTCCCATAGGGCAGGGAACACCTCCGTGACCCCAGTGCAGTGAGCTCTTCTCAGTTCCTACTTACCGAAGCCTGATCCCCTCATTCCCTTCCTCTTTGGGGTACAGTTTGGGGGCCCAGTTTGCAATCAAAAGAAAAGAGTAATGGCTGACTTTAATGATAGACCTCCGTGACCCCAGTGCAGTGAGCTCTTCTCAGTTTCTACTTACCGAAGCCTGATCCTCTCATTCCCTTCCTCTTTGGGGTATAGTTTGGGGGTCCAGTTTGCAATCAAAAGAACAGAGTAATGGCTGACTTTAATGATAGAAAGCGCAGCCCCAGAAAGACTGGACAAATTTAGCCTTCCAGGCACATAAGCTTCCAGGAGGTCCCTTCCACACCCCCATTTTACTGAGTAAACTATGCAATTGGCTCCACCTTCTTCATGTACGCCCACGCCCCATTTCAAAACTAAACTAATATGGATTCATCTTTGAATCATAATACATTTAAAATACCTTGTCTTTCCCTCGCAGCCCCAGAAAGACTGGACAAATTTAGCCTTCCAGGCACATAAGCTTCCAGGAGGTCCCTTCCACACCCCCATTTTACTGAGTAAACTATGCAATTGGCTCCACCTTCTTCATGTACGCCCACGCCCCATTTCAAAACTAAACTAATATGGATTCATCTTTGAATCATAATACATTTAAAATACCTTGTCTTTCCCTCTTCTCTCTCTTTTGCTGTTTTTGTTGGTGGTAGTGGTGGTGGTGGTTTTTTGTTGTTGTTTTTTAATGAGGAAAAATTCCAGTCTGTGATCTCAATGATATGGCATCCTCTTCCAGTTTCAACTTGATTCCAACTCATTCTGCAACCTAGAGACTAAATGCCAAATTAAACCATGCCAACGAATCCCGGGTACAAAAATAAGGAAAACGGAAGGCTGGGGGAATCCTACGATTAAGACAACTCATAATTTAAGAGAGAAAAGGAAACAAAAAGGAGAAGGCAAAAGTAATTCAACCTTTGGACACTCTTCCAGCTAAGAAGATATAGGCAGAGACCTCAGCCCTATTTTTACATTAGGTCCTCAGGCCTAACTAGTCTTGCCTTTTCCTTTATCCTCTACAAGTTTCCGTTGCCTTTCGCCAGAGTTTTCTTCCTAATGAGGTGATCCAAATCCTCACTCCTACAGGCTCTGGGCTTCAGTGGTCTAGAGTTATATAGAGCTTCCCATTCCATAAAGCCATAATGTAATCTGACTAATGGGTGGGCCCAGAACAGTTTCCACCTCTCCTTTGGCTCTATCTCTCCCAATTCTAACCATGTGGGTAAAATGGGAGACTGATGAGTCCAGAGATAGGATTCTCCACTCCAGATGAGTCAGTCAGAGTCCTTCTCTGCAACTTTCTGAAATAAAATTAAAGACACAGGAGGGAAGATATGAGCCTAGGGCTATAGCATTCACATTCCTTGATGAGTAGAAGTCAGTTTGTAGTCGGAGAAAATGATGCTGACACACAGAAGCAGAGACAAAAGACAAGTCCTGGTGATGTTCCAGTCCCTGTGTCCTGAGGCCTTTGTATACCTTTCAATAAGACCTTTATTTTGCCATGCATAACTTGAGGGGACTTTCTTTCACTGGCAATCAAAAGAATCCTGATTAATAGAGCACCGACTCATGACTTTTAACCCCCATTAAGTAGTAGCAACTCTATTTCCCCTTTATCAGTCCAGCCTATACTATGACCTCCTTTCTTCTATTCCTCTAGTATTATGAGAAGCTAGAAATGCAATAGAATCATCTTTGTGTTCCCTGATTGGAAACATTCCTCCCTAGATGCTGAAACCTCTTGGTCTACGGAATCTAGAATGTCAGAGACAGGAAGTAAACTCTTTGAGAAAGTCATTAGGCAAAATCATGGTAAGGTGCCACACCTACCTCGACCTCTTCATGTATGTTCTGGCTACAAAAGACAAATAATTATATAGATTGTTGATTTAAAGCCTATATAGTACTCAGCAGAGCAGCCGGCACCCAACCTGGCATAGCTGAGTCATCAATTGTTCATTCCATTGTTCTATATCTAGATGCTCTAAATAACATAATACCTGATAAGTCCAATGAATTCCAATGGCATCAGGTTATAGCCTCTCTTAGTCAAGGGCAATGTTGTATGGGATACAGTAACATTTTATAATTAACGAAGTACTCATATAGTGGGTCTGGCCGCTCCCTAATTTTCAAAGTGCTGGGAGCCTGGAGAATTGGAAAACCCAGAACGGCAGAGGCACCTATGTCTACATGACCACAGAAAAGCAGATATACAGATAGATGTCTGTTATTCATTCACCAGAAGCTTCCTCAGTCAGGATACCAGGGAATCAGTCATGCTAGGTGAAGGGGTATCTGTGGCTACTTAGATTGCAGAGACTTAATTAACAGGGACACCCAAATCACCAGAGATGGTCAGTACCAGCCTGAACAGGGCTGTGCAGCAGGCCAGCCCATCATGAAGATCCAGCAGTGGGCAGTGAGTAGATATCTTGGCAAGGAGACAGATGCCAGAGCCAAGAGAGGCTAGCAGCAAGTAGCCAGAGCCAGGCAAGGAAACAAGAGAAGATGAAAGGAATTTCTACTCCAAGAAATAGGACAGGCATGAGTTTCTCTGTAGATGAATAATTTTTCAATGTCAGTCCTTCCAGGAAGAAAGAGGTGGGTAGGATCAAGGTGTTTCAATGTCAAAGACCCGCCCCTTCCTGTCCATTTATTCACATTCAGCACCCAGCTATAGAGTGCTTACTTTTCGTCAGGTACTGTACTGGGGATTCAGAGCAGGATCAGAACTGGCAGTGGCCTCAGGGAGCTCCCTGTTTAGAAAGGGAAATGAAAAAAGGCGGGCTATACAATGGGATGGGCCCTGCAACATAGCTAGAAGGCAAAAGTAAGGAGCACAAAAGACGGTAAGGAAAGGCTTCACAGAGGTGATATTTAAGCCAGGCTTTGAAGGATGAATAGAAGCTCACCAAGAGAAAGCAGAAGGTAGAGGAGACTGTATTTGGTGTGTGTGGTTAGAGTGTTCAGACAACACAGAGGAGGCTAATGTGACTGGAGCTTGGGGAGAAACAGAGGTAGGAGATGAGGCTGGAGGATAAAGTGGGCCAAATGGTGAAAGGTCTTCACCACCATTCCCAGGAGTTGAGGCTTCTTCCTAGAGGCAGCAGGGAAATGACTGAGGAAGCCCCCAAAGTGTCCACATCAGAACAAAGCACAAGCTTCTAGTCCTGGAGTACAAGCTACATTGTTACCTGCTTTCTTCTCTTTTCCTGAGCCCACATTATCTGCCAGCCTCCTCACTTGGCTTTGGGAACTTCAGCAAATCAAATCATTTAAACCTTTTTAGGTTAAATAAAGATAATATGCCATGAACATTGATAAATAACATTATAATGTGAACATTGTTGCTTGGGCTCCCAGGACCAGGCACAGCCCCTTTGGCACAGCAGAAAGCCTTTGAGGCAGATTAGAAGGAAAATCATTCCCCAGAATTAGTTCATCTTGCGAAAGGAAAGCCCACAAAGCTGATGACCTCATTATTTTCTTCATCCATTGCCCCTCTGCCTCTAAACGTGAAGTGCCACTCTAGCCTACCCAGAAATTGCTGTGTGATTAAGACAGGTCATTTCCCACCCGTTTCCTCAGCTGTAAAGTGGAGCAAGAGATACGTCAGATCTGAAATTTTAAAAAAATTTTGAAGCCTTACAATCTTTTATTTTCAGGCAAACTCTTAGCAATACACCCAGTCTGAGATCTTCTCTCCTCCCCTGAACCCTCTGCTGTAAACGGCTCCTGAGGGGACTGTGATGAAGCTTTTAAAGCTCAGTGGGACAGTTTCAAATCCACTGCACCACATGAATCTAGGAGATGAATCCCCACCCACCTACCCTCCCACACCTAAAGGGAAAAAGGAGAAACTGAGGAGTGTTTTGGAGCTGCTGGAAGAATAAAAGGTAGTGTGGACTCCTTCTCTCCAATGCACCCTTGTGATAAATGCAGACCAAGTGCTAAGTGGTCTCTCTGAAACTACTCTTTCACCAGGAGTCCAGAAAAAACAAATCCAAGCTTCCGAGGCTGCTGAACACCCCAGAGCACACAACAGAGAAGCTGAAGGAGGAATGAGAGAAGGGGGAGCCTGTTCCACCCCCTTCCTAGCAGCTGCCTCTGTGGGCTCCATAATCCACATGCCCTCTCCCCACCCCACCCTCTGGCCGCCCACCTCTCCTCCACCCACCCCATTCATCAGTAGGAGGGCTCGGTATCAGCACAGCTTTTCAGGGCCTGACAGGTCCTTTCTGGGTGTCCCCCACATGTAACCACTTAACCTCCAGCACAAAGGGCCAGGCTGAATGGACTTGGAGCCGGTGGCTCGTGCAGAGGAGGAGGCCTCAATAGGATTTGGGGAGCTGGGTGTATAAACCGCTCTGCTCCAGCAGCCCTCAATGGAGGAGCTGAAGTCGGGGCATGTGCCGAGGGGAGGAGCCCGGCAGCTGCATCCCGCCCCTGAACAATGATTTATTCATTCCCCTGGCTCACACAGAGAAAACAGGCTGGGGGAACATGGCCCCACAAATCGCCCTTGGCCTCAGCTGATTCCCATGGCAATCATCCCAGTTAAGAGGTTAAGAGCGCCAGCTCCTACTTGTGATTTATTGCCTAAAGCCTGCCCTTCCTCTTCCCTATAAGGAAGTAGAGTACATTATGGGAGGCCTTTAGTATCCTGAGGGTCAGGCAGGCAACCTTTGAATTGGGTCCACCCAATCTCAATCCCTCTTTCTGAGACTTTACTGACCAGGTTTTTCCTCTCACCCATTTCACAGCTAGAGAAACCAATGTAGAAAAAAAAAGAAAAAAAAGCTTGGCCTGACTCAGGACAACCCTGGGGGTGGGATGGTATGGGGAAAAATGAAAACAGGCCTGGAGTTGGGGAGCTTAGCCTAGAAATAACTGACAGGTAATGAGAATGCAATAAAGGCTTGCTGGAAGAGTTAATGGCTAACGAACAATGCCATGTTTGCTGTGCCCATTTCTCTCCCCAGCCCCATTCTGTAGCCACATCTGGCTCTCGTTCCTGGAAGAATCTCTGGGAGTACTTTTGGCTTTAGGGGACAGAATGAAGATAAGTAAACAAAAAATACTATAAAACCTGTAGAATAAAAAAATGTCAGGTAGGTAGGTGGTTTCGAGAAACTAAATTGTGACAAGAATAAACGTGTTCTTGCCCTCTCGCCTCCATATCTCATGTTATCAGGGCCAGATCACACACAAAACATCATCATAATAAATAAAACTAAAAATCAATAATGTTAGCAGAACAGGGAGAACCAGATTGAAGTGACCATCCTCAGACTGGCTCCTGGGCCTCCTGGCCCCAAGCTCATAATTACCCTGTCACAGAGAAAACAAATCTATTGAGGGTGGTAAGTGTGGAGGGCTGGGAGATCCTGGGCAAGGAGGTTGCCCAGCTGAGGAGGGGGAAGGGGTTACAGATTGGCCTTAGATGCTGGGGGATTGGTGCTGTGTGAGAGCTGGGGGTGTTGAGATTGACAAAATTAAGGTCTAGAAAGTTTCAGAAAGTTTTCTCCCCTTAGACAGGAGGGTGGACACACTAAGGGAGGGATCCTGCCTAATACTGACACTTGTGGTGGGAGGGGAGAGGGGACCGGAAAAAGTCCTCAGCCCACTTCGCTAAGCCTCCGGAGGGCACGTTGCTTTGATGCTGCTGCCCTCTGGTGGACATTAAAAAAAAAGCATCAACACCTCCAATGCTTGGAAACAAATGATAGAAACTGCCAAGGAGTCTGTCGTTTCCTGTCCTAAAGCCTTGGCCACCAGGATTAGCACACTTGCAGGTTGGCTTTCCCAGGAAGCAGACTCAGTTTAGCATGCAGGATGTTTATTAAAAAGTGCTCTTTGGATCAACATCTGTAGAAGGGAGGAGACAAGCTGAACTTCCATACAGGTCTATGATAATCTCTGCTAACCCCTAGGGGAGCTCTGAAGAGAGAATGGCCCTTCGGAATTGTCCTGAAATGAGCTGAGGCCAGGTATTTATACCCTTGTTGTCACTGGATGTGGGCTGTGCTGAAAAGGGGCATGACTTTGGGCAAGGTGTTCTCTGCAGCTGAGGCAGTCCCCAAAGGGGCTGACTGGTTAAGGCTGTCTGAGGGAAGTGTTCCCAGTAGCTGGCCCAACAAGGCCTTCATCGAAGAGGGATGGGGTGGTTCATCATGAGGTTTACCCTAAACACCATAGATACTCACTAAACATGTGTTAAATGAATGGCAGGGTTAGGTCATTTCTCAGGCTCCAGGCCCAATGAGACAGCCCAAAAGTCTCAGATATTCAAGCTGTTATACTCCGGCCTTTGGAAATGGTCAAGGGAGCCTTAATGCTTGGATTCAAGGATTAATTCATTCAACTGACTTTCACTGAGTTTTACTCTGTGCTAGGCCTGGAGGCAGACACTTTACAAATGTCTTTTTATTTAATCCTCACAACTGTGGCATTAGTATTAACTCAGATTATTCAGATGAGATCAAGTTATTAAGTGGCTTTCACAGTCTAACAACACTTTTAAAAAATGACACTCACAATGAGACAAGTGCTACTGCTGCTGCCAGATCCTTCGGGCCAGAAAGGGTCTTGGCTCTGTTCCGTGCATGTGCATGTGTGTATGTAGAGAGATGGCTTTTGCTCTGCCTTCAGCCAGAACGTTTCCTCTGTTGCAGCCAAGAACTGTGCCTCCATCACTTGCTGCTTCAATTCCTTCCTAATAAGGTTGCTGCTCTGCTGCTTGGAGGTAGCAGAACCATGGGTTTTAACATTCCTGGTTGTAACCACAGAGCCAGCTCCTTCCCTGGATATTTAATGGAGAGACAACCTCTAATCTCCAGTGTTCTTTGGCCATCTGATCATTGGGAAGTTATGAAAGGGTCAGTTCTTCTTCTACATCTAACTTTCCCAGTTGCTGTGATCATTTTGAGATAACAACACTGAAGGGACAAGAAGTGGAGGTTTCTGCTCCAGAAATCTCTCTGTACCCTGTACCTCTTGCTAACCCACTGGCTCTGTAGGAGGTGAGAGCTGGAGAGACAGAGAAAGCTGTCAGCTGTTCTATTATAGCCCTGACAAGTTCTCATCCTTGGCCAATTAAACCTTTCACCACTCCCAGCCACCAACATAAAGATTTTAGTTTTCTCATTTATATTCTAATCATAAAGAACTTGAAGGAAAAAGAGGGAGGGGGGAAGCTTAGATGTCATGGAGCAATTTCTGGGTCTGACTACAGAGACATAAAAGTACTCTCAATACTCTTCACCCCCTCCCAACCACACACACACACACACACACACACGCCTTTCCTCCTGGGCCCCCAGAACCTAATTTTTCACATTTGGAAAACTCAGATGATTTTTGCCTGGGTCCATCTGGTTTTCCAAATAACCTGTCTATTTGATAAATAACATAAGTTAAATTAGACAAGACAAAGAGAGGGGTGGGCAGTCAGCTATTTTCCTTCTTTCAGCCTCTGAGAAAAAGAGAGGTGGAGGATGAAAAATCTACACAACTCACTCCCAACCCTGCCCCAGCACTTTCCACCCCTTAGACTAGGTCCAGTGATTCTCCAGCCTGGAGCTTGGAGCTGCCTCTTCACCTCCACCTCTAGCCCACCAGCTATCAAGAATAACATTGCCATTCCTTCTAGAATAAAGGGAAAGAACCCAGGTGTCCAGCCTCATAGTTTCTGCCAATCACCCTTAGGCTATGCTACTTGGAACCCCCTTTTCCCATTATGTATCCCACCACAGGCAAGAACTAGATCAATAAACTGAAAATGAAAAATCTTTAAGGTGAAAAAAGAGAACAGAAAGAGGAGACGTGGGTAGTACAGCCTAAGACGATACAACTACTTGGGACGGAGATATCTGGTACGTCGGTCTCAAAAAATAAAATCTGGGGTGACGTCAGCCATATACAAAGATGTACCTGTTTCTCCAGCTCACTGTGAGTACAGATACACGAGCAGATCTCCATCCCGACCACCCTCGCAAGTCCTGGCACAGAGCTAGCCATCACTGGTCCTGAGATCGGCCCATGGGCTGGAAGCTGTGGAGGCTGGTGAGGCTTGGCATCTCCTTCCCACTCAGCCAGACTATAGAGAGGCATCAGCACCACCCCTTCCTCAGCAGTGGAATAGCCGGCATTAGCTCGGCCTTAGTCATTTCACATTAATTTGTCCCTTTGATCCTAACCATCACCCTGTGAACTAAATCAAGCCATTTCAATTTAGCCTCATTTTCCAGTTAAGGAAAAAAATTCAGAGAGAATGACTTATCCAAGGTCATGTCACTTGTCAGTTGCCGAGCAAGGACTTAAGGTCTCACATAGCAACCACCTCTATTCTATCCTATACTAGAAAGCTTCTTTGTAGGGGATTCAGCTGCAAGCTTTTCACCATTAACTCTTCCAGGTTTCAGATCACGTATTGCTCAATAAATATTTATTGAGTTATTCTATGTGCCAGGCATGGCACTACCCAAAATATACATTTGTAGTAACCTGGCAAGTTATGAATCTTGGAAGAGGACATTGGCTACTGAGCTGGAAGAAGTGAGCTGATTTAAGATGTAATTCAAAGGTAGTTGTCTATGGCCATGCCACCCGGAACAAGCCCGATCCCATCTGATCTCGGAAGCTAAGCAGGGTTGGGCCTGGTTAGTACTTGGATGGGAGACCACCTAGGAAGACCAGGTGCTGTAGGTGTAAAAAATTTTAAAAATTAGGGATTGTAAGCTGACAAGGTCCTTGCAATCTGTGAGGTCAACCAAGGGTTGCCTCGCCTAAAAAATAAATAAAAAAGTAGAAATAACAGGACCTAGAGACTGATTATGGGAGTAAGGAAGTAGGTGTCAGGAATGTCTTTCTAGTTTCTAGCCTGAGTGACTGGGTGTGTGGAGGTACTTTTTACTGAAATGGGAAACACAGGAGGATTAGCAGGTTTTTAGAGAAGATTACATTTTAAAAAATGTTAACTTTGAGAAGCTTATGAGACAACGGGCCTTTAAGGAGTGGTCCACAAAACATAATGTTATTGTGACATTGGCGATTTCTTATGGTTACGGAGTAGCACTTGACATAACGTATTCACGTACATTTTCAACTTAAGTTTCACAGCAGCCCTGAGACAGGATGAATTACTATCCTCATTTTACAGATATAAATGGAGGCTCTGAAAGGTGTGGTATTATTCATTCAACATTTACTGAGCAACACTACATTCCAGGCCATGTGCCAGGCAGTGAGTAGGATACAAGGTAGAAGATATAACACCATCTCGACGATGATATAATCAGATATCATGACAATACTCCTCCCAGAAGCACTCTCCCTTATCCTTAGATGCACAAGTCTCAGGACAGGAAGCCCTGTCAGTTAGACAACTCTAAGAGATAGAGATCAAAAATACCCAGTCTGGGCCATTAGACATTCTTGAAGTGGAGCAAAGTTTGCAGAGAAGCAGTGAAGATAAGGGATACATAGGGAGCTGAGCACCTTGTCTCTATAGGGCTTTGGTGAATATAACCTGGTGCTTAATGGAAAAGACCCTAGAATGGCTTATGCAATCATGGACACAATTAATGAGATCAGAGACCTATTTAAATGAAGTAAACATCATATGTCCCTATGCTGTTGTGTAGAACAAGGAAGAGGTAAAAGGACTGAAACTGAGCATACTCTGTCTCCCAGACTCATATCCCTCCAGGTATGTAATTTCCAAACTAGTAGAGCTAGTCCTAGCAGGAGCCATAGCAGCAAGTCATGGGGCCTCAGTTTCATTAAAACAGAGCTGAGGCTGATGGCTCAATGCTTTGGACATAGGGCATATGAGTAAGGTCACAACTCTCCACTTCAAATCTGTTACCAAGATCAAGGCTTAGTTTAACTTATGACAGCTATGCTGGCATGAGGAAAAATAACTCAGACCTTAAGATTCAACTTTTCTTTTTCCAAAGAGTGCTTTCTTTCTGGAGGCTAGAACAGAAACCATTTGCTTCCCAGATTTCTCAGGCTCTGATTTGGTCAGTTCCAAAGAGTCTCTATCTCTCTCCACAAAAAAGATACAGGAAAGCAATGGGGGAGAAATATCAAGCCCTCCTGGCCTGTTCTCTTTTGCCCAGCACTGTTGAGAAGACTCAAAGTGAAGAGAAATAACTCTCACCTTGGACTCGTGGCTGCCAATCACAGGGCTGTAGCAACAGGTACTATTTATATAAACTGTTCTTACCTGCACTGAACCCAAAACATTTGGTCATTTGATAAATTCACTGGAGTTGAGAAGCCAGTGTAGGGACAACTACAACAGTCTCTCTCACTCTAGACCCAGAGGGCTTCCTTATGATAGGCTGAAAATAAAATGCTCCTTGCAAAAAAAAAAAAAAGCATTAAGAAAATCAAAATAAAAATTAAATGTGAGGAAAAAAAACAGCGTTCAACATGTTCCTCAATATTAGACAGACACTCAATCTGGACAGCAAATCCTGCCTTCAAGGCATTGAGATTTATTGAAAAACTACATACATATTAAAACACCTTTATATACATTTTTCCCATTAAAGATTACAAATATACAAACATAAATTCTGTCAAAGTCAGCATCTTGTGTATTAGAAAGAAATGGAGAACACCGACACCCTAATTGCATCAGTTAAATTGGTGTTTCCCACCTGCCAACAAAAATTGGTGTAATTCATCCAACTTCCCAAGTCTAGCTCCCAACAGTGAAACCTCATCATTCACATGGAATGTTTCCCTAAAACAACATTGCTGCTCAGTTCTGAGAGAACAAAAAATATATATCTGTCTAAAATCTGAGTGCCTCATGGTAGTTTAGGGAAACTCAGGAGTGATGGCAATTCTCTTAACACTATTTTGGTTAAACTTCATGGTGGTATCTCAAAATAAGTAATGATGCATTAAGTTGTCCTCTGACTGGTGATGAACTCCACCCAGTTGAATACAATAAATAATGGTTATATTTCTTTTTGTCAGGATGAGAAGGGAGGTCTTGGAGCAACACTGTTTAAAATCAATAATTCAGTCCCGGGAGCAGGCTCTCTGCCCCATGGGATATCTCATATGGACAGACTCTGGGTGTAAGTAATCCTTTTATCTTCATCCTCATAGTCCCCAAAATTGGGGCCAAGGTCTTTCTGACTTGGGTACCAGTTTGAGTCCTTATTATAGAGGAAGCAAAGTTTATTTGGAAACTTGGGCTGTCTTGGGAAGAGGCATACAAAAAAAATGGAAGGGGCAAGACTAATGGAACAGCCCATCTCTTGGTTCCTAGGTCCTCCAAGAAGCCTCTCACTGAGTTCCAGTCACCGTGGTACAGATCATAGGGGTGTGAAGGAGTCATGCTGGTATTCACAGTCACTGCTTTCTCTAATTTTCTATAATGCCACACTTTTCCTCCTTCTTCTCCTCCTCTAACCACCCCTTTCACAAAGAGGTATCAACCCAGGAAGCTGCTAGGATAAAATGTCAAATATTTAATGAAGGAAGTAAATCTTCACCCAAGTCAATGTTGTAAACACTGCAGAATTAAAATTAGTGGCCAACCCAGGAAACACTACTAGGAAAGAGATGTCCAGAACCGTGCAGAGGAAAAACCTGGAATCTGTGTTGACAGTCTCAATGCACTGATTATGAAGGAAGGGAAGAATCACCCATGTGAGCATTGATTTCTCTTTCAATGCCAAAAACTTCTCAAAGCAGTCTCAATGTAGGTGCTGGCACCCTTGATGGTGTTAGCTTTCCAAGTACCTGAAGATACTTTGCTTCAATTCTGAAGTTCTTTCACTTGTTTTGAGGCGCTTAGGTGAAGGCGTTTTCATTAAAGATGGAGCCTTTCTCCTCACCTAGAGAGCAAAGACAGAGTCAAGGTAGCTCAAGACTCTCATACAAGCGCTTGCCTTCAATTAGCTCTTCAGCTAATTGATTAACTCAGTTAAATCATGGATGAATAACAACAGAAAAAATATATATGCCTTGTACCTTACTGGGGAATCCAAAATTAACACTGCAACATAAGCCTTTAAGCTGGATATCTCACTCACTCACACACACACACACACACACACACACACACACACACACACACACACACACACTTTTTTTTAATTTAAAAAAGTAAACTCTGCTTTGGAAAGCTACCAAATCAATTCTAAAATTCCCTACCTGTGGCTTAGGTGATTCCTTTGCTGCCTCAGCCTTGACAGGAGAAAGTGTATGGAAGACAAAGTTTCTTAAATTTCGGGGAGCACTGGGGTTGAGGT
>NW_006443568.1:2767934-2779962 GCF_000325575.1 Pteropus alecto | reverse complement strand
AGGAAAGAAGAGTCATCTGGTATCAAATTCCAAGTGTTAAAGAAAGGATGAAAAGTCAGTTTCTCCCTGCCTCCTCAGGTATTGAGGGGACACATCCTACCCCATTCAGGAGAAAAGAAATAGCAGTGTCCTTTGCCATTTACTTCTGTTTCCTACAGCCACCTCCCTCCCCTAGTGACAGAGTATTCCCTTAGCTTGACCTGGGCCTTTATAACATTGCAGATCATGACATCAGGCTAACAAGGTCCTCAACCAACCTGGTGGGCACTTCCCAGTCTGATGGCTTCAAAAGGATTTCCAAGTAAAGACTTTGTTTCTTCAATAACCACAGTGCGACTGGCTGAAAAGAACAGAGAGGTTTGTTCTGGGCAAAAGTGGGGAGGATTACTTTGAAATCTAAACAAGCTAAGAAGCCTTTAACTATACCAATAAACTAAAGCCATAGGGAATCTGATTATTCTACAACGATGACTTGAAACTATAGCAAGTGGTGACATAAAGACAGAGAACCAAGCTGAACTTAACGACTAAACATTAACAGTAATAAGAAAAAACGAGTGGCTAAGAGTGCAGAGTAGAGTTTAAGAGCCTCAGTTCTGGAGTTAGATATATTTGGGTTCGAATTCCAGCTCTAACACTTAGGTATATAATCCCAGGCAACTAAATAAAAAATGGAAAAACAATGCAAAAGCAGCTATCTGTACGTACTCACAAGTACAACGTCTACCACTCAATAGCCTAAGATCCAAGAACACAACTCTCCCCACTTCTGAAGGGCCTTCTTAAGACAATATTAGATACAGGCCCATGACTAAGCTGCAATAGCCCCTGAAGGTTGAAGTCACCTCCAAAGCTCCAGCACTAACAATCCAGGGGACTAGACCCTGAGGAGGACCAAGAGCTCACCATTTTTCTGCAGTGCTTTGGCTGTAACTTTCTTGGCCAGCATCATAAACTGACTATCTTCCCCAATTTCTTCTTCTTCTTCAGCTGCAATTTTCCCCTGCTGTGCCTGAAAATAAAAGTCAGACAGTATTAACGAAAGTTTACAGCTCCCCCAAATAGTATAGCCTGGATTATGAAGCTAAGGTAACTGGGATATTATTAGTTTTCCTTTTTCCAACCTTTTGTTGTTTTAGACTAAAAAAAAAAAAAAAATTGATTTTCGACAAAGAAACATGAAGAGAATCGCCCACAGTAAACCTCAAAACACAGAAGAAAATTTGAAGATTAAAAGAGATAGCAATATGTTGCCTAAGAGTTTGAAACTGCCATGACAAGCTATGTGGCTAGCTCCTCTCCTCATGCACTAGAGACAGAAGAGGCAAATTTCTTGCAAACTTTCTACCTGGTCCCGAAGCCACTGCTCTCGTTCAATTCGCTCCTTCCTCCATCTGGCTTCTGTCTCATCAAGCTGTTCTTCGATCTGTTCATCATCTGAGTCTCTGTGGAACAAGTCCATCTGGGAAGCATCATCTAAAGCAAAGAGTTAAGGCTCTCAGCATCCTGCAATTCCCATAGGAGAGGATGCCTGGACATATACAAACGAACTCTTATCATTTACCACATACTGACACAAAATTTTCCCACCCAGTAATAGAAAATAATGGTTACAGCCAGGTGCTCCATAACAGCCTGCAATAGTTTTGATTTCCATTTGTCATCTTAATCTGGACAAATATGCACATTGTACCATTTGCTTCTAAAGGCAACAACCAAGATACCTATGTTTTTCCATCGGAATTTCCTCATTCGTCCAGGACCATCGCTGTGCAGATCCCCATCGGCAAGGTACCTCTCTTGGTATAAACGGAGCTGTCGCTTATCATCATCTAACATCGTTTTCCTACAACAGGAGAAGTGATAGTGTTCAAATCCACTCTGGCTGTTTATAGGGTCTGCCTTAAGGCATACCCCATCGCACTGAAGGGCTTATTGGGATACTGACATGTGTATTTTCTTGATTTGACTCTGTAGTTCCTCATCAGAAGGAAGTACTTCATCGATTGCATCCTCTTCATATTCATCAATCTCCTCCCCATCATACTCGTCTTCACTTCCCACGTCACTCCCTGATACCTCTGCCTCATCTTCCAGGTATTTTTTCAATCTCCTGAAAAATAATTTTGAAGAGTAGAAAATGCAATGATAAATACACACACAGAATACTGAAGCAATGAGAAAAGTAGAACATAGAGCCACTTCTAATAATAACAATAAACTTTATAGTAATGCATTTTGATAATACTTAAAAGTATCATTTCATCATCCTGTGTGCCACTGTGCTTTACAGGGCACAATCTCAGAAGGGGGTACCATTATTCCCTTCAATTTACAGTTGAAGGAACTGAGACTCAGAGAGTAAACAACTTACCCAAGGTCACACAGCTAGGAGGTAATAGAGCCTGGATTCAATTAGGCTGGTGACTTTAAAGCCAGAACTCTCGATCTCCTCTATACAATTGAGACATGGGTGCTGGAAGGTTCAAATTATCTTGCTTTATATTAAGCTCATCAGCTTTAGGAGACAGACTAGAGATAGTACAGGGTCGGAAATAGACTGGGATCTCTTACAGTCTACCAAATCTTGACCCCCAAGTTAGAGGCATGACTGAGGCACAAAGTTACTGGAAATCAAAACCACTACTAGTTAGTTTTTCTGACCTCAGTTCCCATTGAGAACAAAACTGCTGTCACTCTGGGTTCAAAGTCCTGTTATCTACACTGATGAGTAGCAGAAGTCTGAAGCCTTTCTGAAGGCTGAATTTTATCATAGACTTTCATTATTTTTTTAACTGCTGTCACTCTGGGTTCAAAGTCCTGTTATCTATACTGATGAGTAAAGTCTGAAGCCTTTTTGAAGGCTGAATTTTATCACAGACTTTCGTTATTTTTTTAAAGCTGAGTTTTTCTAAATCCTTGGGTTTCTGGGGAATTCTTTCAGGGCTACTAGCCACTAAGTTTCCCAATCTTTCCATCTACCCTCTTTGAATTCAACTTTTAGCTGTCATTCTTTATAAAATTACATCTGAACAAAGGACTCTGCACTTAAATAAAGTTTAAGAACCACTGCCTTAGAAAAATCTATAGATGACCCAATGCTGTGAGATAATTAATTTGACAGGTGACAAATTAGAACCGAAAACTGGTCTTAAAAGAATGGAATGGGCTAAAAACAATAATATAAATCTAATAGGGATCAATATGATGTCCTATAAATGAAATCCAAAAGTCATCCACATATAATATTGACTACCTATTAAAATGTTCTTTATAAAACTATGTAGCATCATGGGAAATTGCTCATGGATTTGCTAAGTGGAAAAGAAAGCAAAATTGTACATATAAAAAATCTGTACAGATTTCAACTATATAATAATATATTACGTAACTATATATTATATAGTTATATATAATAAAAAAGGTTATGAGGCAATAACCACCACCAATACTTCCATAAATATTCTGGATGGTGGACATAGATGACTTTTTATTTAAATCTTTCTATATTCTTTTAAATATTCTAAAATAAATGGTATACTTACATGATCAGTATAATAACAAAATATTAGAAAAATAAATGGGAGTCATTTGCTCAAGACAAGGTTGAGGAAAACTTGGAATGACATTAATTCATAGGAAAAAAAGATACAGAGAATTTTAATTGTCTACTAGATCCTCAGGATCTATAGTGAATCAGTTCTGATGACCTTCAGTTACATTCTAAGTAGAATGCATCCAGAACAAAGAATGTGGTTGTTCCACTACGTACAGCAGTAGCCAGACCACAAGTGAAAATAAAGAGAATATCCAGAACGTGAGGAATATGAAAGCAATGCCACGTGAGAAAGAGCTGAAGGAACCAGAGATATTCAGCATAGAAATCACCTAAGGAAATGACTGTCTTTGAATATTCAAGAGACATCATGTGAATGGATTTTATTTCATCTGTGCTAACCACAAAAAAGCAAAAATAGAACCAGCAAATTTAGGTAAAAAAGGTGGCAAGCTACAACTCAACTGTTGGGAGGGCTTTCTAGAAATTGAAAAAATGGACCTAACACCTACATTTTCCTTTTCAGCCTCTCGGATTGCTTCAGGAGCTCTTCTTCATCATCATCTTCATAGTCTTCCGCTGCCACATCTTCATTATCAGAGTCACTAAGTTCATCCTGCAAAATCATACAGGATCACACCCAAAGTTACACAGAGTAAAACATGTCCTCAACTAAAACAAGATTTATAAACTTCTGCCCAAACATCTTATTCTAGGAAATTGCTTTTGTTAAAATGCCAAATTTAAAATTTTCAAGAATTAAGACTAGGAAAAAAAAAGCCATACAGCAGCAATACATGGAATTCAGGTATGATTACTTTGCTCTCTTTGAATTCACCTGATCACTATCAAACTCATTATCATTTGGGACAAGCCGAAAGTCTCCAAATTCCTCCTCTTCACCTTCTTCTTCCCTAAATGCAAATTGACAAATCAATAAAATAAGTTGTTGAAAGCCAACTACAAGAACTTAAGAACTGAAAGTATTTTATTAGTACCAACAATCTCTTCAAGAATCAGGAAACAATATCACGCCTTAAAATTTTTTTTTAATCATGATAAAATACATATAACATAAAATTTATCACCATAATCATTTTTAACTGTACAGTTCAGTAGCAATAAGTACATTCACATTGTCGTGCAACCAACCTCCAGAACTCTTTTCATCTTGCAGAACTGAAACTCTATACCCTTAAAACATCTCCCCATTCTTTCCTCCCCAGCCCCTGGCAATCACCCTTCTACTTTCAGTCTCTATAACTTGGACTATTCTAAGTACCTCATGAAAATTGAGTATACAGTATTTGTATTTTTGTGACTGGCTTATTTCACTTAGCATAATGTCCTCACAATTCATTATGTTGCAGCATATCAGAATTTCTTTCCTTTTTAAGGCTGAATAATATTCCATTGCTTACACACGAACAAAACACAAAACATATTTTGTTTATCCCCTTGGGATGCTTCTACCTTTTGAGTATTTTGAATAATGATGCTATGAACATGGGTGTGCAAATATCTATTTGAGTCCATATTCACTTCATATGTGTATATATCCAAAAACAGAATTGCTAAATCATATTCTATTTTTAATTTTTTGAGAAACTGCCATTTGGTTTTCCACAGCAGCTTCTTTTTACATTCCCACCAACAGAGCACAAAGGTTCCAATTTTTCCATTAAAAAAAATTTGTTTATTTGTTTTGACAGTAGTCATCCTAATGAGTATGAGGTAGTAGTTTATTGCGGTTTTGATTTGCATTTCTCTAATTTTTAGAGATGTGGAGCGCTCAGACCTTCTTCAATGCTCTCAGCCAGGATATAAAGCCTCTAAGATGGTTGGTTATTGCTAAGCACAGAGAAACTGACCCCAGAATTTCATCAAAAGATCAAGCCTTCCCAAGTTCCTACCAATCACTGAGACTCACCTGTCTGTTGGGAAAGAACCTGAACAAAGAGCAAGTGCTTCTTCCAATGGATCACTGATGCTGCTCTCCTTCTCTTGCTTATTTAATTCTGATGGAGCCAGAGTGGAGACATCTACATAATAACAAAGAAAAAGATTCGTGACCAAGGAAAGACAGCTTTATCCACTTTTCCCAGTCATCTAAGACATGCCAGCTCAATGGAGTTCTAAAGTTTGCTAAAAAGAGCTCACCAGCTACTCATTCATTCAACAAATCCTTATTTAGTGCTTACTATGTTCCAGGTACCAGGGATGCAGTAGTGAACAAGAGAAAGATCCCAACTCTCACAGAGCTTACATTACAGCCTCTGCTGTCAGGGGGAGGAAGTGGTGTACCAGTGGAAATAATAAGTTAGCATTTATATTTACTACACACCAGACACTTTTCTAAGCTTTGCACATATATTAACTATAAATGACAAATCATATGGCCAAAGCTAGAGCAATCTTAAGTCGATATTTTATCACAAGAAAATAAGTGCTTTAAATGTCAGAGGCTAAGCAGTAAATTCAACCTACATACAAGAATCCATCGCATCCCATTTTCTGTAAACTTTTCACTTGAGAGTAAGAAGATTCTTTTCAAGGGTACTGACTTAAGATATTTGGCTGTGGTGAGCCTGATGCTCTTTGTTTGGATATTTACCCTGAGAGGTGAATTTTCCTGAACAAAGATTCAGAAGTTCCTCCATGTTCTCTTTCTTATCGTTCTTCCTGGGCAAAGCTTTTTCAGCCTGAGATGTGAATTTTCCAGTGCACAAATCCAACAGCTCATCCATGTTAGCGTCCATGGCATTCTCATCCATACTGGCCAATGGCAATCGAGGCTTCAAAGCTTGGTACTGATTCCTATGGTTTCTAACATTTAAGAACCTACAAGCACAATGAAGAGTATAAAAAACTCTCTAGGGAAAAAACAAAGTAGTGGGTGAAAAACTCATCTCATTTCCAATACCAAAGTTAGAAGCTGAATCCCAAACCAGAAGACAAAAGATTCAACCTTTAGCCTTGTGATAATCTAAAGAGGGAGGGGGAGGTTTCATGAAAGCATAAATGCTATTTAAAAGATAAAGAGTAAAGGATAATTTTGGCTTTAGATAATGCTAGGATAGGGCTTGCTGTTATGTCCATGTAATGTGCCACAGGTCTCAATCCAGCAATCATAACATAGTAGGATGGATACAAGGAAATGTGATCCCTTTACAAGAGCAATATATTTCAAATAAGGCAGAGATCAAAGGATCAGAATGCCAGCAAGGGCTATTTATGTTTATTTTCTGGAGAGACTTTGTTCAAACTTGTAGAATGTAATACTAATGGTCTGTACACCTTCTCTTTCTCAGAAGAGAAAGCACAGATGGAGTGACAGAAGCTGACTTTATTTTTAAACAAAATTAAGCAGTACCCAGCACCATCCCACCCACAGAAACATAAAACTACCTACCCATCTGCATCCAACAGTTGGCTCTGAGTGTCATCTTCTAAACAGAACTGGAAGTCTCCTGCTCCTAGGAAAAGTGTCTTAGGCTCTGGGGAGGCGTTATACAGATCCTGGGAATCCTCTATGGGAAGTGAAGGCTCAGACAGCTTTCCTGAACTCTGGCACCAAAATAAAACCAAACAAAAACAAAACATTTTACAAATGTCATTCACTGTCATGACAACAACAGAAGTTGCTATTTGCAATATTTAATCTACTCTCACGCAATTGTAGTTGAGAAGGACAATGTATAGCCAAGAGAAGCATAAAGAAAACTATCTCCAAGAAAGTAAAAATACTGGATGAGCTTGTGTTTAATACACAAAGGAGGTGGATTTTTAAACTGAACATACATAATGTGGTGGGAGTTGGTTAGCTTGGACACACTTTATTTAGAACTGTGGGAAGCAAAAGGGGGAGGAAATCAGAAAGCCATTACCATCTTACCTTAGAAGCTGAGCTGACCAAACTGGCTCGAAATAGCCCAGGGGAAGGAGATCTAAATCCTGCTGCTGTCGGGAAAGGGAAAAAACTAGTCCCACGGCCTATTTGTCTATTGCAGGGCTGATAGGATGGAATTGTGGAGCCAATGAGCTCAAAGCTATTGTGGCTGCTCTCCTTTGTTAGCAATGAGCATGAATCATCTTCGTCTAAAGAAAGAGAAATAACTTTTAAGCGTGTGTTTCCAGAAGTAAGGTGGATATGTTTAAGAAAAAGAGTTGAGAATGAAACTGTCAGGTAACCTTCATAAGCAAAACTCTCAAGTTATATGTTCCAAAGCATGAAGCTAAAGGTAAATTACAGTACTAAGAGTGTATTATATAGTCAAGGTTTATCTCTCTGAGCTAAGTAACACCTGAAAGTTCCTGTATGTCACCCTGCCTAATGCCTGTGATCACTCTCGCCATTTTCCAGTCACTTCCTTTGATCTATATATGATAGGAATGTTTTATAGATCACACAATCAACACATACTCGCTACAGACCTATTATATGCCCATGGTCAACTATAAAGAAACCGCGTGTAAGTTTTCAAAAACTGAACCAAGAAAAATATTCTAATTCATAAACTGCTTCCATTGCCACATTTAAGACTGGGAAAAGTCCACTAAGGTTCAAAAAATGAACCTTATGGAAGTGTAGTCCTTCAGTATCAAAGTTGGAGGATCAAAGAAGTCACATTTTGCCCAAGAGTCACTACTTACCTAGTTTGCTAGTCCTTTTGCCTGAGTTTTCATCTGTTTCTGATTTTTCTTCACCAGGAAAGTAACTACAAAATAAGAATGCAAATTACTTGAAGTATGTTTCTGCTTCTTACTAGAGTGGCAAAGTGAAGGGAATCTTATTTTTCCTTAGAGAAAACTACTTACCCCATCTTGGAAGAGTTGTCCTTAAAGAGAAGTAAGGTAGAATCTGATGAGAGAGGCTTGAGGACAGACAGAAGGCCAACTGACTTGCCAGTTTCACTACTGTCATCATTGTTTTCTTTTTCCATTTCTTTCTCATCTTTGGTTTCTATTTCTTCATTACTGAGAAGGAATTCTGCAACCTTTATCAATCATGCCGCGCCAAAACAAAATAATACACATCAAAACATTTGAAAGCAAACACACTGTTAGCCTGAAATATGGCTGCTTGGTCACACCTTAAATCTGAAAAGGTAAACCTGTAGGAGGCTCAGTCTAACTATTATCATTAACATAATCTTCCCTGACAATTTTAGAGCTCTTTTATACTTACTTCACCTTACCTTTTACCCACCCCAAATTGCTACAAGATTATGAAAGAAGTCTAAAATTACCAGTGAGAGGTTATAAGATTAGCCTGAGATTGCAGGGCAACTACGGATCTCAAACTCACCACACTGTGACATGCTGCCCAGCGCAGCCACTGCTTTCTTCTTTCTTCACCCTGGTTAAATATTAACCGACTCTTTCAAGCGCCCCCAGCATTCAAACAAGGAAGCTTTACTTTTTTCTATTACCAAAAGTCCTATCATCATCAATCTTCTCTCAGAAGAAAACAATACTATGGAAGGAGAGCAAGAAGCCCTTCTGATAAATACCCTCCTCAATGAAAAATGAAATTAACTCAGGAAGGTCTCGGCCTGCCTGAAAATTAATTCCAGACATCAACCTGGGCAAGGTTAAAATCGCTTTTTATTCTGAATAAACTAAATAAACAACAGAGATAAAAGTCCCTACTCATACGAAGGCATCTCAATATCAGCATTATATTACAATTTGTAAACTAACACAAGCCATAGCTCTATGAACTGCAGGTGTTCACTGGTGCTGACAGAACTGAAGGCACTAAGATTTAGCTACATATGAGCTAGCTATATTCATCTCTGCCACTAAAATCTTATACAATTGAACACACTTATTATAATTTTATTCAAATCGAATATGCTTATACTCTTATTCAGATCTGATTCTCTCTAATTCATTGTGACCAAGTAACAAAATTACATAATTGCCAGAAACCTCCTGATTGCCTTCTTCCTCCTCTTCCTCCTCTCCTTCCTCTAACTTTTCCTCTTCCACCTCTTCTCCGTCTTCCTCAGACTCATCAGTCATTTCTTCCTCCTCCTCCTCCTCCTCTTCAAATCCATCTTCATTATCTAGTTTAAATAATGCCTGGCGCTTTTGGCGTTCCTCAAACCTTCGCAGTTTCATCGCTTCTTGAAGTTTCGCTTTCAGCACCAGAAGCTTTTCACCTGAACAGAAATATGAAGAAATGCTCTAGACACGATGACTGACTACATACTACAGTAACGTGAGTGTGAATTCCAGGCAACTCCAGAGCGTTATCGTCACATTCCAAAAGGAAAATCAGAGACCTTAGCACTCTAGGCTTTTGTTATTTTAACAAATGGGTGTTGTTATGAATTGAAGTATAAAAGAGAACTTCCAGAATTATGTGCTATACCCTGGGATTGTAAATTTACTATTAAAAGGGCAAAAAGTGGGCGGGGGTGGGGCACGTGTAGTGGGACTTCAGGAGTCTGGCAAAGAAGCCATTGGAAAAAAAAGAGAAACAATTCAAGAGTAAAATGGGCAAAAAATATGAACTGGGAGTTCACAGAAAAATGAACATATATTGTTAATAAATTAAAATAATGTTTAACTTCACCTCTAATTTAAAAGATACAAACGAAAATGAGATATTATTTTTGACATATTTAACAAGAGGAAACAAGAACTCTTACACATCGTGATTCAGAGTATAAATTGATGCAACTATTTTGAAGGACAATGAGATATATATCAAAATTTGACTGAATGATTCTATTGTAAAGAATTTTGCATCCAGATATACCAACGTATATCTCATAATAGGATGTAACACTGTATCAGAAACCAAAAACTGGAACAAACAAGATGTTCCTTAACAGGAACATGGTTAAATAAATCATATTATATTCACACAATAGAATATTAGGCAGCCGTTTAAAAAAAAAAAACCTCCAAAGCAACATAATGTGTGTCTGAGCTCTGGAGTTAGGTGGTCTGGATTAGGCTGCTGGTAACAGAGCTGTGTAAATACTTTGTATATCATTTCCCCATATATAAAATAAGGATATTGATGTTATTTACTGTAAAGTACCTAAAGCAATGCCTGGCATTGAGAGAGTAAGTATTCAATGTCTGTCTGTCTGTGTTGTGTCTCTGTCTATCTGTCTCTCTTCCTCTCTCCCTCTCTCTCTCTCTCTCTCTCTCTCTCTCTCTCTCTCTCACACACACACACACACACACACACACAAGACACACAATGGCATATACATATGAATTTTCCTAGAACACAAAATATGTTAACAGTTGCCTTTGGGAAGACTAATTTTTCATTTTATACCTTTTTCTCAGTGTTTTACATTTTTTCCATGTGACATATCACTTGTATTTTCAAAGTGGGAGTAAGAACAACAGATCTGCCTCTAGTACATTGTTAAAATAAAAAAGCAGATTACACAGCAGAAGGAATGGCATGATTACACTGATTTTTTAAAAAAACATACATATATGCAAAGAGAGTTTAAAAGGATAGATATAACACAATATGGTTATAGAAATTGTCTCTGAGAGAGGACTGTAGTTTTTTGTTTATTCTTTCTATGTATTTTCTACAATGGATATTTAGTTTCTTAAAATAAGACAGAGGTTATTTTAAGAAATAAAGTCATCTTACCAACCCCACATATCTAGGCAATGCTACATGTGAATCATGCTAGAGGTACTGTTGTTCAATCTCTAAAGTATTGAAGAAAAAAAGATTCTGCAAGTTTTCACTATAAGGTCTTCAGCAGCCATAAAAGACCTGACAGAGTACAAAGTATGAAGCTGAAAAAAAAAAAAGTAAACTTAAGTACCTGGTTTTGTGTGGCTTACTTCATCCAGCTTCTCAGCTTCCAAAGTCACAGGTACCACATCTGCCTTTAGCTCTTCCTTTCCATCAGTGCCCACATCTTTCACTACGATGTTCACATTTACCTTCTGACCAGCCCTGGGTTTGACTGCTGGATTAGCATGCTTCCAGAAACGCTGCTTCAATGCTTCCAGTTCTAAACCAAAAGGTCAACCAGTATGTCAGTTTGCCATGCTCAAACTCTTTCCTTTAGGATTCTAGTTAAGAATTATAAGCTAAGTTTTTTAAGTTTGACAAAGTTGTAGGGAAGAAAAACTCAAGAAACACCAGACACTCCTTTGCTACTAACACCTGTGTTGAATTCAAATAATTTAAGCCAAACCAATTGACTGCTGCAACTGTTCTTTCTCAGCACACTTCGAAAATCTTTTTAGGGTAGAAATTTACAACTGACGTTTCTAAATACGTGCATTTTTTTTTTTTAAGTATCGAACTGGCAGAAAAAATACTGTAATTCTCAATTATTCTGGGGCTTAATTTTTCATTGGTTTCATTCTCCTTTTTAAAAATTCCCTATTTTGAACATTTCACCATTTATTAGCACTCTTATGGGCAATTAAAAAACAAAAAAACGAAAATCATGGTCGATCCAGTCAGTG
>NW_006443568.1:2764430-2767904 GCF_000325575.1 Pteropus alecto | reverse complement strand
GTTTTTGTGAAACTGCATAATCAGTACAATCAGAGAGGAAATCCCACTCACATCTGGCCCCTGAACCACAAACCTAACTGGTATACAAGATAACTAATATAGAATCTATATAGTAGGTACTCAAAAATAGGTTTCTTCCCTTTCTTGTCTGTCAGTCCAGGACTGTTTAGGTAACTTGTAGTCCCATACAACAAAATTTAGCAATGTCTAGTATAGTAAGTACTCAAAAACATGTTTCTTCCCCATCTCTTAGACCGGAACTGTTTAGAGAACTTCTATTCCCACATAACAAAACTTTCCTTCCACGTTCTGGGCAACAGCTCATTCCCAGGCTTCTGTGCTAATGGAGCTATACTAGTTTTTATTTTATTTTATTATTATTTATGCCCACAGCACCTAGTCTTCCTACGTGGTCTCCCATCGAAGTACTAACCAGGGGCGACCCTTCTTAGCTTCCGAGATCAGACATTGGGTTTGTTCAGGGTGGCGTGGCCATACACCATGGACCGTGGCTCCACTGGGGCGCGAACCTAGGACCTTCTGCGTTTAAAGCAGACATGCTAACCATTACACTATGGAACCATGTCTGAAGCTATGTTAGTTCTATCACCAACTCTTCCACTTCACTTCCTGCTCTGGTCAAACTGTCTTACACATTCTTCCAATATGTACCATGTAGAGCTTTCTGTCGCTTCCAAGGATGTATTTATCTTTACTTCCACGAAATCTATCCATTCAATCAACAAAGACTCACTGAGCATATATTACACGCCAAATACTGTGACAGACATAGCACATGTCAACCAACCATAAGTTGTTTCATGAAGGACGGTCTTGCTGTATTAATTTCACTAATAATGCTAGCAGAAGCAGCAGCTACTGAGTGTTGCTTTATGCTATCTTATTGTATGCATGATTTCAACAAATCCTCACAATAGCCCTATGAACCAGATAGTGCCGTTATTTCATTTTGTTAAAAAGATAGCTGAGAGAGGCCAAATAGCATACTCAAGGTTAAATAGTAAGTAGCACAGTCTAGATTCAAACTCCGGCTTTGCTATAAAGCATAAGCTCTTAATTATCATACCACACTGCCTCAACATAGAGGGAACACCCAATACTACCTGTGAGTCAGAAAGTTTACCTAATGTGGTAATACTTGAGTTCTATCTTAAAGGATCGTTCATTCATTCAGTAAACATGAAACCTACAATGAGTCATCCACTGTGGAACCACCAGGGACAGAGTAGGGAACAAGCCAGAAGATCCTACTCAAAATATAAAGGGGAAGGCAGTGAACAATTAATTATATCCATCTACTTGTCAAGCTTTCCTTTACCTATTGGAAGAAATTTATCCCTCCTCTGAGTTCCCATAGCAGTTTATTCTAAATGTTTCTTTCAGCAAAGAATACTTTTCCATTTTCTTCACATTATTTAATGTTTTCCAATTATCAGGGGCACACGTTCATTATAAAACATGTAACCACTTTCTTGCATACTTATCTTCCCTACTAAAGTGTGAGTAGCTTAAGTGGAGGATAAATGTCAGACTTTGGGGGTAGGGAACGTCCTACAGCATCTTGCATGTAGTAGATAGTTTAATATTTGAATGAGTGAAAAAAAAAATCAGTTTGCAGATAATTTCCTGAATCAAAATGCTTCTTTGACCATGAAATGAATAGTAATGCTTTTATGAACATCATACCATAATAGCAATGTATCTCTTTTGTATATTAACCTATTAACAGGCTTCCATTTAAAACACAGTTTAAAACATTGTGATACTCTGCCAAATTTATCTAAATGGGAGTCTACCCATATCTGGTACAGGCATAACTCAGAGATATTGCAGGTTAGTGCCAGTCCACTGCAATAAAGCAAATATCACAATAAAGCAAGTCATAATCTTTTTGCTGATGGAGGGGCTTGCCTTCGATTTGTAAAAAATGCAACACCTGCAAAGCTCAATAAAGAGAGCGTGCCATACAACTGTAGAATAAGATCATGTATGGTTACTGGTTTCTCCTATGTTCCCTTGTCCTCCAAATGGCATATAATCGAAAGCTACCAGAATAAATCCCTCTGGAGAGACTCCCCACAATTCAAAGGATTACCTCTGTTGGCTTCAGGTTCTTCAAGTATCACAAAGGAATCTTCATCAGCACCCAGACGAGGTTTAATGAAAACGTCTACTCCCAGTTGTTTAAGTCTATCCAGAGTAAACTTCCTCAGTTTTTCAGAGGGCACAACTGCCGCTGATTTAGTTTGCTGCCTGGGCTCTTCCACCTTTTCATCTGCTTCTTCTGTTTTTTTCAGGCCTTCTTCTCTTTCAGGGGCATCAAGTTCAGGTGCTACAAACCCTCCAGTCTGATACCCATCATTGTCCTCGGTCCTGAGGAAGGTAGATTCCTGTTGTGCCACAGAGCTGTCCCCAGGTGAAGGTCTAGCATCATTTTGCTTCTGTTTCTCCTGGATTTCTAGCTCTTCACTTCCCACCAAATCCTGACTGCAATACTCATCCGATCCAGCAGTGGTCTGGAGTTCCTTTGAAATTGCAGGGAGTGCATTAATTCCTATTTTGTATCCTGTACCTGTTGTCTGTTCAGAATCTTTGCTATGGTGGTCACTCATTATCTCAGTTGTGTTTGCAGTGTCTCTGATTTCTTTGTGATGGCTTGACTGATACTTAGATGACCTAGAGAAGGGGAAATATGTTGGAGTTGAGAATTATCCTAAATGTGAAACCACCTCTGTCTTTAGTATAAAATGAATCAGTTAAATCAGTTTTTAAGATGTAAGGAATCTGAACTTTTGGTGTGCTACAAAACTGAATGTCTATCATAATTACAATCACAGGAAAGAGGGTTCTTACTTCAATAACGCCATGGCATTTCCCTGGCAAGTGGGCCGGGGTTTACGTTTGAAGAAATCATGAATGGTTTTGTTCTCGGGCATATGATATGGAAGATTAAGTGCAGACTCTATAAAATGAAACAAAACAAGCAAATCTATATATTGTATATTCTGAAATGTCACTTCATATTCAGTTAACTAAACAGTACAACCAAAGCCATCACCAGAAATAGAAAACAATCCTGGCTTTAATAAAGACTGGACCTGAGTAGAAAAGAAGTCCCTGAAGATTAGTGGCTTTCTAACCTGGTTGTGAAGTCAAACTGATCCAGGGAGTTTTTTAAAAATACGGATTCTTAGATACCTTTTCAAGCCTATTAAATAAGAATTTCTGTGAGCCTAAAAATTTACATATTTGAAAAGTTTCCAAAAGGGTCCTGATGCAGCATAGAAAACCATTAAAAAAACACTCCCAACTTGGCAGTTTTATAAATCTGGAAATTTAACTGTTTTATATTAATTAGAAGTACAACCATTTAAAATATTATTCTACTCACAAGCTAAAAATTAATATAAATAGAGAAACTATCAAAAGTAACTAATAAAACACCATAGCAAG
>NW_006443568.1:2761562-2764400 GCF_000325575.1 Pteropus alecto | reverse complement strand
TTCCTATCACCAAGAAATTTTCTGTTTGTAGTAATGTCCCACAGCTTTATAAAAATGTCCATTCATTCTAAACTTGATATTATAATCCAATTCATGTTAGGAGTGTTAAAAAAAACAAAAACCCCCAACATCTAAGTTGAACTTACAAAGAAATATTGTGATTTGCCTTAAAGTTTACTGTACTGATTTGTATTACCTCGAATAAGGCGCTGAGTTTCACTATGCAGTTTTTTTAATGCTTCCTTACTTAATTTGGCTGCCTTTCTTTCCTTGAAGAAAACAAAAAGTGAGACTACATTAATACTATTATTCAGAAAGATATTTATCCCACAAGAATTTGCTCTCTCCAAGAAAGAGGACAGAGAGGGAACAGTAACCACTAATAACACGATACAATATCAACTTAAGGAGCTCCATTTATTTGCAGGTCAGATAGAATTAACTCAATCTAATCCATATTTGTATCCCTACTATATACAAAACAATATCTTGGATACCAGGAAAATAGGATAAACAAGGTAAAATATTTATCCCTGAGAAATTCAGTTTCCTGGGGAAAGAAATCAACATGACAACTATGCAGTACACAGCTCTACCTCACCTTCCTCATGGTGCCTTTTGATAATTCACTTGCTTCTTCAAAAGAAGAGACCCCACTATCCAAAGCCAGCTCCTTTTTCTGAAGAAAAGATTACAAGTTGAATAATATAGAACAAAAAACAAAGCTGAACTAAAACGTTGTTTACTCAGGATGGCTTTTATACTCCAACATTATGTTACATTAATAATAAATCAATAATTATCAAATAGAAAACTTTAACCATACAGCATCCTATAATGCCTAGAAAACAAATTAGATGTCTCAAATGGAGTTTAAGCCCTCATTTCCTATAATTCTGTATTTTATAGAGGAAGCATGACTCCTAGAATGCTAAAGATGATCTTAGGAAGAACAATTATGCTTCCAAACACTCGAGACAACAATGCTTTAACTGATGTGTCTCTTTGATACCCTTTCTAAAACCCTGTAGGTTCATTTCTTAGAGGCCACAAGGTGAAAATTTCCATCTCTGCCTCACTACTTATCTGCTTCTTACACAACATAAAGTATCTTACTTTTTGCCCAACATTCCTAGTTTTCAAACAAGTTGGCATGTCTGTCACTTGTACTGCATGATTCCAAAATTAACAGCTGGAAAAACTTACATCAACTGACAGGTGTTCTTCTAAAGTTGAAAAAAAAATTATATTTCCAACAGTAAACGATAGAATAAAGCGAAGGTTAGAAGCAATGGGTTAGCTCTTATTGCAATCAACATTTACTTGCCTTGTGCTTTTTTACTTTGTTTTTCATAGCTGCCCTTATGGATTCCAGTGACTCTTCATCTTCCAATGGAGAGTTATTTTCCTCCTCCAACCCAGTTTCAAAAAGATCTGTATCCGCAAGAAGACAGCCACTATCATTAAATGGCTGTTTTATATCATCTTCCTGAATAAGGCATAAAGAAAAAGCAAAATTCAATCACTTCAAAATCCAGTATTTCACAACATCATATGGCAATTTGGATCAGGCCAAAAAAGCTCATGTTTCATCTGTAGACAAACATGTGGCATTCTAGAACATTCTCACTGGTTCCTTAACCCACAGTCATCCCTTGAAGTCCAAGCTGTGATTATATGCAACTGTCCAAAACTAACTTAATAAACAGTAAATATTTTTGAAAAGTCAATTACTTATTAAGCAACTAGTTTATAAAACTTGAGGATGGTTTTCTAGTTAGCAAATAAGATTTTTGACTGATGAACACATGAAAAATCCTCTTTCGTAAGTTAATTTTCATCAGGTCGGAAGCAGCAAAGAATGACCTCATGTGCTCACAAAGAAAATCAGAAACCCATTTACTTGGAAGTGTCCTCTGAACTAGAGAATGAGAGTAAGTTTTAAATCACATACCACATTACTCACAATGCAAAACAATCAACTCAAAGCAGTATTTTGAGTGCAGAAACAACCTAAAGAACTAAAACCAATCTTTTCTAAAATGTGAATTTGCCTTAGAAATAGCCAATGATTCTTTAAAATGTACCTTGTTTTTTGTTTCCTTCTTTTTCAGCCGCCTAATTTTCTCCATCTTTCTCTCCTCTTTCTCAAGTCTTCTCTTTGATTTTACTTTTGCTTTTCCTCTAGTTCCTTCTTTATCACATATGGTTTTTTTGGAAATTTTTCTGTTAACAGTAAAGTCCACTGAGTTTTCAGATTGGAGACCCACCTCTAAGCAAGGTGTCACCTGGGTTTCAAGATTTTCCTGATACAAAGACTCCTCGATGTCACTTTCATCACTGTCTGCTAGAGTTTTGTAAATCCTTCTGACTTTCCCATTTTTTCCAGCATATAAGTTCTCTTTATTTTCCTCCTCGACACTGCCATAGGTAGTTTCCTCTGGAGAGGTATTTGTGTCCTCTCTTTCAGAATCACTGTCGTGTAGCACCTTTCTGCTTTTCAATTTCTTACTCACAAATATCTCTTCATCTGAATCTGGAGGAAACACAACTTTTTTTTAGAGGTCTACTGTCATTTGGCCTTCCTCCTACTACTCCTCAAAAACATATACAATTATCCAAGGGATATGTTACTTGTGAAATTATGTAACTTCCAATAAGTGACTGTAGCAAAGCACATCTAAAAATATATTTCGAAAAATATTGTCCCTGGAAAAATGTCTTACTGAGAAATGTAATTATACATATTTACAATCTAATCCTTCCGGGCAGTATTAAATCATAAATCCACCATATACATATAGATGCATATAGATGAATATATATATGCATCTATAT
>NW_006443568.1:2730860-2761551 GCF_000325575.1 Pteropus alecto | reverse complement strand
AAATCTAGTAGCTTCTAGATGTTTCATACGTAATAATATAATAAAAATGGTTATTTTCAAAAAGGCACAAACACTATTATTTTACTTTTATAATAAAATAAACAATAAGGTTGGGGGAAGAGACAAAAAATAAACAATAAGGATGGGCATTAATAATTTAGTAAATCAAGAGAATAATGAAATTAATCTCATCCACTTACAACCCAGGCTCCCACATTCTAGTCCTAAAAATAAGAGTACTATTACAAACCTCTTTCGCTCAAAGGCCCAATTGTTTCACAGCTGCCCTGTCCACTGTCTGAAGGACTGTCTGCTTCTTCTTGTGAAATGAGTTTTGGATCACTGACTTCTAGGTGAACCTAGAAAGTGAGAATTACTTTGTATTGACCAGCAGGTGACAGAAAGCTCTAAGTATATAATAACACATATATCATTATGGGATCATCAGGATGAAATAAGGTTAAAAATACATATATATGTATACATATGTATAATGCTTCAATGAAGGATGACACAAAAATTCATTGTTCACTTGCAAAGAATTCTATAGAACCAACTCTTCATTTTGAGTACAGTAGTCCCTACCCTTATCCACGGTTTCGCTTTCGATTACCTGCGGTTAACTGTGGTCCGAAAATATTAAATGGAAAATTCCGGAAATAATTCAACAAATAATTCACAAGTTTTATTTACTTTATTTATTTTTTTAATTCATAAGTTTTAAATTGCACATGGTTCTGAGTAGCATGATGAACTCTCATGCCATGCCACTCTGTCCCACCTAGGACATAAATCATCCCTTTGTTCAGCATATCCATGCTGTATACACTGCCCAGTTTAGTCATTTAGTAGCTGCCTGAGTTATTAGATGGCTTGTCCTGATAGTGCAGTGCCTGTGTTCAAGTAACATATTGTTATAATTGCTCTATTTTATAATTGGTGTTGTTAATCTCTTATTGTGCCTAATTTATAAGTTAAACTTTATCATAGGTATGTATGTATAGGAAAAAAGTTTTTATAGGGTTCATTACTATCTGCAGTTTCAGGCATCCACTGGGGGTCTTGGAAAGTGTACTGGGTGGATAAAATGGGGGGGGGGCCTATTGTAATGGTAAAAAAATGAAAAGAATCAATCATTTATTATGCCTTTTCTATGTGAACTGTTTCTCAGTGTATCCAAATGACATGTTAAATAACATCAGAGACGCAATCCAGATGTGGGAGACTCTGTACGACAAACTATGTGGTTTCTTTAACAATAAATTGTAAGGAAAAAAAGAGAGGGAGGGGGATCTATACACATGTACCAACAACCGTAATATGTGAACTTTCTGTGGACCTCGATTCAAACAAACTGAAAGCATATGTGTGTGTGAAAGAAATCTGCACTGACTAGATATTTAATATTAAGCAATAATTCTAAATTTTAGGTGTTGTAATAATATTGTGGTAATCTCTTTTTTGGAAAGCCCTTATTTTTCAGAGATGCAAAATGAAATGTTTACAGATGAAATAATGTCTAGAATTTGCTTCCAAGTAGTAATCTAGTGAAGGGGAAATGGGTGGGGGTATAAATGAAAGAAAATTGGCATGATTTGATAAACGTTGAAGTTAGGTGATGGTTCATTATACTAGCCTTTCTAAATTTGTATGTTTGAAAATTTCCAAACAAAACCATTTTAAAAGTCAAAGGTAAAATATTAAAGGAGAGCTAAATTAGGTCACTTGACAAGTTAGTGACCTCGCTGTCCTGGATGCCAGGTCACTGACCTCCTTGGTGTTCTCAGGGCTCTGAATCAACTTAATGAGGGGGAAAATATTAACATCTGTCATGTAATAGGGTACAAGGTCTCACCCTAAAGGCTTCTCTAACAACTATTAAATTGATTTGAATGCTTGGTACAATTATTAAAATAACCAAAGATAACATGCACTGAAGAACCACTGAGGATCATCATGTATATGCTGACGGTCCTCCCAACAATCCAAAGCAGTAAGACTATTAGTTCCATTTGTGGATCCAGAAACTAGGTAACCACACAGCTCAATACATAGTGCTGTTGTTAATCACTTTATTCTAGGCAATTTGCAGCAGTACCAGCAACGGTTAAAAGACAGGGCCAAGAACAGGGTGAGAAGAGAGGATCTCAAAAAACTCAGTAATCAACATACTATCTTAATGGAATATTTTTTAAAAAATCATGAAGTCGGCTGCCTGCTTTTTTTTTTCTCCCAATTCTGAACTCAGATCAAGTGTAGAAACCTCCATATTTATAAAGGTCAATAGTAACACTTTTTCATCATTGCTCAGAATTCATTAGCCTTTCATACACACATCTCTCCTCCACCACGAGTCTCATTCATTCAAGTCCTCACTTATCCACTGTCACCTTTACACACACACACACACACACACACACACACGCACACACACCCTTATTGTTTATACTTTTGCTTCTCAGAACTATAGAGATCATACATCAGGTAGACGGGAAGGTGTTCTGATGCTCAGATTTGGCTGTTTTCATCGCTGATCCACTTAAGAGCAGATCTCAGAGAAAGCCGCCTGTTTTATAAATATAAATAAAGTTTTGTTGGAACCAGGGCCAGGATTAGGGTGAGGTGAGAGACTAAGTCGTGCAAGCCCAGGGTCAGGTCTTGTCTTTATTTAAAAGTTTGATATTTTATTCATTATCAAGTCATGGGATTTTTTGTATTTATTAACTTTATAATGCTGCATTAAAATATTATCTCGATTACTGAGTTTTTTGGTGTTTCATTGAAGTCTGCTCCCAAGGCAAGTGTTTCACCCTAGTCCCGCCCCAGGAAAGAACACAGGACTGGAAAGAAGTCGTTTCTATGACCCATCCCGCCAGCGCCCAGCCAGCCACCACCATCCGGAAGGCCCCGAGACTGGTACTTCTCCTCTCGGGCCCCGCGCGATGACCTCTTACGAACTCCCTTAGACCCACGCCGTCCGTTTACAGAGAATCCTGCCCCGTTGCCCAGAGGCCGGGTTCGGCTTGGGCCTTCCTCTCTTTTGGGCTGCTTTAAAAAGAACTCCTACAGCAGGAAACGCGCCAAAGGGGAGGGCGGGGCAGGCTGAGGAAGGGCTGCGAGGCCGGCCGCGCGCACTGCTAAAACCCGGAGCAACACAGCCGAGGGGACCAAGGCGCGGGAATCTCAGCGTCGGAACTGGACAGCGGGATCGCGAGGCCAGGGGGTCTCTGCTGCCCGGTCCCCGAGGCTGAGACGCCGCGGTGCACTTCGGGAGCTGTAGTCTTCTCAGCCTCTGCAACCCGCTCTGTCGCGCACTACCCCTGCTCCACTCCACCCCTCGGCGCCTGACCTCCACAGCCGCGGATGGAAGCATGTACATGAACTCACCTCAGAAGCCACTTCGGCCGTCATGACTCCTGCCTCTCCAGCACTCCCCTCGGGACCAAGCAGGTCTTCAGTTCCCTCAGCCTCTGAACAGCTGCTCCCGCCGTCTCCAGCCCGGCAGCGACTTTTGAGCTTTCGCGCCTAGCCAGAGTGGAGGTCCCGCCCTCGACGATTTGCACCAATCCGGAGGAGGCTCTCGAAATTAAGCCACGCCCCAACTCCGTTCTACCAATCATGAGCGACTTCGGCTAGCCCTGCAAATATAATCCGGTTTGGGTTGGCGGGTCGCGGCTTTCCTCGTCAACCGAGCCTGGGGGTGGCTGGAGGTGTCCTGGCCTTGCAAGACTGTACCCTGAAAGTGGTGGTTTTTGACCTTTGACCCTTACCATAGCGCGACAGCTCCCATCTAGCAGTAATTTGAGGAGTAAGCCCTCCAGGCAGGAAGTGAGCTGGGAGTAAATCTCTGAGCACCAGAGGGCATCCCTGTCCCATACTAGAGTCCAGTGCCTGAGGGGATTTTCTCCAGAACCTCCATCCCTGGAGCAGTTACATCCTACCTGCTCCTTCTTGTACATGGCACTCAAACCACTGAACATCAGAAAAGAAAAGTTTTGTGAGCCGCTCAGATACTAAAGAATATCCTTGGATAACCTTTATAATTTTATGTAAGGTTAATTCAAGGATGCAGAAAACACCCACCCATCCTACTTCCAGGCTCTTTGGACAAGGCAGAAAAAAGAACAAAGGGTATAGAATAAGGCTAATTCCAGAAAATTCTAATCTCTTTTCACTGTGCTGGCTACCATCTTTTTGCCCCTTCAGGTCCATTCCCTGTCTTACCTTATCCTGCTCTGTCCAGCCAAGGCTGACTTCTTCCCACTGCATTCTTGAGCTCCCTTGCCCTCTGGCTTCAGTTGAGTCAAGCTACTGGAAGGTACTTTACAAGATTACTGTAAGGAGATCAGAGGGCACCAAAGGTCGCGGTAGTTACCATCCCCACTTCACTCCCCATGATCCTATCCACTTTTAAGGTGACCAACTTATCTCAAATTTCTCAGGTTTTATTTTATTTTATCTGTTTATTCTATTTTTAATTAATTTAATTTAATTTATTTTGTTAGGGTTCGTTGGTTTGTTTGTTTTTAAAAATTTCCCAGGTTTTAGCATTGAAATTCCCACCTCCTGGGAATCTCCTCAATCCCAGGCAAACCAGGATACTTAGTCACTCTATCCATTGGCCTCCTCTTCCAAATTTCCACCTTTAACTGGGCTCAGATAAAAGTTCTCTCCCCTCATCTTCATTTCTTCCCCTCCTCACCACTTCTCAGCCCACTTCTGCCCCCACCAACAAGTCTATCATCCATTCTCTCCTCTCACATCTCAGTATATCCACCTTTTCACCTACTTTACTATTAATTTCTACATTGATGATTCCCAGATATACATCTATAGCACTCCTCCCTCATATTTGGAGGGCTAACATTTATTAGGGGGTTACTGTGTTGCGAGAATTTTGAAAAACATTATCTTATTTAATCTTCAGAGTAACTTTGTAAGGTAAGTAATATTACTATTTCCATTTTAGCAGATGAGGAAACTTAACCATTAAAAGGCTAGTAACTGGTGGAACCAATATTCACACCCTGTTCAGTCTGATTCCAGAACTCATACTCCTCAGAAAGACCTTGCCTGAGCACCCTGTACCTTCTCCCTCTGTCTCCAGTTTTGGTTTCCCTGATAACACTTACCTCTGCCTAAAATTTTACTTTTACCTATTTGTATATTGTTTGCTCCAAGAGGACACTTTGTTTTCTTTAACACCATGTCCTTACTATCTAGAATAGTTGTTCTTAAACTTGAGCACGCATAAGAATGATCTGAAGGGGTGGTAAAAACAGAATTTCGGACCCCACTCCCAGAGTTTCTGATTCAGTATGTCTCATGTGAGGCCCAAGAATTTGTATTTCTAACAAGTTCCCAGGTGATGTTAATGTTGCTGATATGGAGACCACACTTTGAAAACAAAGGGCTTAGAACATACCTGGCTCATGGTAGGAAAGTCGATCAATATTTGTTGAACTAATTAATTTAGTCATTTGAAAACTATAGTATTCTTCTTGAACCTGCTCTTTAGAGAGCGCCTCTTCAGTCACCAGAGAAATAAAGAGAGTTCTGATCCGGACAATGGGTGGAAGGGGTATGCTAGGAAGGGAAAACCTTTTATTCTATATATTAATTTATGCCAAGCTAAAGGGAGTTTGTATTTGGAATTAGCAATCTGTATTCTCAATTTTGCTGAATGGCCCCATAATTCATCACTCACCAGTTAAGAAACTTGGGAGTCACCTTGACTTGCTCTGTCTCCTGACTCTCCAGGTTAATCGCCCAACAGGTTCTGTTTATGAAGCTGATAGATGACAAGAAGAAGAAGATCTGGAATGTTCACTTTGCAGGGACGAGCCTGAACTTGTCCTGTAAATGGCTTTGTGACCTTAGAGAACTCATTTATTGTCTCAGAGTCTTGTTTTCTCTATTTGTAATTATAAAAGATTGGATTAGATCATCAATCTCAAATGGATTTAATTGGCACAGCACCTAGAATTAAGATAATCTATAGAAAATACGTTGCAGTACTGACACTTTAATTTGGTCATATAAATTAAGAAACATTTTCACTAGTAGGATCTATTATTATAGCACCCAAATCAATATGAAAAAGCAATTCAGAGATTAGATGTCTATGAAAACATAAGCTATGAAATTTAACACTCTTAGCCCATTCCAAAATTTTATTTATATTTGCTTGCTAGAAGGCAAACAAAAGCAGATTCCAAAGGCTTACAAAAGTTTGGAGGGAAAATATTAACTAATTATATCTTTTAGTTCATCTTTTCTGCCAATCGAGAAATGCTACCGTGTTAAATTTTTAGTACTACTATTCCTCTGAAGTAGAATTTGAGAACTATTCGCTTTTCTAAAGCCCTAGGCCGCTTAATCTTCATTCCTGGAGAATCAGTGCCACCATGTGGCAGAGTGTGGTCATGTCAGTCCATGTATTACTCTACCCTAAAACCATTTTTTTAATTTAAGTATTATTCAGAGTTGTTTAAACTTTCCTTTGAAATAATTGCATCTCCCAGAATCTGTTTTAAAAAATGTATACTGTAATTCCATAGTTATTAAAGCTTCTCTTGAAGAGTGTCCTGCTCAAAGGTCAAGACTGTTTTTCTTGCTTAATGTTGTATCCCCTGACCTTTAAAAATGGCACAAGACCTGACACATAGCAAGTGCTTAATAAATAATTGTGGAATAAATTATTAAAATACCATGGCCTAAAAAACAAAACCCAAAAATACCAGGGCCTTTTGCCAAGGCAAGACAGCACACACACCATCAATGTTTTGTTTGCAGAAGCTTCTTTACCGCAACTTTTAGCAACCTAAAGTATCTATAAAATATTCATCCACTCATTCAACAAATCTTGAGCACCTATTTTAAGCCAATGCTAGACACGGAGAATATAAAGATAAAACACAGTCTTGTTCTCAGAGATATTTTCATTGTTGACTGGAGACAGGCAAGCAAACAAGCTTGTATAATAGTGGAAGTGTGTAAAAGTAGCTGTGGAGCCGTGAGAGAGAGGCAACTGACTTTGTCTGGGGTAAGTCAAAGGGAAATGACTCTGAACTGAGTTTCCAAGATGGATTGGAGTTCTCCAGGCTGGTACAGGAAGGAGAAGGCATTCCAGGTATGTGCAGGGGCTTGATAAAGCATGTTGTGTTTGGGGAACTGAAAGTAGGTCAGAAGGACTAGAGTACAGGGTGTGTTTGTGTGGCGGGGGGGTGGGCGAGGGGGTGGCCTAAACAAAGTCTGAAAGTTAAACAGGGAAGAAAAAGTCTAGAATGCTATGCTTAGAGTTTAGTTTTTAGACAGTATAAACTGGGCAGCTGGGGGGTGGGAGAGTTGTTAAGAAAGAGAGCAACATGGTTAGATACATGTTTGGAAAAGATTATTCTGGCAGCATCTAAAGGATGGATTGGAAGGGGATTAGACTGGAGGCAGGAAGACCAGTTGTCTATGTGGGAGATTATAAGGACCTGAATTAGGTCAATGATAGTAGCAATGGAGAGGAGATGGACTGGAGAAAAGAGGCAAAACTGACAGGGCTTGTAGGATGACTAACCTTGAGGGGCAAGAGACATTGGAGACAGAGTGACTGCATGACAGTCAGGTTTCTGGATTGGTGAGTGACAGATGATGGTGCCATTCACCAATATGAGAATATAGGTCACTAATTCCAAATATAGATTCACTTAAGCTTGGTACAGTTAATATGTAGAATAAAAAGTTTTCCCTTTCTAGCTCATCCCTGTCTACCCATTGTGCAAACTGGAGTGCTCGCGTTCTCTCGCTCTCTCGCTCTCTCTCTCTCTCTCTCTCTCTCTCTCTCTCTCTCTCTCTCTCATTATCTCTCTCAGCTTTTCTGGTGACTGAAGAGTTTTTCCCCAAACGCAGGCTCATCTCTCCATTCCATTTCTGACTGCAATTCATGCAGCAACCAAAAACCTTAATTAAGTAGCTTTTTGTATTCTATTCATATATTTTCTCTTTAATGCCCTTTTTCTTTCTGGCTACCTACCCAGGAAAAATGTATAAGAGAAATTCTTCTGCCCTACTTTATTCAATTTTTTTCCTCAGGCTTTTTGATTCAGGTTTTGTAAAAACTCAAACGTTTTCATGACCCAACCTTTGCCTAAAGCCTTGGTGGTGCCAGTGGTGTTTATTTAGACATTAGCATCCCCAGGACTTGGTCAATTATATCTCAGTCACATATGCCTCAACCAGTCTAGGGAGACTGTACCTGTGTATGTATGTTTTGGGGAAGGTGATTCTATCACAGAACAAAGGGGATCTGCTCCACTCCTACTTTATATTAAATCTTGTATTGCATGTTAATGCCTGACCCCCTTGAAAACAGGCCAGATAAATCAACAGTACCTAGAAGGGCAGAATATTATAGGAATATAGTAACTCCTTCAAGCACAATATAGTTAGAGTAGGGGAAGGAACACTTCCTAAGACAGGAGGTGGTACTTGATAGACAAAACAATATTGTCCTCACTGTAGGCCCCAAGAATGGTTTTACCAGTGGTATTCAGCCAGTGGATATATCATGATTGTCATAATGACCCAGCCTCTACTGGAATTTAGTGGGTAGGGCCAAGGTTGCTAAATGTCAGTGAGAAACACTGAAATGAGCAAAGAGAAAGGAGAGTATTTTAGGCAGGGAAAATGGAACAGGAACGGAGACACGAATGATGGTAAGATTTTCAGGGAATTGTTCAACTAGTGACTTTGTAATGATGGAACAGAAGGTTGGGAATAAGATGTCAAGGTTGTTGAGTTAAGTTCAACTTAATAAGTATCTATGGATTGTCTCTTTGGAGCCTGAATATCTGCTAGATACATGGGATATACAGAGAAAAAAGACAGGTACCCCCCTTTGAGAATAAAAAACATATACAAATAAATAAATTACAGAGCAGATTTTGATGAGTATTACCGGAAAGATATAAGATCTATGCTCTGGAAACAAGATTACAGCAGACTCTGAATATAAAGCATGGAACTTTAGACATGATATAATACAATCATTTGTTCATTTTACAAACCTTTATTGAGCATTATGATAGATTGTTTGAATAATCACAGCTCTCTGTGTCCTCTCCCTTTTTCAGTATAATTTTGCTATACCTCCTATATAATTCCCAGTCTCTTAAATCTGGGCTGTCCTTGTTACAGTGTCCTTGCACTGATCAAATGAAAAGTAATAGTGTGTGTTTTTATATATGTGTGTGTGTGTGTGTGTATACATACATACATACATACATACATACATACATACATACAGCTTCTGAGGCTAAGCCTTAAGGAGCTTTGCAGCTTCCCCTTCATTATCTTAGAACATTGATGTCACCATTTAATAAACCCAAGGTATCTCGTTAAATGGTCCATACACAGGAGAATCAAAGTATTTCCGTCAACAGCTACCTGCTAGACTTGACTATCTTGGACTATCTAGCCCCACTGGATCTCCAAGGGAATGCAGCCATGTGAATACCAAAGGTGAAAGCTAGAGGAAAATTGGCCAACTAAGCCTAGCTAAATTACAGAACTGTGGGTAAATAAACAAGCTACTGCATTTTAGTATGGTTTGTTATGCCACAAGAGATCATTGAAACAAGCTACTACCATGGATTAGGCAGGGAGGATATAGTTTTAAACAAAGTTTCTACTCGTATGAAGATTATAGTCTAGTAGCAGAAGATAGAAAATAAATAAGTAAATAAATATGTAATGCCAGGTAGTGACAAATGTTTTCAAGAAAAATATCAGATGTTAAGGGGTTAGAGGGTAGACCCCAAATAGCCAAACAATGTTGAGAAGGAAGAACAAAGCTGGGAGCATAACACTCTCTGATTTCAAACTATATCATAAAGCTACAATAATCAAACCAATATGGTTTGGCATAAAAACAGACACATAGATCAGTGGAACAGAGTAGAGCCCATGTATACAGGGTCAATTAACTTACAGCGAAGGAGCTAAGAATATACAATGAGAGAAAGAACAATCTCTTCAATAAATGGTGTTGGGAAAACTGGTCAGCTACATATAAAAAAATGAAAATGTGCCACTATATACCATACCAAAAAAATTAACTCAAAATGGATCTAAGACTTAAACATGAGACATGAAACCATAAAATTCCTAGAAGAGAATAGGCAGTAAGCTCCTTGACACCAGTTTTGGTGACGCTTTTTGGGATCTGACACCTAAAAGGCAACAAAAGCAAAAATAAATAATGGGGGATACATCAAGCTTTCTGCAAACTTTCCTTTCTGCATAGTAAAGGAAACCGACAAAATGAAAAGCCAACCTACTTAATGGGAGAAAATATTTGCAAATCATGTGTCTGATAAGGAGTTAATATCCAGAATATACAAAGAACTCATACAACTATATAGCACCAAAAATATCCAATTAAAAAATGGACAAAGAAACTGAATAGACGTTTTTCCAAAGAAGACATACAGATGGCCAAGTACATGAAAAGTTGCTCAACATCACTAATCATCAGGAAAATGCAAATCAAAACCACAATAACAGATCACCTCACACCTGCTAGAATGGTTTTCATCATTAGACAAGAGATAGCAGGTGCTGGCAAGGATGTGGAAAAAGGGACCCCTTCTGTACTGTTGGTGGGAATGTAAATTGGTGCAGCCACTATGAAAAACAATATGGAGGTTTTTCAAAAAAATTAAAAATGAAATTATCATATGATCCAGCAATTCCACTTTGGGTATTTCTCTGAAGAAAATGTTTATTGCAATAGGCAATAGGCAAGATATTGAAACAACCTAAGTATCCATCAATAGATGAATGGAAAAAGATGTGATATATATATGTATGTGTATATACGTGTGTATACAGAAGATGCAACATATATTATTTAGCCATAAAAAGAATGAAATCTTACCATTTACAACAATAGAGATGGACCCTGAGGGCATTATGCTAAATGAAATAAATCAGACAGAAAGATAAATACCACATGATTTTACTTAAGTGTGGAATCTAAAAACAAACTGAGTTCATAGATATAGAGAATAGATTGGTGGTTGCCAGAGGCCATGGGTGGAGGGTGGGCAAAATGGGTGAAAGGAGTCAAAGGTACAATCTTCCAGTTATAAAATAAGTCATGGGAATGTAATGTACAGCATTGTCACTATAGTTAATAATACTGTATTTCATATTTCAAAGTTGCTAAAATTATATCTTAAAAGTTCTCATCACAAGAAAAATAATTCTGTAATCATGTATGGTGACAGATGTTACCTAGACTTACTGTGGTGATCATTACGTGATACATACAAATATTGAATCATTATGTTATATGCCTGAAACTAATAAAATGTTTTATGTCAATTTTACTTCAATAATTTTTTAAATGTTTATTTAAAAAAGGAGGTTTAGAGGATGACAGGTGTGATTGGGGGCTAAGGAGAAGAGCTGCTATTTTAGAAAGATAAATCCTTTGAAGAAAATATTAGAATTTTCTAAAATAAAAAGTTTTCATGCTTGATGACTCTCTAGCAACTATCAGCACATTTGTTTATGATCCTAACCCAGATCTTTCTAATTATATTAAAATCCATTTATAGGATCATGGAAGAAACTTTAGAAGTCAGCTCATCCTATCTCCTCACATAAAGCAAACTAAACCTCAGAGAAGGTGTTGTTTTCTGTAATTTACTTATATTAAATATTCTATTATATTATATGAAATTATATATGTTAAACATGTGATATATGTTAAAATATTTCAGTCTAGAAAGTTTAATATATGTGTGTGTTAACTAATTTTAGAGTAAACCTTGGAGGCTATAAGTTAACATTTGAATTACCCTAATAAGAAATATACACTCTACGAGTGGTTAGCTAATATCTGAGAAATTCTAATCAATGGTCCATATTCCAATAACAGTTACAATGAGAATATCAACTATCTTTATCTCCATCAACAATAGAAGGCTGTAAATTATGGTTAGATGTTAGCTATGGTTTTTCATGAGTGAAATGGGTGGTGTCAAGATGTGTAATTTAGCTAGAAGTGTTGTATTGTACAGGCACCTCCACCCTTGCCTGACTAAGATATAAGAATCTAATGAGCCCAGTAATGAGCTAGAACTTATTAGGTCTTTTTCTCCTCATTTAGTGATTCTGTTACCTGATTCTATTACCTGATTTTGACTAGCAGGTTAGATGAATCCTTCTGCTAGCGCATCTTATTTACCCAAAGTAAATCCTTTCATGTAAAGTGCTTGGCAAAGTGTCTAAAAGATCAAGAGCTGGGACTTCATTGCGCTTACAAGTTGTATGACTGGTTTTGCCTGCTTGTTAGTAAATATTTGAGCATGTGGCAGATTTCATGTGAGACTTGCTTTCATTTTAACACACCACTTGGTAGTACGGTTTGGGAAAGGAACTTACTGTTGGAGACTACTAATATCTGCCCCTCACCCCTGCAATAACAACGACCGAAAAAAAACACTCAATAATTAAGTAAATATTTATTAATATAATAAAATTAACAAATGAGCAAGTTATCTTGGGTCCAAATCATTTGGACCCACATTCCCAAAGAGAAGCCAACCAATGTTGAGCTGAGGTGGACAAAGCAGTATTTTAGGAAGTTAGCTTGCTGCAGCCTGGAGAATAGGTTGAGAAGAGAAACACTGGAGATAGGAACACCAGTGAGGAGATGGTTGCTAGAGCCCAGGTGAGGCAAGAGTCAGAGGTGCAGCATGGTGCAATGGAACAAGTCTGGGCACTGGCATCAGAGAGATCTATTTATCAGTCATGTGACTGTGGGGAAGTCACCTCTCATCTCTGATTCAATTTTTCCCAAACAAAATAATGATTAAATGAAATGATATATGTTAAGACCTCTAACTCACTGATTGGTAATAGGCACTAAATAAGTGCTCATTACTTTCACCACTATTAAACTATAAGATGGAATGCTAGACGGGATAAAGAAAGAGGGGTCTAAGCCTAAGCAAGGGCTTAACCTCTTCCTGTCAACAACATTAGAAGCAAAATTTGGGCTATAATTTGCTAGAATTCTCTTGCTTTTCTTGCTTGACAAGATCGTTTCAAATCAAACTTTTGCTAAGCAGAGCACTGAGTTATATTCAAAGAACAAAGACGGTTTTAAAAAAATAAAGATGTCATCTGTCTTCAAGGAGCTTCCAGCCCATATTCTTTTTCTATCTCTTAATACTTCGGTTTTCCCATTCTGAGCTACCTCTAGTTTTCCAAATACTATGACATTAGATTCAACTGTTTTGTTTTTGTTTTTGTTTTTTTTTAGGCAAGGCAGCCCTTGCTTGACCTCATAGATGGCAAGGACCTTGTCAGTTTACAATCCCTTATTTTTTTACTTTTTAAGCCTACCGCACCTGGTCTTCCTAAGTGGTCTCCCATCCAAGTACCAACTGTTATTTTTGAGAAGCAACTGATATGCTAGGTGCTAGATTAGACCCTCTTATACATTATTTAATCAATATAACAAATCTCCAAGATTGGTACTATTATAATCCCCATTTTTATACATGGAAACTAAAACCCAAGAAGGAAAGGCACACACAGCTGATTAGCAGTTTGGCTAGGATTTAGATCTAGGCTTCCTAACTCAAAGTCCAGTGCTCTTCCCACTGCTCCAGGATATTTCTTTTCTGTACTTACAGATGCATGACCTTGTTACCGTATTAAAAGATATATCGACTCTGTTAGAAATGCCAAGTTTCTAGGAGGCCGTTAGATGTGAGTTTCCAATATAAGGATATGTATTTGATTGATAAGTCCAGACACTACCTGTAATACTTGGGAAAATCACCAAATGAAATGTCTGGCATAGCAGTGCTATAATTTTTCCTTCTTATGGAAGCAAATGAGATTTATACATTATGACCATGAATCGAGGTATGGCTATCATAGCCTATCTTCAAATAATATACTCTTTTATCAATAATGTAAGAAAACTTGCAAGAGTATAATTTCATTTACTCACCTGTGCCCTTTGAATTTTCATTATAAATTTATAAATCACAATACAAATTACAATACGTTATATACACATATAACATGTATACGTAATTGTAATTAGAGATGATTTTTGAAAAAGTATTTTATATTTAATTCAGATATTTACCATTTCTGGTGCTCTTCATTTCTTCTTGCAAATCTAAATTTTCACCTGGTGTTATTTCCCATTAGCTTTTAGAATTTTTTAAGCATTTCTTGTTAATGTAATTCTGCCTGGAACAAATTCTCTCAGCTTTTGTCTATCTGAAAATTTTATTTCATCTTCATTTTTTTAAGGATATTTTTGTTTTTTTCTCCTATCAATTTAAAAGTGTCGTCCATTCTCTGGTCTCCATTTCTGATGTCATTTATTCCTTATATCATTGCTCTCCTGTATACAAGATGTCTATTTCTCTGGCTGCTTTTTAAATGTTGTCTTTATCTTTGGTTTTCAGTAGTTTGACTAGGATATGTCTAGGTGTGGTTTTATATGTATTTATTCTACTTGGGACTTACAAGATTACAGTATACTTCTTGGATCTGTGCATTTTATCTTTTATCTATTTTAGAAAACTCAGCTATTATCGAATATTCTATTGTTGATTTTCTCTTTCTGGAATTCTAATTACACATATGTTAGAACATTTAATATTGTCTCAGTTCTTGGACATTCTGTTCCATACTTTCCACTCTTTTTTTTTTCCTCCTTGTATTTTAATTTGGATAATTTATACTGACCTGTCTTCAAGCAGTTGATTCCTACCTCTGCTGCGTTCGGTCTGCTGTAAAGCCCATTGAAAAACATTCTTCATTTCCTATATTTTATTTTTCATTTCTAGCACCTCCATTTGGTTCTTTTTTTATAGTTCCCACCTCTCTGCTGAAATTCCCTATCTGTTCATGCGTTTGTTTTATCCACCTTTTCCAGTAGAACTTTTACATATTTATCATAGCTATTTTAAAGAGTTTGATCATTTTAAATCCGAGCTATCACTTCATCTGCTTCTCGCACTATTTCCACTCATATGTTTCATAATTTTTAATTATACATGTTTGTGTAAAAGAACCATTGAAACTAACGTAAATAGAAAAGGGCAAACCCCTTTTTGTCAGGTCGCTAGTGTGAGGGAGATTAGTCAATCTACCTTGTAGTTCAGCTGGGTCTGAGCTTTGTTGCAGCTCGTTAGATTCAGTTCATTACTGGTTTCAAATGTTTTGAGGGCGGCTCGGGACTTTCCCTTCACCAGGGTTGAATTCTGAACATCAGCAATATTCTAGTGAACTCTTTATGCTTTAAGCCGGTTCCCAGATTTTTGAACTGTGAAAGATCTCATTCTACTGTACAGTTTAGCTAGATTTTGGGGTTGCTGGAGATTTAGTCTCTTGCCTGATTTCTATGCCTTGGGAAATCTTTCTCCATCTTGCTGCCTTGTCTCCAGCTTTTGCAAGATGGCTGTGGTATCCTTGGTTAAGGCAGGCAATGCCCCTGCTCACTCCCTCTTTTTTTAATGGATGCATCCACAAATATATTAAGAAAAGACTTTCCCCTTTATATCCCAAATTTAAAAAAAAAAAGGAAATTGTAATTAAATTTCACTGTGGGCCCACAAACTCAGCCCCTGGAGAAATAATGAAAATGATCACAGTGACCTTTTCCTCTTGTTGGAACTGCAACTCACACCAAGTGCTTAACTACCTAAAGACTCTGATGTAAGATTGCAGACATCCACCCCAATTATAGAGAAACAATACCACCTCGGTGTCCAGGATTATTCAGATGGTTGAAAAATTCTATTTTTAAACAAAAGGTTAAAATCATTGAGGCTACCATCAAGATATGGTCTGGGTATTAAATATAATAAGAAATAAATAGTATGGAAAGATTTTTATTGGTTTATGAGGCTTGGTATACTAAAATTTTCATCTAGCAAGTTAAAGAAAGCAAAATATGATCTAGCCCTAAAAAGAGAGGCAGCATAAACCTAGTGATTAAGCATCTGGGCTCTGGAATTAGAATGCCAAGATTCAATTCCCTTCATTTTAGCCTTGTATTTAACTCCTTTGTGCCTTAGTTTCTTTAGTGATAAATTAGAGATAATGGTAGTACTTACCTCATAGGGTTGCTGAGGATTATGTGGTTAATATATAATTGTTTGTAAGTTAGTATAAAATAGTACTGATTCATAACAAACATTATAAAAATGTTTTCAGTCTTTATTAGCACAAACTTTGGCAGATTCAGAAACACCAGGATGTATGGACAATAATACAAATTAAAATTTGTGGTCCAAATTACCCCTACCCACTCCATTTACATACTCTCAGCCAAAAGTTTCCAAATAATTTTCCCATATGACTTGGAGATTCCTTTTCATAACTACCATCCTTTTGGGACTTAATACAGTTGTGCATATATCCTCCTGTGTGGATATCATAGATACATAAGGCTTGACGACAAGGAGGAGTCAACCTGAGTTGGCAAGTAGGAAATGCCTCCACAGTCAGGTAGCTGGAAAATGGACGGATGAACTAGGCAGAAAAATGTCTGGCCCAACTCTAGCCTCTGGGAAAAAGAAAACAAGATACTTTGGAAGATCAGAATTACCAAGAACTCTAAGGAATGTGGCTTCTCAAGGGAAGGACTCGTATCTTTCCTAAAATTCTGGTCTCAGTATCTAGAAAATTGCTATTCATTCGATAATCTCAAAATACCGTTGTTGAGGAGAAAAAAAAAATGGTAGTTTGAACACATATGTTTATATCTGTTCTCCTTTTTGGAGCCCCACAAAAATAAGAGCAAGTGAATAAATCCAGAATAAACCCACGAGGATAAAGAGAGTAGGAGACATCAGAGGATGAAAAGATGGAAAGCCAAGTGGGAAAAATTAGCAGGGCTGAGAAAGCTGCATACAAAGTGTCTGCAGAGGTGGTGCTAATGAGAAGCAAGCCATTTCCTGCCAAAGAACTCCAGCTAAGCTCAAGTACTAGAGGACCCAGAAATCCAAGAAGAAAGACCCCAGGAGGAGAACAGGAGTCTCTACAACCTTGCCCCTGTCAGATGATTATTCCTCCCTGACAGGAGTCTAGAGGTTTAGTCTATGGAGCAATTGAATCAGAGAGATACCTTACTAGAAAAAGAGGGATTCATTGTCTACCTACTGAACGAAGAGAAAACACTCTTCTCTATTTACTCTCACCCCATCCCCCACAGTCTCCTTAGTTGGTGGGTAGGCTATTCCCTCAGTAGGCATTCAAACAGAGAATTTTTCTCTGGAGAAATTGAACAGCCTCAGAAAAATGACCTAAAATTGTAGCTCCTATTATGAAAGCCACCACGTGACAAACCACACATGGATCCAGAATTCAAGTCAGCCTTTTAATACCTGACTCTTCTACATGAATGGACCAAAAGGGTCACCAGACATTTGATGAAAGCCTCCAAAATAAACGAAGGAGAATAAAACAAACAAAAAGAAGGGACTAATATAACACCTGCCTCCCTTAGTTTCTGGGATTTCACACACTCTTCTTTTCCTCCTACATCATTGCCCAGTCCTTCTCAATCTTCTTTGTTGAATGGTCCCCATTTCCTTGACCTTTAAATGTTACAGTGCCCAGGATCCTACCAATCCCAGGACATGTTTTCTAATTCATCTACACTCACTCCTTTAGTGATCTCATCCAGCCTCATGGCTTTAAATATTATCTTTATGCTCTTGACTCCAAAATGTATATCTCTAGTCCAATCTCTCCCCGACTCCAGATATCTCTAAGCTTACTCAACCTCTCCATTGGGTGACCTAATAGGTACCCCAAAACTAATATGTTCAAAATGTGCTACTGATATCTCCCCAAGAATCTGCACTTGCCAAAGTCTTCCCCAACTTAATGAATGTAAATTTATATGTAAATAAATATTAATAAATGTCTTTCTAGTTGCTCAAGCTGAAAACCTTGCGTATTATTTTGGGTTTCCCCAAAAGCAGACTCTGAGATAAGGAGTCAAGTACAAACAGTTTCTTTTAGAGAAGCAGGGGCCACTAGTAGAAGAGTGGGAAAATGATCTATGAAAGAGAAGGTAGCTGATAAAGATGTGTTGTTAAGCCAGCTACCACTGATTAAGTGGAGCTTATCTTGTGGGAAACAGTGTAAAATACATGTGTCAGAATTATCCCATCTAAGGGACAAGGGAGCTGGGATATTTATACACCAACTCCTAAGAATTGCTAGTAGATGGCTTCCCCTAGGTAGAGTTAATTTCCCAGCACTTCCAGTCTAAGGTTAGAACTGTTGGAGTGGCTTTCTTTTTAAACTTCTTGGAGCACAGAGATGTAGACATCTGGGGCACTAACAGTACTGAAACTTTGGAATTATGCTTAATATCTCTCCTTCTTTTTTTATACCCCCATATTTAGTCCATCAGCAAATTCTGTCTTCAAAACATACCCAGAGTGCACAGCTACCACCTTCACCCAGGCCGCTTTCACCTGGATCATTGCAATACCTTGCTTCCTGGTCTCCCTGTTTCCACCTTTGCTCCCTGTATTAGTTTCCTAGGGCAATTGTAACAAGATGCCAAAAATGGCATGGGTCAAAACAACAGAAATGTATTGTCCCACAGTTCTGGAGGCTAGAAGTCCAAAATCAAGGTGTCAGCAGGGCGATGAAACCTGTCGGAGAATCCATTATTGCCTCTTCCTGGCTTCAGGCGGTTTGTGGTCAATCTTTGATGTTCCATGTCTTATAGATGCATCATTTTAATCTTTCATCTTTACATGGTGTTTTCTCTGTGTATCTTTACAGCCTTTTCCTCTGTGCATGTCTGTGTATGCGTCCAAATTTTCCCTTTTCGTGAGGACATCAGTCATATTGGATTAAGGCTCACCCTAATGATCTCATCTTAAACTTGACTACATCTGCAAATACCCTATTCCAAATAAAGTCACGATCTGAGATACAGTTGTTAGGATTTCAAAATATTATTTTTGGGGGACGCAATTCAATCCATAACACTCTCACCCCTCTCCCCCATAATCTATTATAATTCTTTTAAAGTTCAAGATTATATTATTTCAGTTCAGAACCCTTTAGTGGTTTTCTAACTCATTCAGAGTAAAAGCTCCAGTTCCTAAAATGGTCTACAAAGCCCTAATTATCAGCATTCCCATCGCTTCTTCTCTGACTTCATTTCTTACCACTCACCACTGTCCTCCTTACTGTTTCTTGCAATCCTGTGGTGAACTATTCTCCAACAGAGGGTAAGTGAAGGTCTGTATACTGAATGGTGACACCCTCTGTCTCCTCCTCTCACTCAGTTCTGGAAATACTAGCAGCCAAGTTTACATCTTCCAGTTTGGAGATTGGAAGATCTTCTCTAGGGAAATTGAACAGGCCAAGAGAAAAGTCTACAAACTCAAAGCCACAATGAGATATCATCTAACACCTATTATAATGGCTATGCTCAAAAGCCGAGATAACATGTGTTAGCAAGGATGTAGAGAAAAGGGAACCCTCATGCACTCTTCGTGGGAATGTAAATTTGTATAGCCACTGCAAAAAGCAGTACAGAGTTTCTTCCAAACAAAATAAAAATTGAACTACCATATAATCCAGCAATTCTACTTCTGGGTATTTATCTGAAGAAAATGAAAACACTAATTTGAAAAAAATACATGCACATACACACACACACACACATATACACATACATATGCAGAATGGAATACTACTCAGCCACAGAACAGGATGGAATTTTGCCATTTGCAACAATATAGCAAAATGTTGAGGGTATTATGCTAATACCTCATATCTTGCTAAGTGAAATAAGTCAGACAGAGAAAGATAAATACTATATGATTGGAATATATTATTTTTCCCAAATGGATAGCTAGTTGTCCAAACAACATTTATTACAGCCATTATTTTCCCCTCTAAAATGCCATCTTTTCATGTACTAAATTCTTATAGATAAATAGATGAGAGATTATACACACACAACCACACTCACACACACACATACGTAGGGGGTGAGGATATCTGGTCTCTGACCTTCATATTTGTTTTTTTAATGTTCATCTATTCTGGGGTCAATAATATTCTATTTGAATAATTGTAGTTTCATAGCACATTTTGATATCTGATAGGGTAAGTCCTCCTACTTGGTCAATATTCTTGGCTATTCTCACTTTTCTTTTCTTTTTTTTGGTCAACCTGCCAAATTTCATTTTAAAAAATAGATTAATATGAGTAGAAATGATATGTTTAAAATAAATGGTCTCCCATATGTCTCTATTTATTTGGCTCTTCTTTTATATACTAGAATAAAACTTCATAATTTTATTCATAGAGGACTTGCATGTTTTTTGCTAAGTTTATTTCTTGGTTCTTTATAGATTTTACAACAATTGTGAATTGATTCTTTCCCATGACATATTCAAAAAAGTTATTGCTGGTCTATAGGAAAGCTATTGACTTCTATATGGTAATTTTAGATATGACCAATTTATTAACTGTCTTATTCATTACAATGATTTTCAATTTGTTTACTTAGATTTTCTAGGTGGTATCTTTCATTTTCAGATAATGCTTGTATTATGTCTTTTTTTCTAATATTTACACATCGTCTCTTTTTCTTGTCTCTCAGCAATAGTTCAGTACTCCAATATGATATCGACTAGCAGAGATCATTGGTATGCTTTTCTTGTTCTTTATTTTAGTGGGGTTTGCAGTTGCTATTTTTATTGTAACAAGTAATTTGGTAGATAGACTCAATTATCAGAAGCACAAATATATTATCTAAATAAATCGTTTACATAGAGTGGCTTCATTCAGCAGACAGCAAGACATCATGGAAGAGATATTCTGTAGCTGACCTCCCTTAGTCCCATAGAAATGTCCTGACCAGGAGACCAAGGTCTTAACGGTTTATATAAGTTTCATGGAGACTAAGGAGCTGCCCAAATACTTTCTCAGTCACTCTTTATACCCTTTCCTTGCATTGGTAGCACAGCTTGTACATATTACAGTAACATGTTCAATGTAACAGGATACATCTGTATTTAATATAAAGTATTTAATTTAATGGAACACATCTGTATATAATGTTTACATACTTATTTAGTTCTGGATGATTGCCTTTATAGGAGTCAGAGTATAGGCAGCCCCTTATGGGGAACCTCTACTACAAGCACGATGCTTGCCTTTTGTTTCTGGTAGATGCTTTTTATCACATAATGGAAAGATTATGATGATGCTGATGATGATAGCAAAAGTTATATGTTTACTCTGTGCTAGTTACTGTTACATTTATGAACTCATTTAGAATATTTCCTTCTGTTCCTGGATTATTAAAGTTATGTTTGTGTGTGTGTGTGCACACATGTGTGTGTTAACAAGAATGAGTGTGGGATTTTACTGAATGCTTTTTCAGTATCAATTGGGATAATTATATGGTTTTTCTCTTTTATTGCGCTACTATGAGGAATTTTATGACTAGATCTCCTAGTGTTGAATCAGACCTTCGCAGAGTCCTCTAATCCATCAGTGTCATCAGTTTTGACTAATTTTTTCATCCTCCTCATGTTCTCGGTTTTTTTCTTTCCCAGTCTAGATTCCATAGGACATCATCGTAATCATCATGTTATAAATATTCTTAATTCTCTTGTCACTTTCTCTTTAGCAAATTCACTGACAAAATTCCAAATTCTACCAAACCCAATTAATTGAGCAGTCCATGTCTGCACCTGACAGCTGGACATGGCTGGATAGAATCACACAATAGTGCTGTCTTAACTGAAATTTCTGACTAGAAACCTTAAATGAGTACTCAATACTGCCCAGCAATCCTGCTGTACTCCCCCAGTAGTTTTGTTTCACACTATCTAATATGACCTTTTCTTCTTCCTTTAAACCTCCAACATACTCCCCCCACTTCATTCTCATATGCCCTCAATTTATAATTCATTGAGAAAATAAGGCATTCAGATCCATCTTGCTCCCATCTAATCTACCAACTTTTCTGAGCTGCATCAAGATCCATATTCTCTGTTTTATCACCTAGGTCTGCACTATATCCCACATCCTTTTGCTTTCTCAAGGATCAAATTCCTTCTCTCTGCTGCATCATCAATTTCTCCTTCTCTACTGGATCATTTCCATCACCAAATACACATACCTAAGTATCTCTCATCTTAAAACCTCTAGGAAGCTTTCAACATGATTAACCACTTCTTTCTCGAAATACTCTTTTCTTAGCTTCGGTAATATACCATCTCACTGTCTGATGCTTCTTAATCTCCTTTGCTGGCTTCTTATCAAGCCAATCTCCAAATGTTGGAGTGACTCAGGACTCCATTCTTCACCCTCCTGTCTTCTCACTCCTTTGGAGATCTCATCCACTTCCAGTAGTTTTGAACACCTGATGGCTGACAAAGACTGTCTACTTGACAAAACTTTAGACAGGCTCCTCTGAGCCCTCATTGACTAGGCTTCATCCTTGGGCACTGTCCTTAGCCTACCCAGTCAGTTTCAGCAAGAATCCTACTAAGTCAGATTAGTGAGAATTCTCCTGCCCTTGATATCTGATCAAGTTCCTATTTTCCTACCCTATTGTCTAAGTCCTTGGCTTGCCTTTAGCAAGAATCCTGTTATGCCAGTTTAGCAAGAATCCCCCTACCTTTGATATCTCTTCTTAGTAACTTTTTATTAATTCACTCCCTAACTCTGCTCATTTCTATAAATCCCCTGCTGTCTTTGCTGTATTCAGAGTTGAGCTCAGGCTCTCTCCCCTGTTGCAAGACTCTTGAATAAAATCTTTCTGCCATCTTTAACAAAAGTTTGGTGAATAATACTCTTTAACCTGGCCTCCAAGTTTATATCTCCAGCCCAGACAAGGCCTCTGAACTCCAGACTTATATATACTATTGTCTCTTTGACAGCTGTTCTTAGATAGCTAATAGGCATTTTGAAATAAACAGATCCAAAACAGAACTTTTGGTCTTCCCCTCTCACTTCAATAGAATATCTTCCTCTAACAGACAGGTTGTCTTCTAGAAGAGAAGTTAGGCACTGAAAAGTCTCCAAATCTCCTAGCTTTCAGTTTTCAGGCTTCCTTTTCTTCTTCCAAGTTTCTTAACCATAGCAACTGTGGTAGTTTTAAAGTATGGCAATAAATTCTTTGATGTCCCTTTCATCAAGAGGTAGGATTTATGTTCCTCTCACACATATACACAATGGAATATAATTCAGCTCATAAAAAAGAAGGAATTCTTGCCTTTCGTGAGAACATGGATGAACCGTGAGTGAAATGTCAGAGAAAGACAAATATTGTATGATCTCATTTACATTTGAAATTTAAACAAACAAACAAATTCATAGATATAAAGAACAGATTGGTAGTTGTCAGAGGTAGGGGGTGAAAGGAGGTAGGCAAAATGGATGAAGGAGGTCAAAAGTTAAAAACTTCCAATTATAAAATAAATAAATTCTGGGGAAGTAATGTACAGCATGATGACTATAGCTAATAATACTGTACTGCATATTTGAAGAAAATAAGTTGCTAAGAGAATAAGTCTTAAAAGTTCTTATCACAAGAAAAAAAATTATGTGTGGTGAGGGATGTTAACTAGACTTATCATGGTGGTCATTTCACAATATACACAAATATCGAATCATGTTGCACACATGAAACTAATGTTATATGTCAATTATTTCTTAATTTAAAAAGAAACGATCCTTTTTTTATGCTTATAGATTCTGTAGGTCAGGAATTCAGAATAAAATAATAGTGGAAATGGTTTGTCTCTGCAATATCTCAGCTAGCAGGATTCAAATAGATGAGGGTGACTCAAACGGCTAGTGGCTGGAATCATCTGGAGGCTCTTTTACTCATGTGACTGGCATTTTAGCAGGAATAGTTGGAAAGCTAGTCAGCTGGGACAGTCAACTGGAGCACCTACATGTGGCCTCTCCATGGTGACCTCAGGGTAGTCAGACGACTTCTTAAATGACAGTGCCAGTCTTCCAAAGAGAGGGCTCCAGCGAGCAAGGTAAAAACTTGCCTAACGTTTTATGACCTAGTTGTGGCAATCACATGGCATCAATTCTGCTGTTTCCCATTAGTAAAATTGGTCATAAGCCTACTCATATTCAAAGGGAGGGGACATAGACCTTAACTCTTAATGGGTGAAATGTCAAAGAATTTGTGGCCCTGTTTTAAAACCACCGAAAGTTCTCAGTTTGAATGTCGCTATCAGAGAGGCTATCCCTTTCCACTTTTTCTAAAATTGCCTTCCTTAGGTACTCTATCCCATTTTGTTTATTTATTCTACAACTCTCATCACAATTTGTAATTATTTTATTTTTTTGTTTTTAGTTTATTCTCTTTATTGTTAGTTTCACTTGAAGAGTGCAAATTCCATGAGGACAGAAATCCTCCTTCTCTGGCTCACTCTTGAATTTCTCATTACCTAGCACAGTGTCTGGCACATGATAGGTACTCAATAAAGAGTTGCTGAAAAATAATCAAATAACACATAAGTCAATAAATATTTTCTTGTAACTTAATAGACCCTAAGGAACCACAAAAGTCATCTGACCTTACCTTTTCATCATTTCAAACATGCTTAAACACCCCCAGAGCCTGTAGCTCACTACTTTCTGAGAACCCTTTCTTCTTTGGACTACTATGGGTATTGGGAAAGTATTTTTAAAATTAATTATTTCCCCCAACCTACAGATAAAGGAGGCTTGTTCAGGGAGGAAGTCTAAGGGATTGGGCATTTTTTGAGCCCTTTCTAAGTTCCAGGCACTGTGTTGGGTGCTTTTCATTTATTATCTTCTTTGATCCTCTCAATAATCCTATGAAGCAACTAGTATCATCTCCATTTTACAGAAGAGGAAGCAAGGGTCAGAGAAGTGAGGTGGCTTACTCAGTGTCATATGGCCTTTAGAACTGAAATTTTAAAATCACAATATAAATTGAAATTTGAGTCCAAGTTTATCACATTCCCTAATTCACTTCCTTTATTTTGTCTTGAAGAAGAGAAAGAAAAATCAATTGTCCTGGTTGAAAAGTGTAGTAGAAATAAAGGCTGAAAGTAAAAGCAGACATACTAATCGATTTGCTTATCAAAGATTCATACATTACTCTCCTTGCTAGCTGTGCCATTTCATTGACAGAGATAGCAAAATCAGATATATTTGCTAAGTCTCTGTATCCTTGGCCCCTAGACTATGAATATATAGAAAGCTGCCTGCAAAATACAAAATAGGTTGCTTGTATTCAACATTGTACTGGAAGTTCTAGCAAGGGCAATTAAGCGAGGATATAAAAGAAAAAGCATCCATAGGAAAAGAAGAAGTAAAACTATCTCTACAGATAACAGGATCTTACATATAGAAAACACCAAAAAATACACACACACACACACACACACACACACACACACACACGTACGTGCGCACACACACACCCCTAAACTGCTAGAGGTAAACAAATTCAGTAAGATTGTAGATACAAGATTAATATAAAAAATCAGTTGTATAAATAAAATTAAGCAAACAATTCCATTTATAATAGCACCAAGAAAAATAAAATACTTAGGAATAAATTTACTAAAGAAGTGTAAGATTTGTACTCTGAAAACTACCAAAAAAAAAAACCTACTTGTTGAAAGAAATTAAAAAAGACCTAACTAAATGGAAAGATACCCTGTGTTCATTGATTGGAATACTTAATATTGTTAAGATGGCAATACTCCCCAAATTGATCTACAGATTCAGTAGATCAAAATTCCAATTGCCTTTTTTTTTTTTTTTTGGAGAAATAGACAAACCAATCCTAAAATCCACATGTAAATGCAAGAGACCTTGAATAGTCAAAACAATATTTAAAAAGAAAAAAGTTTGAGGACTTATACTTCTTGATTTCAAAACTTACTACAAAGGTACAATAATCAAGACAGTTGTGATACTAGTATAACAATAGACATAAGATTGGCAGAATAGAATTGAGAATCCAGAAATAAACCCTATGTTTACAGTTGATTGATTTCGACAAGGGTGCTAGCCATTCGTTGGGGGAAAGAATAGTCTTCAACAAATGGTGCTTTGATAACTGTGTATCCATATGCAAAAGAATGAATTTGAACCTCTAACTCACATCACATATAAAACAATTCAAAATAGATAAAAAATCTGAATGTAAGAACTAAAACTGCAAAACTCTTAGAAGGCAACATAGGAATAAATCTTCATGACCTTGGATTAAGTTTCTTATATATGATTTAAAAAGTACAAGCAATCAAAGAAAAATTGGACTTCTAAATTAAATTTTTTTGTGAGCTTCAAAGGACACCGTAAAGAAAGTGAAATGACATCCCACAATATAGGAGAAAAGTTTTGCAAATCATATATTCGATAAGGGACTTAATATCTACAATGTATAAAGGACTCTTACAACTCAATAATAAAAAAGATAAATTATCCAATTTTAAAAAGGGCAGAGGATTTGAATCGATATTTCTCCAAAGATATACAAATGGCAAATAGGCACGTAAATAGATGCTCAACCTCATTAGTCCTCAGGGAAATGCAAACCAAATTTATAATGAGATACCACTCATACCCATGAGGATAGCTATAATTCCTTTTAAATCTGAAAATATCTAGTGTTGGTGAGAGTGTGGAGAAATTAGAACCCTCATACATTGCTGATGGGAATATAAAATAGTCTAGCTGCTGTGGAAAACAGTTCCTCAAAAAGTTAAACACAGAGTTAGCATATAACCTAGAAAATCTACTCCTAGGTATAAACTCAAAAGAATTGAAAACATACTCACATAAAAACTTGAACGTGAATGTTCATAGCAGCAGAATTATAACTGAAAAGTGGTAAAAACCAAATGTCTATCAACTGATAAATGGATAAACAAAATATGATATATCCATACAATGGAATATTATTCAGCCATAAAAAGGAATGAAATACTGCTACATGTTACAATGTGGACATTGAAAACATGCTAAGTTAAAGAAAATAGATACAAAAGACCACATATTGTATGATTCCATTTATATGAAATGTCCAGAATAGGCAAATCCAGAGACAGACAGTAAATTAGTGGTTGCCAGGGCCTAGGGGGAAGAAAGAATGGGGAACGTCTATTAACCAGTACTAGGTTTCTTTTTGGAATGATGAAAAGTTTCTGGAATTAGATAGTGACGATGATTGTGTAATCTTGTTAAAACACTAAAAACCACTGAATTTTACACTTTAAAAATGGTGAATTTCATGGCGCGTGAATTATATCTCAATTTAAAAAAAGCAAAAGAGCAAGACTGCCGATAGAGTAGGAGCAGGTGGGGAAAAATTCCATTTGGATGCCAGGTGGTATCTCGGAAAGCTGGTAGCTCAGTAGTGTTCAATGCCAGTCCCTGTCCTCTTCAGCCAGAGTAGCTCTACTTCAACTCCTACTTAAGATTCTTGTTTTAATAAGGGGTTTCCCAGCTAAAGAAGAGCGAAAGCCCCTGGCCCAACTGATCAGCTGTGAAGAAGCTCCTCCTTGATTCTAAGCTCCTGACTTGTGGAAAGTTAGTATGAGGAGAGGCTGAGCAGTTAAAACATCAGCAGAGACCAATGGCCCAGACTAGCATCGGATTATCACAAACAATGTGGGTAGCTGGAGTCCTGCCTACTGGCACAGTGTCCACTAGTGAGGCTCCTTCTGGCTCTTTCGGGTCTCAGGGGAACATTGACACATTCAAAAAGTTCAGTTCCATTTATAAACCTTGACAGAGCATGTTCTGATTCTCACCCCCAGATGGAGGAGCCAAGTCCCTGTTCTGTCCCCAGGTGGCTCAGGATCAGGACTTGTAAATATGCTCAGTTCCTGACAGTTCTGCTCCCTTCTTTTGTACTGAGCTGAGATCTTGAGCTACCCATCTCTTGAGGGACAGCAAGACAGCAGCAGGGAAGCAGCTACGGGAAAGGAGAGAAAGGAAGAGAATTAGTAACTATTAGGTACCTATTCTGTTCCGGAGACAAAGGAACGTGCACACATATGATTTGATTTTCTCCTCACAATATTCCTGAGCAATCGGTGAGGGGACTTGTCCCAGGTACTTAGAACTAGTACATTGTGGAACTGGGATTTGAACCCAAGACCATCTGATTTGAAAGTCTGTGCTCTAGAGAAGCTGGAATTTCACCTAGGCTGGATCATTTCTCCCCAACTTGACCATTTCTAGAGCCCACTGTTTGTACTTGCTCATTCCTTCACTCATTCATTCCATAAGTTTCCCTGCTTGGCATTTGGTGTCAGGTAATGCGGTAGGCCACAGAGACACAAACGTGAATACCCAAACGAGGCATAAGCCCTGCCCTCATGGATTTATAATGTAATGGGAACCAGGCCTAGACTAAGAAATAATATCAGGAGCTGTGTTAATTATACCACCAAGAGAGGTCTTGTGGTGGTTCGGCCAGATGACACGTGGTTTTAACATGAGACTGGTAACTCAAGGTTTGGTGCAATGGAGACAAATATATTGCCAATTCTCTACCCATCCCCCACCCAATCCTGTAGACGTGTGTGGTGTGGGTCAATGAGCAGCCATCATCAGAGAGAGCTGAGGGGGAAGTGGTATTTTGGGGCACGGCTTCCTCTCAGCCACAGCAGGAAGTAGAGGAAGGGCTTGCTGAACAGGCTGAGGTTTAGGAGAGTTTATTGACTATAGAACTTTGGTTTGGGAGGGCTCAGTCAGAAGGGCCTTCAGAAAGGGGGCAGCGGGTGCCTGAGTGGGAGTGAGAGAATATAGTTGTCTAGGAGATCAGAGTGGCCAAGAATGCAGGAGCACGAGACTGAGGGACTGAAGCATTGCAGTCTGACCGAAACTATAAAGTAAATACATTTCATATTCAGGTTTCAAGGCTATTTTCGGTACAGGAAACAAGTTATGGTCTCTGTTCAGGGTACCAAATAGAACACAGAAAAACTTTGTTAGGAAGCGAGAGTGGGAAAGTTTGCCTCAAACCAGGCTGGAAGCCACCGGCATTGTTTAAATTGTGAAAAGAATTTAGCTTGGAGTGGAGGAGGGGGTTGGCTACTAGGTTTAACTCAGAACTTGACCTCTGGTTGTTTTTTCTTATCCTCTTAGCTATAAACCAGTTTGCTCATTTAGTGAATGCTTCCTCCCCTTCAAGTTTTTGGTCCCCTATTATTGTTTCCAGTTAATATCTGGTTTAACAGAAAAGTGACATGGTGCTATGGAATGAACTTAGAGTATGGTATCAATAGACTAGAATCTAGTCGCTCAATTAAAAGCCCCAGTTCCATAGCCAGGTGGGGATGGAATGAGCAACAATAGAATGCAGGATTTAGAATGCCGGATTTAGAATGCCAATTTTTCCATGCTTCCCTGCTGTATCATATAACCCAGAGCCTGACTTCCTTAGCTTCTGTGAACTTCAGTTTCCTCATCGGTACGAATACCTTCCTTAATAACATCTACTTTATAGATGACTACAAAGGTTAAATGATATGTGAAGCCCATAATATGGTGCCTGGCCATAGTGCGTCTAATGTTTTTTATCATTACGTACAAAAATTATTAGGCTCTATGGCTGCTCAAATGAATATCTCACTGCACATGTTACGGGCTGAATTGTGTCCCCCTATGTGACTGTATTGAGAGATAACATCTTCAAAGAGGTAACCGAGTTAAAACGAAGTCCATAAGGCAGGGCCTAATCCATTATGACTGGTGTCTGCATACAAAGAGGAAATTTGGACATAGACCTGTGCAGAGGGAAGACCATGTGAAGACAGCCATCTACAAAGAAAAGAGAGAGATCTCAGAAGGAACCAGTCCTTGATCTTGGATGTCTAGCCTCCAGAACTGTGAGAAAATAAATTTCTGTTGTTTAAGGCACCAGTCTGTGGTACATTGTAAAGGCAGTCCTAGCAAATACAACATATGTACGATGTACCATTTTAACTGGTGGACAGAAAGCTCCCTCAGTTCTGCTGACTAGAAACTGCTTCTCCACCTGTTGTCCTCTGTTCTCCAATTCAAAATCCTAGCTAAAAGCCCCAAGGATGCTGGGCTGACCATGATGCCAGGGATGCTGCTCGCTTAGTTCTTGGCTGCTAAAGTGAAGTCGTCCGAGAAAACAAGACTTTTCTCTTGCGAAGTGACTGGTGACTTGCTGACCAGAGGCGCTTGTGAGAGAACACATCATTCATCACGGTCCATTCCTGGGGTGCCTTCTGGCTGCATGGGGAGGAAAGGGCAACTGGACATGCTGTGTTGGATGAAGAAATGAAGGAAAAGTGCTGCGTCTGTTGTGGTGTTCTCTGTCCCAGGACTGTGGAGAAAGAGAAGACTGACAGAATAGAAAGAAGTGGTCTGAGCTGGGAAGGAGAGGCGCCTGATGTGACGCTCAGGATACTTTCTACTGACAGCAGTGGAGACCGTGTCTGTGGATCAGCGGGGTCTGGAATCCCGATCTGTCGCGGTGCGCTGTGTGTCAGGAGGCTCTGGGCGGACCGTACGCAGCCCCCCAAAGCCGTTTGCCGGGAATGGCCGCCCTGGGCGGACAGGGCAGCGCAGGCAGGCGGGCGCGCACACGACACGTCCTCGGGGCACTGCCCCC
>NW_006443568.1:2704847-2730309 GCF_000325575.1 Pteropus alecto | reverse complement strand
GTTCGGGCCGTCAGGCCGGGGGGAAGAAGGGAACCCGTGCCCCACTGCACAAGGCGTAGGGAGCTGACCCGGGCCTTCGGGGGCAGGGACCGCGCCCCAGCGTTGCAGAGATGAGCCAGATCGCGAGGTCTAAGGTTAGGAGGCCCAGGAAGGTGACCCGCGTCCTCAGGTAGAGAGGAGGAGACCTGACACAAGCTCATAGAGGTGGTCTGTGATCCAGGATTGAGGCGAGGCCAGTTCGGGCCTCAGAAGGGACAATCGGTGCCAGGGGCGCAGCGGAGGCCTGGCCTGGTCCGGACCGGGAAGGTCCTCCATCTATTGCAAGGGTTTCTTGGCACTGACAGACAGTCCAGAGCCCTCAGATAAGGAAGGAGAACTTCTCCCAAACACTTATGATCCCCGAAAGCCAAGGGGCAAAGTACCCACACTTTCTTGAAGGCATTGAAGTCCGGGGGAATATGGTCCTATGGCTCTGTTTATCTGTCAGTCCGTGTGACAGCCCCAGAGTTGGCTGGGGTAGCCCCTTAGTGACAGGCAAGTTAGCAGACAGTCGGCTCCAGCACACGCTTTAATACCCTAAGTTCTTTTCTAACTAGGTTATGTATGAGTGGTTGTGAGGATCAAATAAAGGAGAAAGTGCTTTGGAAACTGTAATTTCCTATCTTTATGAATGGCCTCCGGATATCTCCCCCACTTGGCCCAAACCAGAAGAACCATTCCAGGTTGTAACAGGTACCCTGCAAATTGGAGCCAGGTGCTCCCACCTCCAACCCCAACAGGTTTTTAAGGCCTTGGCTAAGTAGAGCAGGGCTTAGGAACTGTGGTAGAATTAACTTTACTATCAAACCTTCCCTTGTATAATGGACTTAGTTGTAGAGCATTTCATTTTTTTTTTAGTACATAAAAAATTCACTTTACTATTTGAGTTTGGAAACTTTGCAGGTTTGTTTACTTAGAATTTGTTCATGTTACTGAGTGATTAAATCCTACCTTAATTTGCTGTCTAAACTATTTTTTTTAAAGGCTCTTGTAATCAAATTTCATATGCCTTTTTAAAATAAATTGGTTTGTCACATTAATATTATTTGATAAACCTCAGCATGAGTACTATGCTGGGTTATTTCAGCTATGGCCTCCGGCTAAAGACATGATCAAGTCTTTAAGAATGTAACAGACTTCTGTTCAAATCCAATCTAGTAATTTAATAGTTGTATAACCTGGGGCAAATTACTTAACTCCTTTCAATTTTCATTTCCTCATCCAGAAAATGAAGGTAATAATAATTATGTGCTGCGAGGTTGTTGTGAGAGTGAAATGAGATAATGTATATGGGAAGACTTATTGTAGAGACTAATGCATTATAGATATTCAACAAATGTTTCTTCTCTCTTTCCCCTGTTAGTAACTCATAATTGAAGAAACTGTTGCATTTATGGACTGATATTGAAAGAGACTATGTAACTGTGTACAAACTGAATTTCACAGAAAAGATCAACCTGGTGGTATCAGGAATGTCCCAGGGATTCTTTTGGGTTCGATTTTAGCTTTTGCAGATTTGAGGACTTATCAGTTTACCCAGGACTGATGAAAATTAATTCTCATTAACCACATTTGTTAGATGCTAATAAATAAACCAGAATGTCACATAGATCCTTTCGGTTGACTGGAATAATTTCTTGTCTGCTCTCTAGCAAACTCCTTTTTTGGTGTCATAGTACCTTGGAAACCCTATTGATAACAAGAAACTGCTTGCCAAGCATAGAATCAGAGCAAAGAGAGTTGATAGTCTTGTGGGATATTTCATCCATGCTGTTTAGAACCTAGAGAAGCTTTCCTGCTTCGTTGTTGTAGCACACCAATCTAGTGTTTTGTGCCCTCCTTACATGAACAATCATTGAAACATTCTTAGTCTTTCTCCGCTCTCACCCAGTTTTGGTTTCTGATAATAATAACTTGGAAATATATTTAATTAGAATACCATTTACTTAGGTTATGTTAGTAATTATTTTTATAGTGCTTTACAGTTTAGAAAGTGCTTTCATAGCTATTAGCTCACTTGATCTTCTGTGAAGTAGGTAAGGCAAGTGCTATCCCCATTTTACAGTTGAGGAAAGAAGTGCAGAGAGCTTTAGTGACTTCATCAAAGTTTCAAGGCTTAGTGGTGAAATGAGGTTGAGTCTCAGTCATCTGAATCCTCATATAATGCCCTCCTTTTCATTTCAGGCTAACTTCATCCAGTCTATGTTGAGTCACATTTGTTTCCTTTTCGGAAGATGTAATTTTCTGACTTTGTCACCAAATTTTGGAGATGCCCCCCAAATAAAGCCCAGGGACCTTTGAGCACTGTAATGTTTATGCAAGTGCAATCATAATACCTAACATTTATTGAGCATTTACTACTATGAGGCCCTGCGTTAATTTAAGCCTTTTCTATACATTATCTCATGGGATCTTCACAATAGTCTTAAGAGATAAATACTATTATTGCCACATATCCCCCATTTTATAGATAAGAAAACTGAGGCATAGGGAGGCTAAGAACTGGTCCAAGGCCATGCAGTTAGGAAGTGGTAAACTAGGATTGAAACCCAGGCAGTTTGGCTCCCGAGCTTCGGCCGCTGTGCTTTATTTCTTTGTAAGTGGTTTGCTAAACCCAAAGAAACAAGCTTTTGGAATGGAAAATTTTAGAATAAAGTTTTTAAAATAAATCTTCAATTAGTTGACATTCAATATTAGTTCATATTAGTTTCCTGTGTACAGTATAGTGATTAGACATTTACATTCTAAACTTATTAAAAGAAACGATCACTCACCTGAGTTTCCACTCTTGCCAAAGAAACGTGCTATTTGCTTTTCTCTGCTTCTTAATCCCTTTTCTTTTATTCCCTCAGCCTCTGTCCCTTTGGCATCAATTTAGTATAAATTATGTGCTTTTGCTTTAATGAAAAATAAATGTCAATTACTGGGTTTTAGGAATGGCTGGGTTTCTGTTTAGTTTCTATTCGGAACTGCTACAAAGATTATTGGTAGTGTTCAGTTCAATATTTATTGAATTTCCGCAGTATGCTGGTCATTGAATTAGGTCTTGAGGTAACAATGAACTGGAGATCCATGTCTTCTAAGACTAGTGGAGAAGGCAGTAATTTAACAAGTTATTTCTACATACTTGTACCAAGTGCTCCATTATACAAAGGGTCTTGGGAACACAGATTCCCAATGGATGAAGGATACATCCTTCAGTCTGAGATATTCTGGAAAGGTTTTCCAAGGAAGTCACACCTGACCTGAGTTTTAAAGGATGAGTAGAATTTAGGGGAAGAATGAACAATATTTAATATGTGAAAAGGTTTTCAGTACTTTAAGAATTAGCATATGGTGATCTGTCAACACAAATTTAATTGAAGTGTTTGCTTCGATTTTCCTAAGTGATGTTGGACCAGAACAGCTTCTTGCTTCAAAGTTTTCTTTAGTGGATTGTCTTTGTTCTTGGCAAAATGCCATTGCAATAAAGAACCAGATGCAACTTTCCATTGTAATCACAGCCCATTTTACTGAACACCTATTCACAGCAAAAAAGATATTTATTTTTTAGGTTAGTGTCCATGAGAAAGGAGTAAGATTTTTTGACAATATTTCCCAGATTGTGTTTCCTCTAATATTTTTCTGCTGAATGTTGATAGATATATGATTTTAGAGAGAGAGATAGAGACTAGAGAGGGGAGAGAGAGACTCAGGGTGTTGGCGTGGGTACAGTCCACTGACCTCCTTTGGATGTCCGCAGTTTGTGTGTGTGTGTGTGTGTGTGTGTGTGTTAGTTCTGGGGGAAATAAGTTAGGTAAATGTCCTGTGCATTGTAAGATGTTTAGCTGTATCCTTGACAAAAAAATGTCTGCAGACATTTGTCAAATGTCTTTTGGGGGAACTGACTCCCAGCTTGAGAACCACTGGTCTAGACTGTAAGTCCTTGAAGGCAGAGGCTCTGCCTTTTCCCTGAGTCCACAGTGCAAGTTAGATATATAGTTAACGAATAAGTGTTTGTTGAATAAATAAACTAGACCTTATGATCAGGAAATATCAGATTGTCCAGATTATAAACCTATCAGACCATAAACAAGAAAGCTTAGCATTATTAGTACTGTTTTACTATCTAAATTAGCAAGTAAATTGATAAATATAACTGCTGTATAATCTCCTATCTGTATAAACCATAATAATGCAGGGTAATTTGTAGAAGATTAATGGATCATCTCCATCCTGAACACAATGATGGCCCCCAGAGTCTAGAGATGGTTTTATAAATTTAAAAATTATAAATGCATATAATTTTGTAAGCCTAGCTATAGATCTAATGATACTCATAAAAGGTTTTCTTCACTAACCTACATACTATCTAATTTTGATGTTCCCTATACTTAAAATAATAGCAACATGGTAAAATATTAGAAATTTAGGGAACCTTAGGTCAAAAGATACCCTAAATTCTCTATATCAGAGTATGTTTAATGAATAATAAGATCTCAATAATTGTGACTATCATCAACATCATCATCATCATCATCATCATTATTATCATCATCATGAAGGGAATATTATCCTTTATGACCAATTAGCACACCGAATATCTTTCAATCTCTTCAGGACCTCCAACCAGCCTGTTTCAGCCACCTCGTCGTCCTGGCCTTGGCACTGTTGGAAAACCAATTCGACTGTTAGCCAATCATTTTCAGGTTCAAATTCCTAAAATAGATGTATATCACTATGATGTGGATATTAAACCAGAAAAACGGCCTCGTAGAGTCAACAGGTAAGGATTAGAAAGAATAGACTTCTATGTATTTAAATGCATGTAATTTATTTATTATGTATCATACTGTTCTCTAAATTCTTTCAACATGTAGGCTTTGTTTTTTGCTAAGATGATCAGTTTGTGGATCCACATTTGCTGCCTAATACTTGATTATCCTCCAAAGATTCTAACAGAATGATGAGTACATTGTTGTTCAATCAGTAAATACTTATTGAAGGAAGAAGAAAGGTCACTCTTTTGTTGTCCAACAGTAGCAGAAATTTATATTTTACATTAGTGCCTATGGGAAATAGAACTATCTAAAAATTCAATTTTTATGGTTAAATGTTGGTATTGGACATGAGAAAAATGTAAATGTAAAGACAGAAGAATCATCTTGGAGTATTGAAAAAAGTAAGCTGAGTGAGAAACTCTATTTAATTCTAGCGTTATCCAAGAGGGATCTGGATGAGATGATTTAAGAATTGTGGTCTGTATGACAGGAATTTACCAAGTGTGAAGACAGCCCTATAGCAAATATTATTACAGTGTGCTAAGAACACCTACTTTCCTTTCCTCTGTTTCCACACTATCATAGTCACGCAGTCTTTAATATTAAGATTCTTGCTTCTCTAGGATGCTCTTGCTATCACTAACATTGGTAAGACAGAGCAGCTGACTTTTCATTGACTCTAGCATTCCAAAATCTCACAGGGCCTGCATACAGTGTGATCTGGCATATCGGCAAGAACACTTAAGTTATGCATGCTAGATTGAGAGAAAGGTTCTCATTCTAAAAAGAAAGAAACTACATTGGTAATCTTTATGAGGATATTTTACAACATTCCCTTCTCTGCTTGGGAGCACTTTAGAATAAAACAAGACAGTATGCAGAATAATAAATTGCCAGCAGTAGTCAAAGGAGTTGACTTATTCCTTTGAGTATAATACATCTTAGATTTATTGATGCTCAGATTTCTGAATTTCTGCCCACTCTCTTTTCCAAAACCAGTATACTTGAATAAGGATGTTTATTTGTTAACAAACTTATCATTCAGTTGTGAACGTGCCATATATAGATACCAAAGAGACGTTATTCTTATAAGGGTATGTTTTTCATAGGGGAGGAATTTGGAAAGCAGGAGTTTGATAGGATGCCGTAAATTTTAACCCCTCTTTCCTTTTATTCCCCCCCTTTTGTTATCATCTCGTAGTTGCTTTTGTTCACTTGTTGCTACCTTTCTTTAGTTAAGTATTTTTTTAATTACTTGAATCAGTTGTCACCTTAACCCTTACTTTTTCCAAGGAATTTTGAACTGAATTTAGATGATTAGGGTATCATGACAGTTTACTTAATGTTCACTATTTCTCAAAGCTAACCTCCACTATCTCCATTATTATTAAGGGAGGTGGTAGATACAATGGTGCGGCACTTTAAGATGCAAATATTTGGTGATCGGCAGCCTGGCTACGATGGTAAAAGAAACATGTACACAGCACACCCACTGCCAATTGGACGGGATAGGGTAAGTGTTAACAGTAAGAAATATTTATTAGACTTAGGTCATTTAGTAGTAATTACATAGGACAAAAATATTTCCCTTTCTAATAACAATTCAATTCTTAGTTGTTTCTCATAGTGATGATAGATTTGTTTTTCTGTCTGTATTCTCTTGTCCCCTTAGTTAATTGATAATTGAAGATGAGACGAGCATTAGCATTTAGGTTGGTTATGTCTTCTTTACATATATTCTAAATTTCTACTATCTGAATCCGAACAATGTATTTTTTATAAATTATAGAATATTATATAACACCCACTTATGAAAATATTGATAATACCATGATAACTTTTTAAAATATTTATTTTTAAAATTAGAAAGCAAAATGTAAATATTTGCTCATTGTAAACTTATTCAGACATTCAAGAAATGCTGTGATTTTTTGCCTTTCCACCTGTCTGCACCCCTCAATCCCATTTTTCTTTTCAGAAGAAACTACTCTAATAGTTTGGTATGTATCCTTCCAGATCTTTTCATGTGCATTAATTATTTGTACATTTGCTTATAAACATTCTTATTTGTTTTCATATTGTTCTATGATATATTTTTTCATTTAACAATATGTCTGGGAGATGTTTCCATTTCTGTACATTTAAATCTACCTTCTTATTTTTTTAATTCAAAATTTTTTATCATGGTAAGGTATACATAAAATTTACGATTTTAATCCCTTTTAAATGTACAGTTCAGTGGCATTAAGTATATTCATATTGTTGTGCAGTTGTGACCACTATCCATCTCTCGAACTTTTTAGCATCTCACCCTGAAACTCTGTACCCACTGAACAGTAGCCCCCCATTTCCTCCTCCCCCTGTCCCTGATAACCACTATTCTCCTTTCTATCTCTATGAATTTGACTATTCTAGGTATCTCATATAAGTGCAATCATACAATAGTTGTCATTCTGTGTCTGTCTTGTTTCACTGAGCATAAAGCTTTCAAGGTTAATCCATGTTATAGCATCTACCTTATTTTTAAACTATTGCATAATATTTGATGTTGAATTATTCCCCTATTGATGGACATGTAGGTTGTTTCCAATGTTTTGCAATTACAGAAAGTGTTAAATGTCTTTATGCATACACTGTATTGAATATTCCTGGGATCTTTCAGCCTTTATAAATATGTATGTATATGTATTTTTCCATAGGTTGATATGGAAGTAACCCTTCCAGGAGAGGGTAAAGACCAAACCTTTAAGGTGTCTGTTCAGTGGGTGTCAGTTGTGAGCCTTCAGTTGCTTTTAGAAGCATTAGCTGGGCATTTGAATGAAGTCCCAGATGACTCAGTACAAGCACTTGATGTTATCACAAGACACCTTCCCTCTATGAGGTTAGTACCTTAGTTGGAATTCTTTGCCACAGATGTCCAACTTGTTTTTAATAGTTTGCGTTGGAGCCATTGAAAGGTTTCTGCATAAGTCATAGTTCATACTTGCTTTCAGTTTGCAAAGTTGGGAGCGAAATGAAAGACTTTTCAAGCTTTTATTGTGAAACATGCAAACTTTTTATTTCTTCAGGTACACTCCAGTGGGCCGTTCCTTCTTCTCACCTCCTGAAGGCTACTACCACCCTCTGGGAGGGGGCAGGGAGGTCTGGTTTGGCTTTCATCAGTCTGTGAGACCTGCTATGTGGAATATGATGCTCAATATTGATGGTAGGCTGGAACGCTCTTTACTGTTTACTCTTTTGGTTGTTTTTCTCGGTCCTTTCCCTTTCCCTGAAGCTAAGTATTCTTCCTCTCTGTTTGTTAGTATCTGCAACTGCTTTCTACCGGGCTCAGCCTATCATTGAGTTCATGTGCGAGGTTTTAGACATTCAGAACATCAATGAGCAGACCAAACCTCTAACAGACTCTCAGCGTGTCAAGTTTACCAAAGAAATCAGAGGTAGGTATTTTCATTACTATAGTCTTGGAGAGGCATTTCAGCATGGTGCAAGGAACATAGTCTTGGAGTCGAACTTACCTGGGTTTCCCATCCAATCCCAGCTAGTTATATCAGTGGAACCTTGGGTAAATTACTTAACCACTGGGAGCTTTAGTTTATTCATTTTCAAGGTAAGGATAATAATATGTGTCTTGTAAGATTGTGGTGAGAATTAAATGCGATTAGATGTATAAAGCTTCTGTCACAGTACCTAGCACATATCAGGTACTTGGTAACTATTACCCTTACTCATTTAAACACTTCCATTTTAATAAAATAATACCAGTTTATTTTCCTTTTGGAATTTCTTTTCTTCTTTGCTTGTGATTAGTTATCTTCTCTCACTAGAATATAAGCTTCATTAAGGCTTTCTCGAGACCCAAAAAGAGGCACCAGAAAATAACTGATACTTAATAGATATTTATTGAATGAAGTAATAAATTAAAGTGGTTGCAAATCTTAAGTCATCTGGGTTCTAATATTTTCTGCTTAGCTGAGGCTTTTTGCCTATACATGATAAAATTGTTCCCATATCCTTGCAACTTTACAATGTCATGCCTTTTTGAAGACATTCAAATTTGTTTTTGTCACTATGATTTCAGGCAATACTGATGTTTTAACTTTTTTTTTAACTTCAGGTCTTAAAGTTGAAGTGACCCACTGTGGCCAGATGAAACGAAAATATCGAGTTTGTAATGTGACTAGACGGCCAGCCAGTCATCAAACGTATGTTAACCACATCTAAAATGATGCCAAAACATTTTTAGTAATAGGGAAAGGTATTATAATCATTTGAAAAATTGGTATCTCATATTTTGATTTTTAAAATCACTGGCATCTTCATGTTTAAGCACCAAAGCTTTAAAAAATGTTTTAAAAGTTTTTGATAGATACTTGTAAAACGTATTTCCTGCCTTGAATTAATTTCACCTCTTAAACAGAGTATGCTAAACATAGAACAACTTTTATATAATGATGCAGAGTCATCATTGTAAGCATCATTTATTATACTGTTGTAATTTTCCATGCATGGCCCAAAGGGTCTATTAAGGCCTGTAAGTCATATAAGGCTGTCATGGGAAGATATATATTGCTTTGTGTTTTGTGTGGGTTTTTCTTCCTTCTTTTGTAGCTAGCTGTCACTTCTTCCAGCTGTCAGTGTGTGCAGTAGCCTCCAACAACACACTCATTTCCACTTCCCCAATCTCATTTTTCTTATTTTTTTATTAAAAATTATTGGGGTGACATTCATTAATAAAATCAAGTAAGTTTCAAGTGTACAATTCAACAGTATGTCATATATATATATTGCATTGTGTGTTCACCCCCCAAAGTTAGGTTTCCTTCCATCACCAAGTATTTGACCTCTTTTAACCCTGTCTACCTCCCCACTCCTTCCCTTCCGTCTGGTAACCACTAATCTACAGTCTGTGTCCATGAGTCTCTGTTTGTTCGTCATGTTTGTTTATTGCTTTGAGTTTTATATCCCACATGAGTAAAATCATGGTTTTCAACTCCCAATCTCATTTTTCAAATTACTCAACTTCTAATCCATTATGAACTATGCCTAATGAAAAAGTATGTATTAAAATGATTGTTAAATTAACAGATATATGTTTTCTTAAAATCTAGATTATTTAAATTCATGTCACATATACATAAATATTGCCTCTTCTAAGTCAAAAGCATGAACTTAAATATAAAAACTTTACATTATTTTGGTTACTAAGAAGGCTTTTAAAATTTTTTAATTTTTTTTGTTTATATTCTAATCTTACTTTGTTTTAGATCTATGGTTCTCAATTTTTAAACTTTAGCGTGTATCAAAAGCTCCTGAAGTTTTGGGTGACCTGTGGATAAATGTGGTATATTAATTCAGTCTGATCTGAATAAATTCTTCAGTCTGAACTCATGTACACATTACATGAATTTCTTAAGAGTTATAAAGTGATATTTCATATATTCATATTATATCATTGACCTCATTCCCTAGGGGGAAAAAATGTTATAAAACCTATAAAATTAGTATTTAGAATTTTAGCATTTCTTTCAAGAGGAATTGTATCTTTTTCATTATTTAATTACTTTACATAACCCTGTAAGAATAATTATACTTATAGACCTACATAATTTTTATATGAAAATTAAAAGCACATACATTTAAATATCACATAAATGATACTGTATTGTTACCTTTTGGAGCTGTAACAGTTAAGAAAAAAAGATTAAAGTTAGTATTGTGCCAGATATTTGAGATAACTTGCCCACCGCAAGAGCCAAATAAAGAGTCTCTTAAATCATGCTCCCCAGTTTATACCAAATACCCTGGCATTGTCTCAATTTCATGTATTTGGTCTTGTTGCTTCTAAATCTGACCTCTAGTGAGTCTGTATTTTATGATTCTATAGCTTCTTCTTCTTTTAAAATCTTTTAAAACTTTAATTAAAATTTTTTCTCATCCTAGATTTAAAAAAACATGGAAAATTCCAACAGAAGCACTGTTCTGATTAAGAACTAAAATGACTTAAATGAAAATGTTCAAATAAATATTGACCTTTGTTTTTTAAGTGACTCATCAAGATAGAAAATGTTAGTAGACTTCTGTTTGTTTGCTTAAGGAAAACAACTTGAAATTTCTAAAAAGACATTGTCTCCTATAGTTTTCCTTTACAGCTAGAAAATGGTCAAGCTATGGAATGTACTGTAGCTCAATATTTTAAGCAAAAGTATAGTCTGCAGCTGAAATACCCCCATCTTCCCTGTCTCCAAGTGGGACAAGAACAAAAGCATACATACTTGCCACTTGAGGTAAGCTAAACTAAATTTTCTTTTGCCAATCTGCCAATTTCTTGAATGAGTTTTTTTTTAAAACTGTATTCTAAGCTAGTGGTAGAATTTAGTATTAATTTCTAAGATATTTTAGGCAGATAACTGTATAATGGAACTTTCTTTTTTCTTTTTTCATTTTTCTTTTTTTCTTTTTCTTTTTTTTGGATATGGAAGATGTAAGATGAAGTTTGGCAGTTTGAAGATAGAGAAGCCCATTACACAAACAAATTTCTCTTTGCCTTTTGGTAGGTCTGTAATATAGTGGCAGGACAGCGATGTATAAAGAAGCTCACAGACAATCAGACTTCCACGATGATCAAAGCCACAGCAAGATCTGCTCCTGACAGACAGGAAGAAATCAGTAGACTGGTCAGTAAGGCATGGTCTTTAAGATAAGCTAGCTTTACGATGAAAAAAACAAAACAGTAGAAACTCCTGATGGGACACAGTTACTCTTTGGTTTTTATATATACAGGCTTTCCTGTTCTTTAGGTGAAGAGTAACAGCATGGTGGGTGGACCTGATCCATACCTTAAAGAATTTGGTATTGTTGTCCATAACGAAATGACAGAGCTTACAGGCAGGGTACTTCCAGCACCAATGCTGCAATACGGAGGCCGGGTAAGCTTTTTATTTTATTCAGCAAGCTTCTTCCAATAACCAGTCAAAAACTGAATAATTGAGGGCTTTTCTACACCACCACAGTGAATTTACCCATAGTTTTGCTCATTATTGCTCTTTGTCTTTTGGCTAATACCAAATAGAGTTCTGTTTATCCCCTCATCAACATTCAAATGGCCTTAGATTGTAATGTATTTTCTCTTTTCTTTTGTTTCTTTTTTGTGTTTTTTTTTTTTAAAAAAAAAAAAGTAGCCCCACCCCAACCGGGGGTCAGAGTTCTGTTTATCCCCTCATCAACATTCAAATGGCCTTAGATTGTAATGTATTTTCTCTTTTCTTTTGTTTCTTTTTTGTGTTTTTTTTTTTTAAAGAATAAAACAGTAGCCACACCCAACCAGGGTGTCTGGGACATGCGAGGAAAGCAGTTTTATGCTGGCATTGAAATTAAAGTTTGGGCAGTTGCTTGTTTTGCGCCTCAGAAACAATGTAGGGAAGATTTACTAAAGTGAGTATCTTCATATTTTCAGCTTAGTAATATCCCTTACAGATATGAAAATACCATCTTTATGTGAATGTGCTGTGTTCACTGGCACTAAATCCCTGACTCCTATAGTGACACCATCTGGCTATAGGAAAAAGGCCTTGTATTATATAGTAAATTGCCAACTTGGGCATTACATTAAGAATCTAAGTCAGCTTCCTTAGATTTAGAACAGAAATTTGTGACTAACAAGGGTGAAGCAGTGCCAGTTGGCAAATTCTTGGGTTCTTAGTGAAGCTTTCTTTGGTATTAATTGTATCTTTTCAGCTAAGATAAAAACTAGTTTATTTTTAATCATCATAATTTACTAGGAAGCGTGTTTCACTGCAGGGTCTCTGACTAAGATCACTGGTTCATATCTTACAGATGCAGCTATTAATATAAAGGAAGTTAGTGAGAAGGGTGGGAAAATCAAGGCAGGAAAACGGAACTGGTATGAAAGAAAAGAATCCTACAAAATATTGGCAAATGCACAAAAGAAACTATTCTGAAAGCTTTATACATAAATCGAAGTAACTTCTTCATTCTAAAGTTTAAAATTTCATAATTTTGCTTTTTTGAAGTGATGATTTCTTTTGACATTTTATGGAATCAAATCTGTTACCAATTTGACTGTAATCCTAAATGCATTGATTTTGTCACAGTGTGTATCTGTGTTCTCAGTGGAACACAAGCTTGCAAGCTTATCCAGCTAGTCTTCTACAAGGCATACCAAAATTACCTGAAATTTTGACTTTACTTTTTCTTCAGTCCAGAATTACTGACTTGAGTGTTTAAAAAAATCTTTGGATAGGAATGGTATTCAAGTCCCTGGGGCCCAGCTGAGGCATAATTATTTAAAAATTCAAAATGATAATCTGATATCTGAATAATATAGATTCTTCTGCATTATAATTGCAGTGTTACATCTGCCAGTCTACTTTGGGCAACCAGTAAAAGATTTTTTTTGTTGTTTATTTGTTTGTGTCTAATTTTACCTAAGAATTTTCAGAACTGAGAGAAGTATCATTAAGAGAAATAAATGCTAAGAATATACTCTGAAATGAAAGCACTGTGCCACTGGTTCTATTTTTACAGGAGTTTCACGGACCAGCTCCGTAAAATCTCTAAGGATGCAGGAATGCCCATCCAGGGTCAGCCATGTTTCTGCAAGTATGCACAAGGTGCAGACAGTGTGGAGCCCATGTTTAAACATCTGAAAATGACATATGTGGGCTTACAGCTAATAGTGGTTATCTTGCCCGGGAAGACGCCAGTATATGGTATGGGACCCCTTTAATGCTGAACGAGTGATGATTTCAATACTAAATGTAACAGTCAGGACAAGTTAGGTTGCGCTGTAGTCACAAACACCCCCACTCTCTCAGTGTCTCAAAGCAGCAGCGGTTTACTTTTTGCTCCTGCTCTGTGTCCATTGAGTGTAGATTGCAGCCTCTATTCCATGTTATCTTATCATTTTCACTCTGGGACCAAGGTTGGCAGAGCAATTGCTATTTGGAATGTGGCCCCATGGAAGAGAGAACAGAGAGCTCTGGAGAGTTCTTAACATCTGCACCTTCTTGGCCACAACCAGCTGTGTAGCCTACGCAGTCTATGTGGGGGAAGTGGGAATGGGCCCAGTAGAATTACACTGGGGCATACAGTGTAATTCTACTGTAGTCCTAAAAACAAGTAGAACTCAAATGTTGGTTAAAAGCACATAAGGATATCAGAATGGGGATGAGTGGGGAGCCTACTACTTCCAGAAAAGGAGTTGTTTAGTCTGTCTACTATAAGAAGAACGATACAAAGTTCTTTTTGCTATCATCCAAGTAAAGGGTTTGGGAATACAGACCAGCTATTTGAACTTTGTAAAATATCTCTGTATTTGCTTCTTTTGTTACCCTCTGTTTATCTCTAATGTTTACAGTGGGGGAAAGGGGAAGAAAACAACTTAAAATTCAAAGGGTTGGTGTGTGTAGTGAGAAAGAAGAGCTGGGGAAATCGATTCCTTTGCCAGGACTGTCCTGTAGGAAAAGGAACCTTGGGGGACTGAGTGAATAATGGCAGACACCATCTTAAAATAAAGAAAGTGGGCTAGCTTCAAGGCCTGCAGGAGGGAAGAAAAGGGGAGGGGGAGGATCTACCCAAACTGGAAAAAAAAAATTGTCCTGGGGGTGTAGTAGATGAAAGGACCACTCATGAAAAACATCTAGCACAGTGAACACCATATAATAGGAACTCTGTAAATGTCAATGTGTGGATTTTTTTCCTCTATTCATGGTAATTAGGAGAATATTTAAACATTTTTATAAATTGATTAACTTAATTTTTTTTTTTAGCGGAGGTGAAACGTGTTGGAGATACCCTGCTGGGTATGGCCACACAGTGTGTCCAGGTTAAAAATGTAGTGAAGACCTCACCCCAAACCCTTTCCAACCTTTGCCTGAAGATTAATGCAAAGCTTGGAGGAATTAACAACGTGCTTGTACCTCATCAAAGGTAAGATTCTGAACTCTGTTTTTCCCACTTTTTTACTAAGATTTAACTTATATAATTTACAGTAAAGCATACAAACCTCAAATATGCATCTCAATTGCTTTTTCTTATGTATGTATACACTCATGTAGCCACCACCTGGGTTAAGATATAGAACATTTCCAGTACCTCATCATGCTTTTTTCTTGCCCTTCCTCATAGATAACTCCCAAAGGTAACCACCATTCTAATCTCTATCACCTGTTTTTGAACTTTATATAAATGGAAGCATACAGTATATACTATTTTGTGTCTGTCTTCTTTTGTTCAGTGTTACATCTCTGAGATTTATTCATGTCGTATTAAGTAATAGTTTATTGTTGTATATTATTTTATTATGTGAATGTACCACAAAATGTTAATCTACTCTACCACTGAAGGATATTCTTGTATATTCATTATATAAGTCTTCTACATTTTTGGTGGACTTACGTACTCTTCCTCTTGGGTACATATCCAGAAGTGGAATTGCTGAGTTATAGAGAATACATATATTTCACATTAATAAATGCTATCAAATAGTTTTCCGAATTGGTTGTGCTAATTTACATTTCCACTGAGCGTTCTGGTTGCTCCATATTCTCACCAATGCTTGGTGGTATCAGTTTTTTTATTTTTAGCCATTTTGGTTGAGGGTAACAGCATCCCATTAATGTTTTAATTTGCACTACCCTGACTACAGTCATGTTGAGCACATTTTCATGTGCTTATTGACTATTTGGACATACCATTTTATGATAGGCCTGTTGAGTTCTTTGCCCATTTCTTAGACTGGGTCGTCAGTCTTTTAATTAATTTGTAGTTTCCTTATCTATTGAGATAATATGACTTGTTAACTCTAAGATGGTTTTATGCCAAAGGGCTTTGAAAAATTAAATTTAGGGCTGTGATATTAGTCATTGCCATACTTAAGAAGGTGAAATTGACTAACGTTTGGACAATCATATCACAATTCTCATTTTTGTTCTTGAATGAAACTTTCAGGTAATTAAATCTTTCCTGTAACATCGGTAGATGAGGTATACAGGCCATAGGGGAAATTAACCTAAAGTCTGAAATCATTAATTTTACCCAAAACATTTGAGACAGTGTAGCATAGTGGCTTAGAGTACATACTTCAGTGTCAGACTTCCTGGGTTTGGATTCCAGCTTTACTGCTTCCCGGACATGTGATCTTAGGAAAGTTCCTTATCCTCTTATCCTCAGTTTTTAAATCTGAAAATTGAGAAGATAATTGTATCACCCTCATAGAATTCTTGTGAGAACTAAATGAGTTAACATATATAAAGTACTTAGACAGTGGCAGGTACACAGTTATGTAAGCTGTTATTATGTTATATTTATGTATGTTAGGTATACACATTCACTGTTGTGCTGCTCTGTGCCAGGACTATGTTGTATGATATTTATAAATACAACATAGCCTCTGTCCTCACGGAGGTACCTATTCTTTAATACTTATTACATCTTTAGTGCCTGTTATATGAGATTTTTATATTTGGGATGCCTCCAAGATTATACTTTAAGAATCAATATTCAGTTCCAAATCTTACTTTTAAGAATTTATTCGAGACTTCTGTGATATTTTTCTTCTTGATTCCTCAGAGAAATCAGTGCCAAATAAATGAATTCATTCTTTCAACAAGTATTTATTGACTGCCAACTGTGAGCCAGGCGGTGTTCTAGGCACTAGAGATAAAGCAGTGAGCAGGACAAAACAAAACAAAATTCCTGCCCTGTGGAGCTTACATTCTTTGTGTGTGTGTACAATAAATAAGTAAAATATGTGGTGTAAGTGTTAAGTGCTATCGATAAAAATAAAACAGGGAAGGAGATAAACTTGATTCTCTTTTCTTTTTCACGTCTCACATCTTAAAAAGAATTGGGTGTTTTATTTACATTCTGCAATTCAGTATCCATTGTAAGAATTCCCATGAACCCAAGAAAACCTGTTCTAGAAAAGTTTTCCCTTTTAAATTTGAGTCAAGTCCTCTTTTTTAATTCTTCCCTTCCTACTATTACAGAAGAACCATCTTGACTTCTGCAGTCAATTCACATTCATTGTATGGGGTGCCACAGATACTCATTGAGCCTTAGAGTTCTCTCTCAATGGGCACAAGTCTTTATTCTTTCTTATAAGATTATATCTGTGATTGTATCTGATGAGCTTGCTAAAACCTAATATTTTCATCTGTATATCTGAGTGGCAATGTCTCCTTAAATCTGAGCAGGCCATCCGTGTTCCAGCAGCCTGTCATCTTCCTGGGAGCAGATGTCACACACCCTCCTGCAGGGGATGGGAAGAAGCCTTCCATTGCTGCTGTCGTTGGCAGTATGGATGGCCACCCCAGCCGGTACTGTGCCACTGTTCGGGTACAGACTTCCCGCCAGGAGATCTCTCAGGAGCTCCTCTATAGTCAGGAGGTAATCCAGGACCTTACTAACATGGTTCGAGAGCTGCTGATCCAGTTCTACAAATCCACACGCTTCAAACCCACACGGATCATCTATTACCGTGGAGGGGTATCCGAGGGACAAATGAAACAGGTACTCTCATTATCCCATAGTTACCCATAGTTACCCTTTGGGGCTTCTAGGTATCTGCCACTCTGCGTAAATCAGATCTGAGAGATACTAGGTGAGTTCTCAGTTAAATGTCATTCCATTTCTAACTCCTAGGTAGCTTGGCCAGAACTAATTGCAATTCGAAAGGCATGTATTAGTTTGGAAGAAGATTACCGGCCAGGAATAACCTACATTGTGGTACAGAAAAGACATCACACACGACTCTTCTGTGCAGATAAAACAGAAAGGGTAAGAAAACACAAGATAAGCTTCATTATCTGATGCAGATAAATGTGTTTTTAAGTGGGCATACATATGATTTTTTTTTCTAAAAACAGAAGTGACAAATAATAATCTAATATACTAACTACAGTTGATCTTATATGATTAATTCTGAATTAATTGCTATTTGCTACTTTTTGCTGCTAGTGTCTGAGGCACAGTTCTAGAGTATTAAGAATTTCTCTTCTAAATAATTTTATATCTGTGGAGATGTTAAGGTACAAATTTTGAACATTTATGATGTCACACTTATTAACCATGGACAGGTTGCTTAACTTCTCTAAGCCATGATGTTCTCATTATATAAAAAGTATTGAAAACAATACCTATCTCAGAGTTGTTGTAAGGATTAAATTAATAAATAAATGTTAATTTGGGGTACAGTTCCCAGCACTTGATAAAAGACATTTTGTTTAATCTGTTTATGATCTGATATTTATGTGTAAACTAGGTAAATACATGATATTAGATGACTTTACTTCTATGATATTTTTGATAACATTACTTCATTTTTTCTGGGTCCTCCCTGATCTACCCCCAGGGAGACCAGTTCTCTCTGTTGCCTACTCATATAATCTTGTGGGTCACTCCCTTATTTTCTAGTACGCCCTTAGTTTTTGTCTCTAATCCAAGCCTGAGCCATTTCTTTTTGTTTTCTGAATCATTGCAGAATTAAGGTTTTTCTCCTTGGGCTCCAATCAGATCAGATTCAAAGTGCTGTTTTCCCCATTGCCCAAACCCTGACTCAGTAGTACTTCTTAGACTCTGCTAATACAAAGTCTCTGAACTCTTGCCTGAGCTTCGGGCACAAAACATTCTGCCACCCCTGCCTTAACTGCATGGTCACCTTTCCATTCCTCTGTCAGCTTGCTATCCACGTAGCTTTGAGACCTGGATTATCTTTCTAAAATCTCAAGCTATCTCATAGTTTTGTTCTTTACCATCCAGTGTCACTCCTAACCATTCAAGATTGACAGTTCCAGTCCTTGGTCTACTGTGCACCCTGACACTTACCAACATCTTCAGTGCCTCTTGCCAATCTCCAACTCTGAACCAGTTGACTTGCCCATTTTCATTGCTTCTATTTAGGCTGGTAGAGATGGCTGTAGAAAAAAGTCATTTGTTTTCAAATTCATGATAGCAAATCTCAACCATGTTACAAATTCATGATAGCAAATCTCAACCAGGCCTTTGAGGCTGTAATTTTTTCATTTATTTTATTCTCCATAGCATCTGTTTCAAACCTTTATACTCTTCTTAACTCCCCAGCCCCTATTCATGACATCTTCATTGCCAGTAATTTACATTGCCAACAACAGAACAACCTTCTATTTTCCCCAGAAAACAAAATCTAGAAGGCATAGCTTTTCTTGGCTTCTCCTCTACCTTCAAATTTAGTTAAGCCTCGTGTTTTTTCATCTCCTTCCTCACATCGCAGAGGCTAATCCTCTCCACCTATGCTTTCTTTCCCCTGCCTATTCTTTGTCCCTCAACTTTTCCCGCCTCGCTTCATTAATTACCCATTCTTTTCTAAAGTTTCATTCTTTCCCATTCTATTACCTCCTCTCCTCACCCTCTAAAGTTTCCCAGCTCTTCCTTAGTCCCCCAAATAAACTTCTCTTTGCTCTGTTTCTCCTTCAGTCTACTTGCCACCTTATCTTTCCTTCCTTTCGTGACCAAACTTTTAGGAAGAAAATGACTAGACTTTCTATCTTACCTTCTCATATCATACTTCACTTCTCTGTAGCCTGACTTTAATTTCAGCGACTCCACTTAAGTCGCTCTCTTAATGACTTGCTCATTTTGATTCTAGCAATATCTTGTCAGGTCCCCACACTGACCTCTTTGCAGCCTTCTTTGGCCTTAGCACTGTGACTGTCCAGGCTCACTACCCACCTCTGTAATCAGGCTTTCTTTGGGTCCTCTTATTCCTCTGTTTGTTAAACACTAATGTTTCCTGGCATTTCACACTTTTACCTCTTCTTTTTTCGATTTCAACTCTCTGTAGGCTCACCCACTTCTCTGGATTCACTTATTTGCTTATAGATTCCTAAATCTGTATTTCCAGCCGCAAACTTTTCTATGTAGTATCTGACTTGCACTTCTAATTATCTACCAGACAAATTTACTATCATACTCTATAGGCATTATATCAGTCAAGATAGGCTAGGCTAGCCTGTGCTGTGGTAACAAAAAAACTCCAACATCTTAGTGGCCTTCAAAGATTTATTTCTTGCTCACATTACACATTCATTGTGACTCTGCAGCAGCTGTGACCCTGCTCTCTTCCCTTTAGAACCTAGGCTGACAGAGAAGCATGTATCTGGAACATTGCCAGCCATTGTAGCAGAGGGGAAAAAAGATACACGATGAGCCAAGTGCTGGTTCTTAAAGCATCTTCCCAGAAGTAACACATTTCAGGCCACATTTTATCTTCCAAAGCAAGTTACATGGCAACTCCAGAGTTAATTGGGTGGGGAAATATAATCCTCCCCCAGGGATGGGCACAAGACTATTTGGCAACAGTGATGCAAATCTACCACAGGCATTTCAAGCAAAACACGTCTAAACCTTCTACTTACTGTTTTATCCTCATCCAAAACATATTCCTCCCCCAATTTTTCTTTTCTTCTGTTACTTGGCATCAATGTACATTAAGTCAGCCAATCTAGAAACTTCAGAATTGTCTTTAAATTATTCTCCTTTCCTGTCACCCCATATCCAGTTGGTTAAATAGTCCTCTGCCCTGAAATCTCTTGTCTCAATTTTTCTTCTTGTGTGTTCCCTCTGCCCTAGGTAGAACTTTTCTGTATTGCAGGAGACTCCTAGCAGTCTTCATTCTTCCTTCACACATGCATCCTCTGCCTGCTGTTTTTCTGTGGTGTTTAGTATTGTCCCAATGTAGCCAAAACATTACATTTTAGTTTCATATTTCAACATGCCTTCACATACCTTCCATTTCCCATATACATTGCATTTTTATACCTGTAATGCCCATATCCATCCCATACCTTTTTCCATTTTTTTATTAAGGTATAATATAGATAGAGTAAAATTCACCCTTTTTTAGTGTACTGTTCTTCAAGTTTTGACAGATGCATATAGTTGTATAACCACCACCTCAGTAAAGAAGATATAGAATCAGACACACAAATTCTCTTATGCTCTTTCGTAGTCAACCCTTTTCCTCAGTTACAGTCCCTGGCAACCACTGATAGGTGTTCTGTCTCTATAGTTTTGTTTTTTCCCAGCATATCATATAAATGGATTCCCATAGCTTTTGAGTCTGGCTTCTTTCACATAGCATGATGCATTTGAGATTCATCCAGGTTTTCATACGTGTAGTAGTTTGTTCCTTTTTATTGCTGGGTAGTATTTCATGACATGGATGAACCACAGTTTGTTTATACATCCCTGTCTTAAGGAAATATTTGGAGAGTTTCCCATTTTTATCCCATCTCCCCTCTTAACTGCTGCTTACCCTGTAAGGCATGGCTCTGTTGTTTCCTCTCACCAGCTTTTCCCAGTGCCTTCCATAATGCCTTTATCATATTTCATTGCAGTTCAACATCTTGAACTAAACTGCTTTGCAAGAGCAGTTTACTAATTTATTACCAATTAACGTATAAAAGAAAAAAAATGGCCTAAGCTTAGTTTGGCACTTTGATGACTAATTACACTTTTTTTTTGGTAGGTGGGTAAAAGTGGCAATGTACCAGCAGGCACTACAGTGGATAGCACCATCACACATCCATCTGAATTTGACTTTTACCTCTGTAGTCATGCAGGAATTCAGGTAATTTGGAAGTTGGTCCAGATCTTTGACTTGATAGAGAGATGTTTGCAAATTTAGCACCTAGCTTGAGTAGACTTGTTATTAAATACTGTGCATAACTTTGTTAATGCTTGTCTTCTAGAACTGTTGTCTTTTGGTCTAGGTATCTGCTTATAGGTGTGCTAGGCAGGAATACTTCTGAGTTTAAGGAGTATATTTCAATTCTTCTCTCTGGTAGTCAACCCATGTCAGAAATATATTAATCATAAAACTCTCTCTCCAGGGAACCAGCCGTCCTTCACATTACCAGGTCTTGTGGGATGACAACTGCTTCACTGCAGATGAGCTCCAGCTACTGACTTACCAGCTGTGTCATACCTATGTGCGGTGCACACGCTCAGTCTCTATTCCAGCCCCTGCGTATTATGCCCGGCTTGTAGCATTCAGAGCAAGGTATCATCTCGTGGATAAAGATCATGACAGGCAAGTTTCTCAGGCACAATAAAATCTCTTTCTGTGTGTTAGCAGCATGTTTTAAAAAAATGAGCTCCTACTGAAAAGTCTTTGGAGAAGGTTAATTTTCTTTTTAAGGTTTAAATTGCAAGGAGAGAATAAAATTGCACATGTCTTTGAGAACTTATAATGTGACTTTTGGTCCAAGAAATGATCAGGCCTGTTTATACTTGTATGGTGTGCCTAAAGTCTGCCTGAGGAAAGGAATCTAATTTGGAGTTGCCGGTGGTTTTGGAGTTGCCCATAGAGCCAAATGCATTTCACTTCTGCTCAGGTCCTCAGCAGCCTCAGAAGGTGGCCAACACAGTGTCCTGGCTCTAGTCAGAGCAGTCACAGGCCTGTGGATCCTACTTCATACAGGGAAAGTCCTAACCAGTTCACTTTGCCTTCAGTACAATCTGGAAGAATGCACTAGAGTGAACCTGGATGTGTATGTGGGAGAGGAGGAGTGCCAGACCATTCTTATGCTCAAGTAGGGATCCCAAGAGAATCAGACATTTTGACCTGTTACTGAGCTACTATTAAATAGCTAAACAAGTTCTCTGCAGTAATTTTCTTTTCCAAATGACCATCTGTGAAGTGTAGCAATTTCTGGGCTCTTCCCCAAGTCTGAATTCAGCTGCTAAATAGTAGACATTCCACTGCAAGTCTATTTCTGTAAGGGTTGAAAATACGCTATTATGGAAAATGCCCAGCTGTGACTTTTGTACCTTTCATTCTGTAGTATACATTCATTCATTCGACACATTTATTAGGCATTGACTGTGTGCCCAGCACTGTGCTAAGTACTAAAAATACTAAGACGAGGAGCACATGTTCCTGGGATTTTATGTTTCAGTATGGGAAATAATACAGATAAACATAGAACTGACAATTAGCCCAGAGCAGTATAGGTGGACGTGCAATGGGACATCAGAGGAAAGGCTGTTAGAAAAGATTTCATAGCTGGATGGATAAGATTTGGCTCTACAAAGAAGAGAAAAGGATTTTCCAGGCAGAGGGAACAATGGACACAAAGAAGAGAAAGCAAGTGACATGTTTGGACAATAGCAAGTTTTCTTTGGCTGAAGCATATGAAAGGGAACCAGCAGGCATGAAGCTGGAAAGTATGTTAGAGCAAAATTGTCTTTGTTATATGTAAAAAGCTATTCCTGGAATCAGATAGACAGTACTTAACAGTTAATTGGATGTGAGTGGGTGAGAGGAGTCAGAAGAGGGATGGTGATTTATAGTTTACCAAGAGCTTTATAGCATATGGCACCCTTAAGAGGTATGTTCAGAAGTTGTTATTGTTATCCTGAAAGAGTAGAGTTCAGAGGAGTTGTTACTTCTCCAAGGTCACTTTAGCTAGTGAGGGGAAGACAAGAAGAAACTGGTAGCATGATAACATTTGCTGAGTTTTTACTATGTTCCAACACTGAGCTAGGCACATACATTTATTTATTCATTCAACAAATGATTATTGAGACTATACTGTGTGCTGGGCACTAGAGATTCAGTGGTGTGTAAGATAGACAAAGTTGCTGTTTTCTTAGAGTTATATCCCAGTGGGGAAATAAATAATTATCCAATTAATAATTTAATTTTACTTGTTTCTTTCAAATGAAAGAAAAGTAGAAGATCTGTTCCAGGTGGCTCTGACCTAAACTTTAGAGTCAGGGAAAATTTCTCTGGGGGAAATGACATTTGAAGCCTAAAGGAAAAGTAAGCATTAACCAGACACAGTGGCCAATGTAAGTCCTTATGGAGGCACCATTAAGGATTTGGGTCTTTGTAGACATTATTTAATTATTACGTCAGCCACTAAATAAGTTATATTGCATTTTCCAGTTAAGCAACTGATATTTAGAGAAATAATACAAACTATTTAAGGAACCACAGCTTGAGCCTAAGATTTTGAATCCAGTACTATTTGTGCTATTTGAAACATGCGAAGTTTGAAATGATCTTTTGTTACACGTGTTTTTTTGTCGTTTTTTTTGTTTTGTTTTGTTTTGTTTTGTTTTTTTGCTTTATTCTCTTTACAGTGCAGAAGGCAGTCATGTGTCAGGACAGAGCAACGGCCGAGATCCTCAGGCCTTGGCTAAAGCCGTGCAGATCCATCATGATACCCAGCACACAATGTATTTTGCCTGAGAGTCTCAGAAGAATAGCTCAACCAATTTGGCACCCCATGCAGCCTCAAAATGTTTCAAATGCCTACTGCCTCTAGAGAGAGCCAAGTTGACTTCAGGTTGTCTTCTACCAGCAGCTCGGAATAGTTGCACTGAATATATACTTCACAGCACTGTCTGATGCATCAACAAAATTGAGCCATTTTTTTTAAAGTAATAGATACTCATAGATTGTCTTTTCTGATGCACTGGACTGAATTTTTACCTCAACATGCAAAGGCTGATCAGCCTGAACTTTCTAAAGGACTTTACAAGAAAGGTTTCTATGGAATATTTTGCTAGCTGTGGTGTTCACCGCATCCCTCTAGTCTTATAAAAGAAGATTATTCCTTTTTTCTGTATTCATCGAGTGGGATGTATGCATAAGTGGGAGAGAAAAACCAAACAATCTACTTCGGTTCAGCGTAACTATTTACTCGTGTGGGTCCATAGACTTTTTAATGGAGATTTCTGACTTCGCCACTGTAAATGCCTTTAATGAGCATTAATTTTGAAAGTTTTACAGAGTTTTATTAGTTTTACTACTTAATCTTATTGATCTTTACAGACTTGTGCTAGTGCAAGTCTAAGTCTAGGCTGCCAAGCAATTGCACTATATTTGGCTCCAGATTCAAACAGGCAGTTCTCTTATTTGGTTGACTTTTGTGAATGTGTAACACAAACAGATATAACGCATGTCACGGTGACAAATAACACTGCCATGGTAAAAGTACTCATGTTTCCCCCTCTTTGAAAAAAATTAGCTGTTAGTATTTTTCAAAGTTTTCAAAAGTGCCCATTTTATGCTGCTGTGTGGTTTCTTAGATCTAAATGATTTTTAAACTTTTCTCATAGAAAGTTAACTTTGGCAATAAACATTTTTTAAGATCCTTCCTCTTCCTTCCCCTGACAATGTAGTTTTGTAGATGAGATTTCGGTATGATTTTATCAGCTATTTCTTATAGATCATAATCTGGCAATTTCTGAAACAGTCAGAAAAGACATATATTTCCATGCCTTTTTAAAGAATTATTTTTTATCTGTTTTATAGTCACAGTTGGTGTCCTGTCACTTTGTTTTAAAATAAGCTAGAACCAGGATGCTTCCTTACTGGATAGGCTTTGCCAGTCCTTAAGGTACATTGAGTGATGCTGCAACTTGCAAAAATGTACCAGCATTTAAAACTTTTTTTCCTGGGAATCAAGGTTACTTATACAATTACTTGCAGTGCAAATTTTGTGCTTCTTTATCAACCTGAAATGTACTTGGTGAGGTTTCCTTCCTTTTATTAAATGAAAACTGCATAGAAAGGTTGATTTTTCTTAATAGATTCTGGATTCCGATCACTGGGAGACGGGATTCCAAACAAACGGATCTAAAGAGTATCAGTT
>NW_006443568.1:2699084-2704762 GCF_000325575.1 Pteropus alecto | reverse complement strand
AATGTATTTTGTATTTAGTGTAGATAATACTTTGTGAATGGACAACAGTTACATAGAGTCTTCGTAGTTGCAGCCAGTGTTGCCCAGCCCAAATTTCACTGGCCTGTAATTCTCTGTGCTGGACCCTCAGGAGTGAGAGCTGGAAAAGGGGATAAAAGGCCCAGAGCCACACTCCACGTGGATGAGGAAGGAGCTGGGAGAAGAGAAAGACTCAATGTGGTAAATCAATGTTACCACCTCTGTCTGGAAACACTGGATCTGATGGTGAAGGGTGTTTGCTTGAACTCATTAGCCAGTCCAACTCTTTTAAACTAGCCTTCTCAAAATCCCAGCAATATAAAGCCCTGTTTTTCTTCAGTCTTTTAAACAAGCTAGTAAATACATCGAAGTTTACATTTCCATGTGCTGTTGATCAGCGGGACCACCAGTGTTTGGTGAGACTGGTCTCTGAGAGTTTTATAATATATATCGAGTCCTGTAGCTCATTAAGATGAATGCAGATGTTATTCTCTGCATACAGTGGGATGAAAGCAAGCTCTGTAACTGATGCACAACAAAGTGAAGAAATGGCAAATGTTAATTTCTTAAGATTTTCCTTTTTTGCAAATACCTCACTTGGATACTACAAATCAGGACATGTTGGTGAGGGGCTGGCTGCTGCTTTTATTCACACTTGTTCAGGGAGAGCACAGAAAATACTCTTCAGCATGGCCACCCTAGACCCAAAAGGAGGAAAAACAAGCTTTTTATAGGAGGAGGGCTTGCTGGAGTCCAGGATTTGAAGAACTCTTGGTGGCTGGCTGGCTGGCTGGCCAGCGGGCACCACACCAGCACTTGAGTGCCTCGGGCTTGCTTGTTAATAACGCACAGAAGAAGCGTCACTTCTCACCATCTCCTGGCATGAATGGAACAGAGAGCAAGGCAGAGTGCCTGGAAGCCTGATTTGCTTGCCTGCAGTTGGGCTGTACGCTCAACCTTGAACCCTACAGTTTGTACAACCTCAGTCAGTCCTAGTTCACTGGGACAAATCATTGTGGTGGTGGAGGAAAAGCCGGGAGGCCTATTTTTATAGGAAAACAGTACCTTTAAGTGTGCAACGCTGTCATTTTGGACAAAAGGAAAGAAATATAGAAGAACTAGGAATATTGGAAAAACTTGCTGAGGAGCGAATCTTTAAGAGATAACCACTGCAGAATCAGAGTTGCAGCAGTACTATTGCAAGCAAGTCTGAATGCATAGTTTCAACTGGGCTTGACAATTTGAATCCGTAACCCTCTGGACTGACTGAATTGTTATGCATGTGTCAATCAATGGGAGGTGTGCATTCACTAGAAGTAGGTTTAGGGTGCTTGATTTTTTTAAAATGCAACCTGTTTAGGCACTGTCACATAGTGTGAAAGATTTAAATGTAGCAATGCTAAAGAGTAACAATTTGGGGACAAGGTGCGGGGACATTAAGAGAGTGGTGAAGATCCAAATGTTGAACCAGTTATGTTTTGTCGTTGTTGTTAGCTGTTGAACTCTGAGCAATTTATAAAGATAACTAGCTGGCTTAACGCAGCCAGCAGTCTAGGCAGACAGAACATATTCATTCTTACTGTAAATTCTATTTGCTGCTTCCAAAGGTGATGATTTACAAGCAGACATATTCTATATGGTCTGTATTTTAGGATCTGGTGCCCAGCCTATATCAGAGATTACCTACCTGGCTCAGCTACCTATCCCTCCTGTGAGAAAAGGTAATCCACTGTTTAACAAGGCTCACCCTCTCCACCCTGCCCTAGCAACCCTTTGTGGATGTGCTGTAAGATATTCTTGCTCAATAGCAAGGCGGTAACTCTGCTTTCATTTTAAGAAAGTGGAGGCTGAGGGCATTGTATCAATACGATTTCAACTCCAAGGATTTTTCCTTGCAAAATTAAAGGGAAGATCTTGTTATTGATTAACCATTTTCTTATCCCTTGCTATTGACATATTCATGCTCTTTCTATGTCTAGTGGCTGAAAATGTTTGCATTTGTTCATTTGACTAATGGTGTAATTTTTGTTTCTATATCGTTAGACCTGTAACGTTTTAAAATGTATTTTATTAAATTTGGACTGGATGTATGTCTCTAGCAATACGAGGTACTTTCTAAACTATTAAGGGAGGGTTGGTATCCCCATGTTGAAATAAGATGATGGTTGTTTAAATTTTGCAATTTTTTTTTTGGCCTGCAGGGATATTTTGTGTTCATGTGTCCAAAAAAGAATAAATTGGCATTCTTGTGCCAAAAGTTGTTTTTCTTGTCAATTGTCTAATAAATATGGAGTATACTGTAATGGCAACACACATGGCTGCTTCTTAAAAACAATTTCATCAATTGTAGAAATTTGAGAAAGAACAGTGAGAAATTTTTGTATTTTTAATTCCTGGGTCTCCCTATTTTTTGAAATTGTTATTTGGGAATTTTAGAAAAGCTGCTTATAACATTTTACATATGAAAACTTTACAAGATTCATCAGGGTTTTAGGTATACCTCTTAATGGGAAGATCTCTTTTAGTGATGTTTTGAGAAAAATCCTCAGTCTCCAGAGGGCAGTATGGCCACACATTTAATAACTGACTTCAGAGGAGGTGCTGCTCAAATTCATCCATCCTGGGGCTATCCAGTCTCCTGTCTTAAAAAATTCTCACCAGCAAAGCCCTTTTGTTTGTTATGGCAATGATAACACAGAGATTTACACAATTAGGCTCTTATCCTAAGGGAATTTATAGTTTACCAGAGGAGCAAATTCTGTGTACAACTAACTTTACTATAGATCATTGTTTTTTCCATCAGCACAAAATTCCCCTCTGCAGATTTATCTGTTATCAAACATTTATCACGAACCCAGTATATGTCAAGCTCTGCCTAGGAACTGGGAACACGGAAGAGCAAATACAATTCCTCAAAGAGTCCATTCTAGTATGGCATAGAGTGGGGAGGAGGAGGAGGCAGTGAGATTAACTTTATCTGAGTGCCTCATATATGCCAATCACTTTATATTGGCATCTTTAATCCCACAACAGTCCTCTGAGGATGATACTGGTATCCTCATTTTAAAAATGAGGAGTCAGCTTCAAAGAAGTTAAATAACACACAGTTACTGAGTGGCAAAACTAGAATCTAAATCCAGACCTGTCTAACTTCATTGCACCTGCTATTGAGCATTACATTACAGGAACTTAGAAAGGGAAGCAATTTTTGCCATGGGGAATCAGGAAAGACTTTACAGTGATAATGAAGTTTAGAATAGGTCATGAAGCATGAGCAGGAGTTTGCCAGGTGGGCAAGGGGATTCTAGATATAGTGTTCTCTTACAGTAGATTATGGTAGCCATAGTTTTCATCTACCCAGATGCTTTCCCTTACTCCTTCTTTGAGTGATAGAATTCCTTTATTATGGGAACCCCATTATTTTGTGCATTTCAGGTGAATTCAGATGGCCTTCCTCCCACTTCATTCCCCACCATTTGTGTCATGTTCACATTCATCCTTGTATCAGTCACTAGGGGATATGTTACACCAGCCAGAATGGCTCATGTGCCCACTCCTGTGTATGTGGGTGACCAGCAATTAGGGAAGTCGGACTGATCAGCACCATTACAAGACATGTACCTCATCTTTTGCTCTCTATCTCTTAGCTCTGACTTCCTCTATTTTGACTTTATTATCCAGAAGCTAGGGATCAGTCTTTAAGGCAAAGAGGGTCAAAATTAGATAGAGAACCTAGCAACTGTGTTACAAATTGTTTGTACAAATTTAACAAACATTTCTGGAGCTCCTATTTTGTGCTTGGAAATAGAAAGGTGAAAGAAAAAAGTTCTTGCTGTTGAAAAGTTCACTTGTAAGTGTTATGAGAAATGTATGCATAGAACCATGAGATCACTTAGAGAGGTTCCTAACCCAGCCTGTGGGATCAAGGTATATTTCTTACAGGAGGTGATGACTCAAAGCGCTGTCTCAAAATAAATAGGAGTTTTATAAGTAAACAAGGTAGAAGACGGTAGTCCAGGAATTCTTATGGGCAAAGGCACAGGTGGGGTGGGAACCCCCAAACATGATTTGTTTGGATGAATTACAAGTAATTTCAGTTCTCTTAGATTATAAGGGGTGAGGAGGAAAGTGGAGGTGGTAAGGTTGGACTACAGAGGCAAGCACCAGTTCCTGATAGGACAAGACTTGAATGGCATTCTAAGGAATTTAGAGTTTATCCTATAGGTACAGGGGACTAGCAGAGTCTGATTTGTGTTAGTTATGCTGTCAGCAGTGTGATGGGTAGGTTGAAGCTGGAATTCTGCTGAAATGAGGTTAAAGTTTTAATATAATAGCCCAAGCAAAAGATGATGAGGCTTGAACTTGAGCAGTGATAGTACATTTGGAGAGAAGGAGCAAATACAAGAGATGTTCAGAAAGTAGAAAAAGTAGAACTTGGTGAAAGTAGATATGGAGAGAAGAGAATGAGGTCGACTCCTTAGGAGGGCTCCCAAGTTTCTGGCTTGGGTAGCTGGGTAGATAACAGTGCCGCTGAGAGGCTGAACACAGAAGCAAATCCATGAGTTGTAGAAAGGAGGAAAGTGGTCAATTCAGTTTTGAGCAAACTGGATTTGAGAGTGATGTATGTGGACTGGTGAAAGAAATTGGAAGCCATCAATATGTAGGGGGTGATTAATACCATTCAAATGTATGCCCAGCTATTGTGAACACTGTCGCTATGAACATGAATTCACAAATATCTCTTCAAGACCCTACTTTCAATTCTTCTGTCTATACATCCAGAAGTGGAGTTGCTGGATCACATGGTAATTTTGTGTTGAGGAACCACCACACTATTTTCCATGGCAGCTGCACCATTTTACACTCCCACCAGCAGTGCGCAAGGGTTCCAATTTCTCAACATCCTCACTGGGGACACTTGTTAGTTTCTGGATTTGTTTGTTTGTTTGTTTGTTTGTTTGTTTAAACAGTTGTGATGCTAATGGGTATGAAGTGATATCTCTTCGTGGTTTTGACTCGTATTTTTCTAGCGATTACTGATGTTGAGTATCTTTTCCTGTGCTTACTGTCCATTTGTATATCTTCTTTGGAGAAATAGCTATTATAGTCCTTTGCCCATTTTGTAATTGGGTCTTTTAATTTTTGAAGGACAATTTTGATAGGTAATATAGTCTGGTGGGTTTTATCTTTCAGCTGTGAAGATGTTATTCTATTGTCATTTAGCTTCCATTGTTCATCTGTCAGCTCCTTTCAAGAAGTGATGGTTAATTTTATGTGTAAACTTGACTGGATAGATAGCTGATAAAACATTATTTCTGGGTGTGTCTTGAGGGTGTTTCTGGAAGGGATTAGCATTTGAATCAGTAGACTGAGTAAAGAGTCCGCCCTCACAAATGTGGACAAGCATCATCCAATCCATTGAGGCCCAAATAGAACAAAAAGACAAAGGAAGAGCTAATTTCCTCTTTCTTCTTGGGCTGGGACATCCTTTGGACATCAGAGCTCCTGATTCTCAGGCCTTCATATTCTGGGATTTGACACAAGTGGCCTCCTAGTTCTCAGGCGTTTGGACTCAGACTGGTTCTCCAGCTTACAGATGGCAGATTGTATGCCTTTTTGGCCTCCATAACTGCATGAGCCCAATCCTATAGTAAACCTCC
>NW_006443568.1:2693728-2699062 GCF_000325575.1 Pteropus alecto | reverse complement strand
CTATATATCCCATTGTTTCTATTTCTCTGTTACTTTTGCTAATATAAAAGATAATTGCCCTTTTTCCTCTGGCTGCATTTAATATCTTCTCTTTGTTTTTGATTTTCAACACTATTACTGTAAGAGGCCTAGGCATCTTTGTATTTATCCCATTTAAGACTTTGTCTTATTCATCTTTGTGAAACCAGTGCCCAGTGTCTGACATGTGTGTTTCATGTGTGTTAAACAAATGAAATCCATTGTCTCCCATAGATATTTAGGGAAGCAATGTTTGAATTCCCCTCCACCCTGAATTTTGCTCTCCCAGTGATCCTATTCTGAGTTCTAGGTTCTGTGATCTCTTTCCTTGACCCTGTTCCTGGCCCTTGGATTTGGTTAGCATTCAAACTTTGTTTCTCTCTTGTTTAATCCTGCTTTCCTCAACTGTCTTTACTTGGCTGCCCTCAGTGTCTCAGTGTCCCACATAACATTAATCCCTCACCCCCAACCCTATGTGTGTGGGGCGAGAGGGTAGGGAATTCAGACATTAGAAATAATAAAGAGTTTTAAAATTTTTGTTAAAAAAGATATCAAAAACATGGCAATTTATTTTACATATTACCTTTCAATGCACACACATTTTTATATAGTTGTAATCTTAATGTATATATAGGACTTTGTGTTCTGTTATTTCATTAACCATTATGTAATGAACAGTTATCCTTTTTCAAGAACTGAAGTCATATCATTTTGTAGTCATAACAATTCCTTTTAGGAGCATTTTAGATTTTGCTTTTCATCAGTTTGGTTTAAATAAATCTTATAAAAATTCTCAAAAAATTAATTTATTTGGCAAGCATTTGCTGAATACCTACTGCTCACCTAGCATTGTGTTAGGCATTGGGGCTACAAAGATAAATAAAATATGGTTTTTCTTTACACTTTTGAGACTTTTACATATTTAGAAGGAGGAGGAGGAACAAGATGGCTATATTGACAAAGGAGAGTAGCTAAGTGTTGCCACATGCACCACAGGAAGTGCAAGCAGGGACACATGGGAGGGAATGTCAGGAAGTTGTCATGAAGCAGGAAGCCTTGAGTTGAGTTTTGAAATATGAGTAGGTTTCACCAGTCAGATGAGGGAGATGTTGATGATTTAGGGAGTTAATCATACTGTCTTCCCCGGGCCAGTCAGAAAAAAATTGAAAAATAAACATAGGTATTAGATAGTTGCATAAAGAGCAAGATGTCATCTTTATTGCTGATAATACTTAGGTAAGGGGACTTGCTTAGAAGTCAATCTTCTAAATGGGAGTGCTAACATTACTACTCTTTATTTAACATGCATGTCTTCCTAGTTACAGTAAGCACAGGACAACCATGGTTTTCCATACAATGAGTCTACTTTTCCAAGTTTTCTGATTAAGGATTTTTTAATGAAATTGAAAAATTTAAAAATCCCATTTAAATAGCATCAAAAATATAAAATGCTTAGGGATAAATTTGTACAAATATGTGCAAGATATGTACATTGGAAACTAGAAACCTTTGCTGATAGAAATTAAAGAAGATTGCTGTAAATGGAGAGATGCACTATGATCATGCATCAGAAGACTCAATAGTTTTAAGGTGTTATTTGTACCCAAATTAATCTATAGATCTAACACAGTCCTAATCAAAATTCCAGTCAGCTTTTTTGGTAGAAATTTACAGCTGATTCTAAAATTTATACAGTAAGGCAAAGGACCTAGAATAGCCAAAATCAACTTTAAGAAGAAAAACATAGTTGAAGAACTTATACTACCTATGGAGGACAGATTCTAAGATGGCCCCGTGATGCCTACCTCTTAGTGTTCAGGTCTTTGTATAATCCTCTCCCCTTTACTGTGGACAGAACCTGCGATTTTCTTCTAATCAATAAAATATGGCAAAAGTGATGGGCTGTGATTTTATGATTACATTAAGTTATTTAAAACTGTCTTGCATCTACAGCCATGCTACCCTGAACAAGCCTGGTCTCGTTTGATCTTGGAAGCTAAGCAGAGTTGGGCCTGGTTAGTACTTGGATGGGAGACCACCTAGGAAGACCAGGTGCTGTAGGCATAAAAAATTAAAAAAATAAGAGATTGTAAGCTGACAAGGTCCTTGCAATCTGTGAGGTCAACCAAGAGTTGCCTTGCCTAAAAAAAATAAAATAAAAATAAATAAATATAAATAAAAATAAGTAGAACTGTCTTGCTAGCAAACTCACTCTCAAGTCCTCTCTCTGTCTCTCTCCCTTTGTCACTCTCCTTTTTGGTGATGTTGGGGATGCCCAGGTGGCAAGGAATTATAAGGGGCCTCTAGGAGGTAAGGGTAGCTTCTAGCTGCCAACCAACAAAAAACAGAACCTTTGGTTATGTAGCTGCAATGAACTGAATTCTGCTAACAAACATGTGAGCCAGATAATTTTTCTAGTCAAGCCTTCAGATGAGAACCCAGCCTTGGCCTACACTTTGATTATAGCCTGTGAAATGCTAAACAGAGGATCTAGCTAAGCCATGCCCAGACTCTTGACCCACAGAGACTATGAGATAATGAATGTGTGTTGTTTTAAGCCTCCAAATATGTGGAATTTGTTATGCGGCAATAAATAACCACTACACTACCCTATCTCAAAACTTATATTAAAGCTGCAGTAAACAAGACAGTGTGGTATTGGCATAAAGATAGACAGATAGATATATGGAATAGAATAGAAAGTCCAGAAATAGACCTATACAGATACGGCTAATTGACTTTCAACACAAGTGCTAAGACAATTTAATGAGGGCAATCTTTTTAACAATTTGGATAGCCAAAAAAAGAAAAATAACCTTGACTTTTACTTCTCACCATATATAAAAAATAATTCAAAATGGATCATAAACCTAAATGCAAAAGTTAAAACTATAAAACTTCTAAAAGAAAACATGGAAGAAAATCACAGTGATCTTGAGTTTGGCAAACTTTTAAAACAACACAAAAATCATCAAAAATAAAAGGAAAAATATTAATAAATTAAATGTCATGAAAATTAAAAATGTTTGCTCTTAAGACACTGATATGAAAATGAAATCAAGGCATAACCTGAAAGAAAATATTTGCAAAACATATCTGATAAAAGACTTGTATCTAGAATATATGAAGAATTCTTACAATTTAATAAGACGAGCCAATTTAAAAAATGGTTAAAATATTTGATCAGACACTTCACATCAGAAAATATACAAATGGCAAATAAACACTTGAGAAAATGCTGAACATAATTTGTCATTTGTAAATTGTAAATTGAAACCACAATGAGATATCATTACACTAGAAGACTAAAAAAGACTGAGCATGCCAAGTGTTTGGGAGGATATGGAGCAACTGGAAATCTCATACGCTTCTAGTGAGAATCCAAAATTATGCAATCACTTTAGAAAACAGTTTGGCTGCTTCTTAAAAAGTTCTTTAAATTCTTTAAAGACATAAAATAAAAGTTATGCACTTATCATAAGACTTAGCTAGGTATTTCCCCAAGCAAATGCTTGAAAGACTTGAAGACAAATGTTCATAGCAGTTTTCTTTGTAATGGCCTCAAACTGAAAACAACTCAAATGCCCATCAACATGTAAATTAATAAATAAATGTCTGCATATTTGTGTAATGTAATGCTATTCTTTAAAGAGCAATGAACTATTGATACACGTAACGTAGGTGAATCTCAGAATAATTTTGGTAAGTGAAAGAAGCAGGCCAAAAAAAGGACTTATTCTGGTTATATAAAATACTACAAAATGAAATCTAGTCAATGGCAACAGAAAGTAGATCAGTGGTTGCAGCGGGGAAGACAAAGGGACAAGAGCCCGGACTACAAAGGAGCAGGAGGAAACTTCAGAGAGTCATGGATATGTTCCTTATCTTGATTTCGGGAATGAGTTCACGCGTGTATACGTATGTCAAAACTCAGCAGATTGCACACTTTACATATATGCAGTATACTAAATGTCAGTTCAACCTCAGTTGACTTGGGGAGTGAGGGGGAAGCTTCCTGCAGGCTTGAGGATCTGAGATTAGGAATGAGGGGAGGAGCTAAATCGCGCATGCTCAGTCCTTCCTCCAGGTCACCCATCGGATCTCGGTCTGGCGGCCTATCGTGGTTGCGGCCATATGTAGACCTTAGAGGACGCCATGGTTAGAGGGAAGCCCGCGAAGCACCCGCATCGGGGCTGCGTGAGGCTCTGACAGAACTCAGTGGCCACTTATCCTGAGGGCACAAGGGAGGCACTGAAGAACTCTATAAAGGCAAGTAATTTGAACTAGTGTTCAGTTTAAAACAGTATTTTAAAGCTGTGTGGGAAATGGGCTCGAGAGGGTGAGGAACGACCCGTCGGGAGGCTGTGGTAATTTTTTTTTCCATGTCCGTCTCTCCATTCAAGAACTCAGGAGGGAAAGGACCGTTTCGTAATTATAACCAAAGTGTTTCTTCCCTGCAAGAAAGCCTAAGGCTGGTGGTCACTACATTTTTGCTGAAGGGCTTGAGTAATCTCAGGTCACACAGCTTGTAAGATCGAGATTCAAATCCAGGGCTTTTTGACTCCAAACCTTGAAGACTTTCCCGGAAAGTATAATGGAAATCTAAAAAATAGTTGGTATTCATTTTCGGATTCATCAGTCTAACTGATGCAATGACTTCGTCAGCCCCAAGTGTCCTCCATAAATAATACGGGATTTCCGAGGGTTTATGGAGGGATTTGTGTGTTTTCAAAAATTACGCAAAGGTAGTTTAACAAATATGCACCTACCCTTTTCCGGGCACTGCTTGGGTGCTGGCTGTATCCGTGAGGAGGGTTGACATTGTCCCTGCCCTCACATAAAACAGACAAAAGAAAAATAACAAAAGTGTGCTAAGTGCTCTGATAGAAAGCTCTAAAATCTCTTTTTTTCCTGAAAATTTGAAACTTTACCATGATGTGCACTTATGTGAGTATTTCCCAGAATGGCCCCTTTCTGGGAACTCAAGCCCTTTAGTTCTGAGGACGTTTTTTGTATTGGATCTTTGATAATTTATTTATTTATTTTTTCTCCTCCTGAATTGAATCTTCTGTTCAGATGTGGGACCTAATGAATGGCTCCTCTAATTTTCTTTTATTTTCTCTTCTAGTTTTAATTTCCATTTTTTTTCTTTGTTTTACTTTCTGGGATAATTTTCTCAATTCTGTCTTTCATGTATGCATTCAAAATTTTTTCTATTTTAATATTTTCCTTTAAATTGTTCATACGGTCACAATCTCTTGTTTAGTGAATGCAGTATCTTATTTTTCTGGGAATAGATAATGCAATTGTAGGGAA
>NW_006443568.1:2686271-2693584 GCF_000325575.1 Pteropus alecto | reverse complement strand
TTTCCTTTGAGTTGTGTTTACTTTTTTGTTCTCTGACTTTCATGCTGGGAAATTTCCTCCAACGATATTAGCAATATTTATTGAGCACTTGCAGTGTTAATGAGCAAAGTTCTGAGTTTTTTCAAATATTAATTTATTTAATCCTCATAACAACTACTGAAGTAGGTGCTACTACCTTTAATTTATAAATGTTGATTTGAAGGAAATGAGAGCTTGAGTGGTTTAACAAAGGTCATACGGCTTGAAAGTGGGGTAGCCGAGGCAGTCTAGGGCATGTGGTCTTAACCACTATTCTGTACTGCCTCATATTTAAGAGTGAGACTTGGTGAATTAACTCACTCACATTTACCTGTTTCCTCCATTAACCCCACAGAAACAATAATAAATCGATTTTTTTTTTAAAAAAGTACAAACCCATAAGGATATAGAGCAAAGGAGAAGAGAAAACAGGAACACATTTTTGGAAGTTAGAAATTTTATGGACTGGTGATAACTGACTTTGTACATTCCAGAAAGCTAAATCCTAAAGTGATGTGGAAGAAAGCCAAAGACAAATCAATTTTTCCTGCAAACTCTCTCTCTGTCAAGCTCTTTCTCACATAAAAACACAGACACAGGCACACAGAACATTAGGAATTGAAGGCACCAAGAACCTCTCTGGACATGGGGATGATGATAGGGCTGAAAACAGGAAGTTAGGTTGAAAGAATGGTAAAAATCTGCTAGACTTCCAGATTCTCTCCAGCTTCACAACAGTCAGGTAACTGCACATCTCTGCTATATCCAACCTGGTAAAAGATTGAAAGTTTATTCTCTGGACAGGATAAAACAGGGTCTTAGTCTGGGAGACTTTAAGTATAATCGAGATAAGGATTATTGCACAGAAAACAGGTTGCAAGTGAATGTTTACGCACTAGGTTGAGGGATTGTTGTAAGCACTCTGTATGCATTAAAGAATTTAATTCTCCCAACAGCAGTATAAAGGTTGGTTATTACTGTTTTTTCTGACTTACAAATGGGAAAACTGAGGCATAGTGTGACTAAATTAGTTGCCTAAGATCACATAGTTACAAAGAATATAACATATGTATGGAATAAAGAAGAATGCTGTAACAAACACCTATTATCCACCATTCAGTTTAGCAAAAGAGAGAATACTATTTTTGCCTTTGTTTTTTATTTATTTGTTTTACCTTTACCTTTTGAAGTGTTGTGTGTTCTTCAAAATCTAGTCCCATTCTTTTCCCTCTTGAAATTTGGGTTTACCATTCCCTTACTTTTCTGTATTGTTCAATACATATATTTGTATCCTTAAACCATATAACTTACTTTTGTGTATTTTGAATTTTATATAATTAGAGGCATACTATATGCATTCTTCTGCAACTTGTTTTGTCACTCAATATCATGTTTCTGAGGTATATATATATCTCACAGTTATATTATGGATGGAGTTAGTGTTGTTTTCAATTTTTTGCTGTTACAAATAATGCTACTAAGAATATTCTTATGCATATCTTCTCTTGGTAAAAGCAGAAGTTTCTTTGGACCAAAATTGCTGGGTTGTAGGGTATGCACATTTTCAACTTTACAAAGTAGTGTGTTGGTTGTATCAATTTACACTTTCACCAAACAGTATCTAAGAGTTCTCATTATTCTACAGTTTTAATTTTCACCTAATTTAGTAGGCTAAAATTGATGTCTCATTGTGATCTTACTTTGTATTTTCTTAATAAAGAATGAGATTGAACTTTTTTTATATGGTTTTTCATTCTTCATGTTTCCCCTTCTGTGAAATGGCTGTTTATGACTTTTGTCTTTTTAAAAATGTATATAATTATCTGTTTTTCTTAATTGATTTGTAGCTGTTCTTAATAAATATTGGATATTATAATTTGATGGTTATATGTATTGTAAATATTTGTTTTTGCCTTGTCTTAATTTTCTTTGTAATGTCTGTTAATGAACTTAAGTTCTTAATTTTCCCTTCTGTGAAATGGCTGTTTATGACTTTTGTCTTTTTAAAAATGTATATAATTATCTGTTTTTCTTAATTGATTTGTAGCTGTTCTTAATAAATATTGGATATTATAATTTGATGGTTATATGTATTGTAAATATTTGTTTTTGCCTTGTCTTAATTTTCTTTGTAATGTCTGTTAATGAACTTAAGTTCTTAATTTTAATCTAGTTGAATTCATGGTCTTTTTTTTTTTTTTTTTTTTTGGTTGGCCTTCCTGACAGCAGTTTACCTGCCCAATTTATCTTATTCAATTAGTAAATTCATCCAACTTATGGTTTTTTTTCAAGACTTGCCTTTCACACAAGTTGATTTTTATGTATAGGGTGAGGTAGGACTCCGGTTTTATATTTTTCTATATAGATAATTAGTTGTCGCAGTTCCATTATTGATTAGTTTGTCCTTTGCCTTGGGGTCTTCAGTGCCACCTTTTTCATACTAGTATTGTTTCCATACATGAATGAGCCTGTTTCCAGACTCTATAATCTGTTTTACATGCCAATTTACCTAACCCTGGGCCACTACCTCGCTATCTTAATCACCCTAGTTGTGTAATAAGACTTAATATATGGTAGGACAAATTCCTCCATCTTATTTTTCTTCATAAGTGTCTTTGCTATTCTTTAGGCCTCTGTTCATCTATGTAAAATTTAAAATAGGCTCATCGAGTTGTATACACACAAACGTAATGGAACTTTTATTATGATTGCATTGAGTCTATAAATGAATTTGAGTATACAATAATGAGACTTCCTATCTAGGGGCCAAGTTTTCTATCCATTTATTTGGTCTTTTAAAATGTTTTTCAATAAAATCTTAGTAATTTTTTTTCTGTACAGGTCTTGCACAGCTTTTGTCAGATTTGTTTCTTGATGCTTTCTTATTTCTGTTGCTATTGTAAGTAATTTTTTTAATGCAATGGATTTTTAAGAATATGAATCTCATAATTATCAGTCTTGCTAAAAACTTTTATTCATATATAATAATTTGTCTATAGATTATCTTGGGTTTTCTTTGTAGACAGTTATCTCATCTGTGAATAATAACAGTTTAATTTATTCCAACCTAGTCTTTGAACTTTTTTCTTTTGGCCCCACTGTGATGGCTGGACCTCCAGTACAATGTTTAAAAAAATATGGGCCTTTTTGTCTTGTTCCTGATTTTAAAGAGAATGCTTCTGATGTTTTACTATTAAGAATAAAGTTTGTATTTTTTAATTGCTATATTCGGATGATGGATAGGTATGTGATGGGAGTTTATTATGCTAGTCACTCGATAATTTTATGTTTGAACATTTTCACAATATAATATTAATTTAAACTGTTTGCTACAGAATTTTTTTTCCTTAGAATTTTGGTAAATACCCTTTAACAGTTTAAGAAACTTTTTTCTTCGTTTGCTGAGTGTTTTTTTTTTTTAATCATTAATAGGTGTTGAATTTATTAAGTGATTTTTTTTTCCTGCATCTATAAGCTGGTCATATTATTTTTCATTGTTAACCTGACATTTACAGATTTTCTAGTGTAAATCTGTAAATTTTCTAAACCACCTTGCATTCCTGGGATACATACAATTTGGTCATGATATATAGATTTAATATTTTTGATATATCAGTAGATTTGTTTCCCTCTTATTTTGTTTAGGATTTTTACATCCTTGTTCATGAGTGAGACTAGTCTCTAATATTCCTTTCTTGTACAGTCCTTATTGGTTTTGGTATCACATTCTACTGACTTAGGGAGCATTCCATCTTCTTTGGAAAAGTTTGTATAAAATTGAAATGATCTGTTACTGCTTGAATGTTTGATGGAACTGACCTCTAAAACCATATGATATATTTTTCTTTTGTGGGAAGATTTTTAAACTACTCACTCAATTACTTTAATCATTCTAGAGATATTTAGCCAAAGGTTTAAAAGTTCTGTTATTCTTTTTTATTCTATTTCTTTTCATTTATTAGCTTTTTAAAAGTTTTACCATGTGTGCTTACCAAAGTCTAAAGCAAATCAATACCTTTATCCTTGTCCTAAATAGTACAAGGACCTTTAGAACACTAACCCTGATCACCCTACCTCCCAACTTACATGCTGATGGACCAGTATTTTAGTTCTGTACCGTTAAAGAAATACCTCCTTCTTTCTTGACTACTGATATAGTCACCATCTTCAGTTATTCTTATTCTGTCTTAAACAGCAGCCTATTATTTTCCTTCAAAGCACTTATCTTGATATATATTTTGGGTTTTTTTACTTGTTTATTGTCTATGCCACTGTAATCTTCATGAGGACAAGGAACATATATGTCTGCTTTGTTCACTAACCGGTAGGCATTTAGTAAATGTTTGTTGAGTTAATGAATATATATTTGTTTTTTAGAAAGATCAACCTGGATGTAATTAGAGACCGGATCTCAGCACACAAGACTAGACTTAGGGAGTTAAGAGGCTGTTGCACTTTTCCAGGCAAGAGTTAGTGGTGACCTGGACTTGAATAATAGCAGTAGGGATACAGAAAAATAGAGAGGATTAAAAGGTATTAGGAGGTAGAGTCCACAGGATTTTATTACCATTTCAATATGAAGGAATGAGTTAAGTGGTGTTTTTTAGGGTTTTGTCTTAGCTCTATTCTCTCTTCATATAACACACCCTCTTTGAGAGTTCTCATTGATTCTCATGGCTTCAGTTACTATTTGTATGATTTTAACTCTCAAATATGGATCTTCAAGTGAAACATCTTTTCTGGGTTCCATACCACATGTTCAACCATGTGTGAGACAATTATACTAGGATATTTTTCAGGCACCCCAAGCTCAATATGTCAAAAACCATAGTCATTATCTTTTTTGGCAAAACTTACTCGTCCTTTAGTGTTCTCAGTCTCAGAATAGGCACCACCAATCTCCTACTTGCTTAAGTCAAAAACCAATTAGGTGGTGGCTCTTGGAGCCCAACCTAGGAGGAAATAGAGATATAAGTATCTGCCATTTAAAGGATATGACTAATTTGCTCTTTTCTTCATTTTCTATTTTTATTTACGATTTAAAAAAAAAATAAAGCCATGAAAATGATTAAGATGATGTAGGAAGAAAACAAGGACCTGTCTCAGCAGCAGAGCACAGGACAGTAAGAATTATCTTATATTCAGCACCTATAAGTGCTAAGTGTGATGCTTGGCCTTTGCCATTCATGAATTAATTTAATCTTCCCACAATTCTATGAGATTTTTTACAGATGAGGAAATTACAGTTCATAAGGGGATGAGGGCTTGCTTAAGGTTACACGTTCGCATGTGGTAGAGCTGAGATTTGACACAGATTTGTCTGATTCCAAGTGTTTTCAGTATGTAATTGGGTGGAATTATAAGTCAAAGAGCAGAAACATTGTACAGCTATTGATAAATATTGCCAAATTGCTTTTCACAGGATAATACTGGTATAAAATGCCAATGTACAGTTCCATCACATAATTTGATCATTTTTATATGTAATATAATTTTTTAAATTACTGGATGTAGACTCATTCTTATATATTGATTTTATTAAGAATGAATGATGATTATATAGTCTTACTTGTGAAAATGCTTTTTTTTCTTGGCCCATTGATATACTGAGGTCATATTTATTGTAAATATTTTTCCATTAAGCCCCATTGAATTAATGGAGGTGAAGGAAGATAATAGGAATTAATTCTGGGTTGAAAGTTGAGTTGTTAGTTTATATTCCCTGAGGGGTCAAGCTAGGACCCCATAGGTTAACTACCACTTTTGAGGTTCATTTGGTATAGTAGATCAACATCTACTTTTATTTCAAAGAGGATGTCTTTCCTGGCCATACCTGACCCTAAGTAAACTTTAATATCCTAGAGTTCTGGTTCCTAGACTTAGATATTCCTTAGATTCTCCAACTCACTCAGGAGCAGCCTGTCCAAAGGGCTTTCATGTTCTGCCAGGCCAGGTTTAGGGTTTGGAAGCCTTTGTGTGTGCTACAGAAGACCCGGAAAAATAGGCTCGATCTGGATAAGTTCAGTTCCAGCCTGGGTGGAACTACACTGTGAATCTGCCTTTAGTGTCAGAACCAGGGACAGCTCCTGTCCCGCCCCCTTCTGCCCCTGTCCTGGGTTGGGCTGGGGAGACAGTGGGCAGATTTGGGCATGATGTACTTCTCTACCCTATCCTCATTGTTTCTTTCTCCCTTCTTTATGCTACAATATCACTGCTGATAGTTCCTACATATGGGCTATTTCTCACCTTCATGCTCTCTACTAATGCTGCTTAGTATGCCTTTCTCCTATCCTTTGCTTAGCTAATTCTTGCTCATCTTCCCAGGCCTGTTTAAGTAGGTATCTCTTAAACCTACCCTGATTCCCCCCGACTGGATTATGTATACCTCCTTTTAGTTCCCATGCACCCATGCTTGCCTCTGTCATTATACTCAAAATTGCATTGAAATGATCATCTGTGCTGTCCAGTTCAGTAGCCACTAACCACATGTATTAAGCACTTGAAATATGGCTAGTCTGAATTGAGATGTGCTATGAGTATAAAATACACACCAGATTCCGAAGACTATATAAAAAAGAATGTAAAATGTTAATAATTTTTTATATTGATATGTTGAAATAACAATAGTTTGGGGTTAAGTAAAATATATTATTAAAATTAATTTCACCTGTTTCCTTTTCATTTTTTATACTGTGGCTAGTAGAAAATCTAAAATTACATATGTATCTCATGATATTTCTATTAGATAGCGCCGATCTATATTTGTCTCTTCTTATGGGTAGAAACTTGCTCGAATCCATCCTTGCCTCTTTGTATTTCTATAGCACAGTACATGGGGATGGGTGGAAATATCTGATGCTGGTCCTCAGAACTTGGGGCTGGAGTAGCAAGGGTCCAACAGACATTATTATATGCTTTGGTTTTTTCATCCCGGAACTTGGACTCTCTTTCCACATAACCCGGGCTTTGTTATATGTATTCTGGTTGATTCTTATAAATATTCTCACACATCACACAAACATCTCATGAAGTTTATTTCTAAGCATTTTAAATTGGATATTTTATCATTATAGTTTATAATTAGTCATTACTGGTACCATCAGTGAATGCTGCAGATTTTTGCTTATTTTCTTGAATCCTTCTATTTACTTAGTATTACTAATTTTAATAAGACTGTATATTTTCCTAGTATACAGTTGCATGAACCGCAATAAAGATATTTTCTTATATACTTTAATTTCTCTCTTTCTCTGTCTTCTGTCTGTTTCTTTCTTTTTTTGTTGCTGTCTCTTTCC
>NW_006443568.1:2683624-2686243 GCF_000325575.1 Pteropus alecto | reverse complement strand
AACCAGTATTAAAATAGTATTAGTGGTGAAGAGTGACCTCGTTTATTCCTGTTTTTAAAGGGAAAATATCTGCTTGGCCACTAGCTAAAAATAGATATTCTACCATCATGGTAAGGATAAGTGATTTTAATTATTTTATTAAGAAGGGGTATTAAAATGTATCAAATATTTTTGTCTATTATCATTGTTTTTGATTAATCTACATATATAGTATATTAAGATATTTCTTTTTGTTCCCTAAATTACCTTTCTGTTTTATATGCTATTCTTTTAGTAATAATGCCATATAATGTTTTGGTTAAAAGTGTGGACCCTGGAACCATCCAGCCTGAGTTCAAGTTCTGCCTCTGCTAGTCGCAAACTGTGTAATCTTGGGCAAGTTGCTTATCCTCTCTGTGTCTCTATTTTTAATAACAGTACCTGCCTGTGCTGGTTATTTACCTATTACTTCTCAGCCCAAGTCCACCTATCTGTTCTACGATGCTCCAGGATTTTTGTGAAGATTATTTATGTTAACATATGTAAAGTTTTGGAACAGTGCCTGACACTTAATATTAAGTAAACTTAATAATGTTAGCTATTATTATTATTATCATAATTTTACTTAATCTCTTATAGAATTCTTTATGCTATTATTTGACTCGTAATTTTTGCATCCATATTCCCGGATATCTGATAAGAAGTGAGGATCTTAATTGCTGTCATGAACAAAGTAGGAAAATTCTCCTTTCTCCCATGTTCTAAAACCATTCATATAACATGGAACAGGATTATCTCTTTCAGGAATGGTTGGAAATATAAAACAGTGAACCTCCTGGGCTAGGTGTTCTTTGGTCAATTTTGATAACTTTTTCAGTGTCCTTCTTAATTGTTGCTCAATTCTTGCTTTCGAGTCTTTTGCATTTTTTAAAGTAAAAATATATATATAATTTAAAATTTTACTCAGGGTTTCAAATTCATTATAGTTATATAAAAATTTCCTCATATTTATTAAATCTCTGTGATGAGTTTTATAATTTGGAAGTGATTTGTTCACTGTCTTGATGTTTCACAGGTTGATACATGTTAGAATTGACTAAATTATATACTATATATGTGCAGTTTATTGTGTCAATTATACTTTGATCAAAAAAATTTTTAAAAATTTACCAATTTCATAAATCTTTTCACAGTACCAGCTGACATTTATTTCCATTGTTAATGATTTCTGGTTTTTTAAAATTATCTTCTGAGATATATAAGAAGTACATTTTATTATAGATAAAAAGAGGTCATGTATGCAAGAGCTATTGGTGATTACTATTTCCTGATAGTAAGTTATATGATTTGTTTTATGTCTATTCTACTACCTTGATTTTATTGTTCTTGGGCTGTTTTTTAGATAGTAGGAAAAGGAAAATAAAGATTGAGATGCAGATTTTTTCAGGCCATTCTTGTTTGGGAGCCAGGAAACTCTGGGTATAAAGAAAATATAAAAGTGGAAAGACTTAGCCTCTGGTCCACACAGCCGAGGCCCTTGGGTGTGAATTAGCCATGGACTGAGATGCAAGGATTGAGCTGGAAACAGAAGGAGCCAATAGATTTCTGGGAACGTACATCAACAGTTACTGGAAGAAGTTTGTCAGTATAAAAAAGCAAAGTGCTATCTGGATTTCCTTTATACTCTACCACTTTGCCTAGCCAAGAGTGAAATCCCTGATGATGGAGACACTCTGCAGAAAGACTGAGAGAGGCTAGGGCCAGGCTCAACTCTGCTAGCCACTTTGGAGATGGGTCAGAATAGTGATCAGTACCTTTCCACTAAGTTAAGTGTGAGGCTTGGTATTTAGAACAGGAAATTCAAACTCTTATGAAATGCTGTGCTTCCAGCTTAGTTATACCAAGGTAGTTTTGGCTATTTCTGAGGATTGTTTTGATGCCATCTGTTTGATTTGGATCAACTCAGATTTACTGATCATTCTAGGCACAGCTCGTGCTGGGCACTAAACAGGGACAGATAATGCACCTGATATGGTCTCTGTTCTTAAAGAACTTAGAATATAGCGCAAGAGGCAGATAGTAATTATGATAGCAGCTAATACTTTGCCTATGTTCTTCTAGGCACCATTCTAAGGTCTTTATTGTATTAACAACAGCCTCATTGAGGTGGGTGCTATTTTCACCCCCAAATTGGAGGAGGAAGTTGAGACAGAGAAATAATTTGCCTAGTGCTACACAGCTTGTAAATGGCAGCACTAGAACTGAAACCAAAATAGTCTGGCTCTAGAGTCTTTGGTCTTAACTTTATACTGTAGAGCAGTAGTTCTCAAAGTGTGGTCCCCAAATCAGCATCAGCCTCCTCTGGAAACTTATTAGAATTGAACATTCTTGGTCCCACCCAAGAGCTACTGAATCACAAGATCTGGAGGTGGGGCTCAGCAATCAATGTTTTAACAAACTCTCCAGGTTATTCTGACACCTGCTGTTTGAGAACCTCTGCTAGAAAGAAGCAAGTTATACTACGATGAGTGTCAGAAATTAATCTCTCTAAGGATAGGGACTGGGTATGTATGGTCTGTCTCTTAAGTTTCTAGCCTTCAGCACAGCATCTAGGATAAAGTAGGCATAAAAAATACATAT
>NW_006443568.1:2682354-2683585 GCF_000325575.1 Pteropus alecto | reverse complement strand
TGAGCTGCGTCTCTTACTACCTATCAGCTGCAGCAGGCCAAATGGGAGGAATCTTCTCAGAAACTGAGACTAGCAAGAAAGTAGTGTGATACTTTTGGAAAAGTTTAATAAGGGTCTGCACTACCACGAGGAGCCATGAGAATGGCAGGCGGATCATGTGGGAGTAAGTATAATTCAAGAGATAAACATGTCAGGACTTATGAACAGCTGAATGGGAGGCAATGAAGAGAAACTTCATTTCTGGGATGAAGGGGCAAGTCGCAGAGACAGCCTGAGGCATAGGACAAGCACTTTTATGGGTTAAAGGGTAGAGTTTGGTTTTGAATTCTTTGAATTTGAAGTGCTGGTAGGATATCCAGGTGGAGCTGTCCAGCAGACACTTGGAAATATGAGTCTGACACTTGGCTGGAAATAGAGATTTGGAAGGATAGTTGCACTATGAGAATGGCTGAGACCTTCAAGAGGAAAGTGGAGAGTGGAATGAGAAGAGAGCTGGGTTTGAAACCATGTTGAACACTTATTTAAGGGGCAAAAGCAAAAGGGGACCCCAGAAGAAGACTGAAAAAGACTTAAGCAATATATCTCATAAAATGCTGAAGCCAAGTAGAAGGCTTAAAAACGAGAGGCAGAGTGTCAGATGTTGCAGAGAAATCAGAATTGAAAATTGTCCTTTGAACTTCGACACAAAAAGTCTTTTAAGTGACGTGGCAAGGACAGAAGCAGATTGACTGAGTTCAGACATGAGCTGTTTATGAGAAAGTGGAGACAGGTGTTTCCCAGGTCCCACAGATAGAGCTCTGTAGTCGCACTTGAGACTGTGATATCTTCCAAGGTAGGGTGTTTTTCACATCTGTGGTCTCTCTGCGCCCAGCACTCGGCCTGGACAAGGGGGTGGCGTCAGTGAGTTCGGAGAAAGGCTTCGCGGAGACAGTAGCTTTGCAGCCAAGGCGTGAAGGATGAGAGAGATTGGGAAGAGAGGTGGGAGGCAGGGCCCATGGGTGATGGGGTGCTCAGTGTGTGAGGGGGGCCTGGGAATGAGGTGGGGCTCCTGTAATGTGCGCGTGGCTCTGTGCAAAGTGAGGAGGCTATGTGTAGGCTTGGAGGGAGCCGTATGGGGAAAAAAACACAGGGCCGTAGGCTGTTGCAGGGGTGTCCCCCACCCCACCCCACCCCACCCCACTTACACCACTGCGCGGTTCCGCTGCGCCTTTACCTAAGCCCTCCCGCCGGG
>NW_006443568.1:2677400-2682086 GCF_000325575.1 Pteropus alecto | reverse complement strand
AGCCCGGCCCGGGAGCCCGAGCAGCTAGAGTGCGGGGTACCTAGGGCCCTCACACTGGACTCCACAGTCTCCGGGCCGCCTGACCTCCGCACGGGTATATGGGATGGAAGCGGGACCCTCGGGAGCAGGTAAGGGCCCCCTGGAAGGGGGGGACGGTGCGTGCTCCAAAGGACTCGGGGACTCGCGCATAAAGAGCAGGATTTCCGAGTGAGGGAAGGTTTCCTGAGTAAGGAGAGGGGCTCTTGTGGGATGGGGGGCCCAGTTTGAAGGGGGCTGTGTGCAGTTCCGGGGGAAACCTTGCGAAGGGATCTTTGAGATGGGGCCGTTTATCAAAGGAGGCTCTATGCACTCCTGGGGGTGGGAAGTCATCGGGGAGAAGGGCCTGGTCGCACGTAAGGACTCCCGGAGGTCCCAGGAGGCCTAAGAAGAGGCTCGGCAGGTGGCAGGGGGCGGGCTCCAGGTGTCCAGGAGAGGAGAGGGTCAACACAGATGGGCCCAGAGCTGCCGCATGCCGGGGGCGGGGGCTCAGCGGGTCTGGGCTGGGCTAGTGTCTCTTGGGAGAAGGCGGCAGAGCTGGACTGTGAGCTCCGCCCCAGCTGGGCCTGACGCGGGGGCGAGGGTCAGGGGGCGGTGGGTGGGGATCCAGCCCCGGGAATCCCCCCCCTCCCCCCGTGAGTCTGGGGAACTGGAGCAGAGGCGCCGGAGCATGCGCGGAGATGGCAGCTGGAAGGGGCTGCCCTATGTGGTGGGGGCGTGGTTGCCTGAATCCCCCCCACTCCCCACCCCGCGCGGTTCGGCTTGGAATAAGGAGCGCGCTGATGGGGTGCATTCTCTAAGGTTGTGCTGGCGGAGCGCAAATGGAAATGGTCCCTTTCCCCATCTTAGGGGTTCTTACACTTGGTCCTGAAAACCCTCAGTCACAATTTGCCAAGAATGGGTTGTGAGAAACTGCCAAGTGCCTTATTCTGCCACTGGGATGAGGAGAGATTAGGATCGAAGCTATGTTCTTGGGGCGTGGCCTTCCTAAATCTTGGCTTTAGAAAAGGTGTTGGTTACTGAGGGACCAAGGCCAGTACCAGGTTTACCTGGAAGAGGTTGTCTACCTGCTTTGCACGCTTCTGGTCCAATACTGAGTAGAGATGGGATCTTTTAATCAAGGAATAACGACCTTTCGCCATTGAAATGTCTCCTGAAGTGACAGCCTAATCTCTTTATATACCTTAATACTTTTATGGCTCCTATCTCCCAGTGGCTATTTTTTGTTTTTCCTTTGTCTGTCCCCAGAAACTCAGGGCGAAGTCTTTAGATCCAGGGTTGCCTTTTGTCATAAAATAAGTTATTTGGGGGAGGAGGGATTTTACTTGCTTCACTCTGGTGAGTTTCAGGTGATAGTCTTAATTTTTCTTTATTCACAGGGGGCAATCAGGAAAAAGGAGATAAAAACAGGAGAAACTGAGGCTAGGCTGCCTGCCCCAAGAAGCCTGGAGTCCCCAGGATGAGCTGTGGGATTGTGGCACCACCTGTGTCTTAAATCCTTTGATGGGAGGGGCAGTCTTTACCTGGGAATTTTTTAGGTCATATCTCACCACCTTCCATTCGATCTGGGGGTAGTAGTAGGATTTACATTTGGGACATGAATTTCATTTCTAGTGGAAGAATCTTGTCTTTTTCACCATATCTAATACCCTCAAGGAAATCTCGTCCCAACTCATTCGCATCATCTATTCAGTGATCTATATAGTACTTTTTTCCTCCTAGCAAAAACAACGCTGTTAAGATTGTATAGGTCTTAAGGTAGAGTAGGGGGAGCTACCGACTTCAGAAAACTATTTCCTCCTTCCCTCAGGCCCCTCTCCATTCCAGGAAGTCTGGTTTTCTAGGCTGGAGGTTACTTGCAACAACTTGTGGACTGTAGAGTAGGGGTAGGTCACAGAGGTCCAGATAGATTGCTAGGAGCTGACACCATACCAGACTGCAAATAATTGTGGTGTCTGGAGTGATGAAAAAAACTGACTTTGTTATAAGAAATAAGCTTCTAGGGACGAGACTACAGCCTGGTATCTGGAGTTGGCTGTAGCCTGGTTGGACAGGCTTTGCTTCATCAAATGGTATAATTGAAATTCATTCTGGAAGGTGCGAATGGAAGGACCCCATAACTGCCTCCTTTCTAGGCCCAGACTGTTCTCTTGGAAGTTTTAGGACACAGTACACAAAACTAAGATATTGATGCTGGTTTCACTGGGCTTATGTCCAAGTGTGCCTTCTGTGCTCGAGCATGTTCCAAGTATATATACTGGACTGGTAGCTTCGGGGATACAGATAGGTAGTGTCTCATTTATCTGTGGAACCAGCTAGTAGTTAGGCCCTGACACAAAGTACATATTTATTAATTGAATTGAATCACATCCAGTGTGACATAAATGGTTAAGCACACATATGGAAATTTAGTAATTTGTGTCTTCTCACGTGTGGATATATTCTTTTCGGAGACATTGGCCTCTTTGCTTACGGACAGCTAACCTAGCCATGAGTTTGTCTTTTGAATAGGCAGTCTGGCTCTTTGGGAGGTATGTGGGCCTCAGAACTGCAGGGAAGGAATCTCTGAGCCAGGCATTTCAGCTCTTTTCCTTCTCGGGGCTGGTTGGGGATGGGGGAGGGGGAGTGTCCTTTTCACGCCCCTCCCTTCTTGCTTTTGTCTGCAAGGAAGAGCCCCGCCCCTTCCCCCCAAGGCCCAAGCTTTGTCCTCTGTGCTGGGGCCCTCATCTGCATCACAAAGTGGCCGTCTGTCCCTGTCTGGGTCTGCAGGGAAGTGTCTCCCTTTCTCAGACTAAAGGCTGGGGGCAGGGTGAGGTAAGAGGGGGGGCGGTGACTTTCTACAGCTGTAAGGCTTGCAGGGGGATGGAACAGGAGAGAGCTTCCCCATTCCTCCTGCCTTCCCTGATTTGGAGATGAGAGCGTGGGGGCTTTCCTGTTTTCGCAAAGACTCCTTGGAGTGGAGGGTGCCTAAGATTGTCTGGTCTAGTCCTATTTCTGGGGAAGGGAAGACTTTGAGGCTAGAGTGTCCCATCCCCCATCATTTCTACCCAGCCCCCAGCTCTAGGGGATGTCTATCTCTCGAGGCTCCTAAGGATTATTCAGCCTGAGAGACTAAGGAAGTGAATGGAATGTAAGAATTTAGGGAGGGGAAGGGTGTCTTTTACCAGCTATATCCACCAGAGTGCCTGTTTGTCCTGTACAAGGTTTATAATAGTTTCTGAGCAGTTTGCAGGTGTTCGTGTGTTTGTGTTCTTTGTGGTGTGTCTATGGGTCTGTTTGCTCATTCATTTAATATCTATATATTGAACATCTCCTGTATGCCGGGCACTGGAGATTTAGTAATGACCAAGGCAGTTAGTCCCTGCCTTTAAAGAATTTACAATCTAGGGTGGTGAGGGATATGTCTATGTGTCTAGGTCTGAGTGAGTGTTTGGATGTGTATGACAGGAATGTGTCACGCTGTGTGTGTGTCTATGGCTATGTGCAATTTCTGTCCAGCTGTTTTTGGAGTAGGTGGCTAGGTGCTAGTAGTTAAATTAAGCTTTCACTTCCTCGTGTGGCTATGAGTCCTTGAAGGCCTTTTTGCCTCAGGCTGGGCCTGTGTTTCCAAGTATGCAGAGCGGGGCTGGGCTTGACAGGTGGTTAGAAGGAGACTGGAGCTTAGCTCTGGGAAGCATGCCCCTCCCATGAATGGTTCTGACCTCTTCCTGACCCCCCAACTGAGGATATGCCCCATCCCCCCAGCTTGGCAGACTGAAAGCAGAGCTCTGGTGATGGGAGGTTGTGGGCCGGTTTATTTGTTTCTCCTCCCACCTGAGCTAGTCCTCTTCGGGCAAGGACAATAGTAGCTCTGGACAAAGGCTTCTCTTAGACAGTTTCCCTTTTCCCTCCCTTTCCCCTCAAGCTGGAAGATAAAAACTAGGGGCAGCAATAATGCTGATGGCAAGAGAGGAGAAAGTAGTGGAAACTGGCTCTGCCCTAGCCCTTTCCCAAGGGCCCCCTCTATCTTGAAATTGATCCCTTCTGCTACTGTTTGGGCCCTCTGTATGGAAGAAGCTGAGAATGTTGTATTCTCCTTCCCAGAGTCAGTATCTCTCCATTCTCCAGCATTCTAATGGCTGCCTTTTTGTGCTAAGTCCTCTACTCTAGCATTCTCTTACCTCAATCTCCTATATCAGCCTGTCTTCATTCCTCTTTTTTTCTGCTTTTGAACTTTTTCTTCATTGTCTCCCCAGGTATAGCCTTGTTTCCCAACTCTAGTTCCCTGCTTAAAGCCTCTCTCCTTTCCTTAGTTTCCACATTCTATTGTTTTAGCTTTTTCTCCTTTTCTATCTTTCCAACTTCAGCCATTCAGTTCTCAAACACTGCTACCACCCCCGGCTGGCCTTCTTTGGATCTTCCAGCTGCCTACATTGCAGAAGAGCATTAAGATGATGCTGTTTTGTGTTCAGAGTGGTGATGAGTGAAGTGAGCATCTGCCTGGCAGAGAATAGGGCATTCTTGGTCTGCTAGATACCTGGTGAAGGCATGTGTCTTAATCTAGTAGATGCAGGGGTTATGTTACGGGGAGCCAGATTTAGCTCTTTTACTTAATGTGTAAGAGAAACTTACTACATATTCACTTGATGAATTTAAGATAGACAAACCGGA
>NW_006443568.1:2657101-2677361 GCF_000325575.1 Pteropus alecto | reverse complement strand
TTTTTTAAATAAACCCGGGATGTCTGAGCCAGTGGAAGCCCTCAGTTGGGTTGGGTAAGCAGGAAAGAGGCTTCCCTTGTGCTCTCCTGCTCCTTTTCTGGGAAGCCTTGTGCTTTCTCTGATCAGAGTAAAAGGAGACTGCCAGACTTTACCCTCACCAGCCTCTTTGTCTTGTAGCTGCGGGCGCATACCTGCCCCCTCTGCAGCAGGTGTTCCAGGCACCTCGCAGGCCTGGCATTGGCACAGTGGGGAAACCAATCAAGCTCCTGGCCAATTACTTTGAGGTGGACATCCCTAAGATTGACGTCTACCACTACGAGGTGGATATCAAGCCGGATAAGTGTCCTCGCAGAGTCAATCGGTAAGCGATGCACATCTAAGACACCAAGTACAGGAGTCTTCACTTTTCTGAGTCTCAGAACCTTAAAAGAGGATCCAAAGAGGTAAAAGAAAAATTAGTAGAGGTTGGTATCACCAAATTCAAGAAAGTTTATGACATTCCAAGAAGGTAAATGCTGAAAAATATCATTGGATTTGGCTGTTAGAAGAGGATTGGTGCCTTTTATCAGAACAGTTTTAGTAGAATAGTTGGGCTAATAATCTAACTACAGTGAGTTATGGAATAAATGGAAGGTAATGTGGTAGGGATAGTGAAAGCAGATAACTTTTTCCAGATAGCTTAACAGCGAAACTTGGGGAGAGTGGAAATATGTTGGCTAGAGAGGATTATAGGGTCAAATATAGTACCTACACATTTTAATGTTTATTGAAATGAATGAAAAGTTTTTAAGAATGAGACGTGGATATGTTTATAAACCGAGGAGAAGGGGCTCGTGGAGAAGAAGAGGTTAAAAGTACATGGCAGAGAGAGGAGGAATGAGTGGGATGGCCTTGCTGAGACAGGAAGACTTTACATGATATACAGTTGGAGAGATTAGCCTTAGAAGCTTTTCTTTTTAAAAGTTATTTTATTATTTGAAAACTATATATGCACAATGGAAAAAAAAAATTAAAATATTACAAAAAGTAGCGGTGAAAACTGACTCCTGTTACCCCGGTCTCTAATCTCATAGTCCCTTTCCCCAGAGGCATTCATTGTTACCATTGTTGAGTGTGATTGTTACCATTCTTGAGTATGATTGTTACCATTCTTGAGTATGATTGTTACCATTCTTGAGTATGTGTCTAGATATTTTTCTTTTCATATGCAAGCATATATGTATATAGCACATTTTTAAAAAATGCACAGAATTTAGAATCCTGTGTACCTTGTTCTGCACCTTGATTTTTCCCACTGAACAAATATACTTTGGAAAATAATACATGTCAGTACATATGTATCTGCCTCATTCTTTTGCATAGGTATATCATTGAATATGATATTATAACTTATTTAATCTGTTGAGGGACATTTAGGTTGAATCTCAACATTTGCTACAAAAATGAAGCTATTGAATATTATTAAATATCGATACATTTTTATACTCAAATATGAATGTATCTGTAGGATAAATTCCTAGGAGTGGATTTGTTGGCACAATACTTTTAAAAATTTTGAGATATTGCTAGTTTTTTTTTAAGGTAAGTTGTACTAATTTATACTCCCATTAGTAAATATCAGTGCCTCTTCCTCATATCTGCACCAATTCAGTATATTTTGTTTTTTGATTTTTGATGTTTTGACAATTAAAAAATTATATTTGAATTGAATTTTTAAAATTATTTTTCCCATATTTCATTGTGGAATTTTAATTCATGTGAAAAATATTTATCATTCCAATTATAAGCTGACTCAGAGTTTGGTTTCTATTTTTTCACTAAGATTAATAATAATATACAGATTTCAGGTATCCAACATTATAATTCAATGTCTGTGTACTCTATTGTGTGCTCACCACAGAAAGACTATTTTCCACTCATCATCCATATATTTGACCCCCTTTAACCATTACACCCTCCCTCTCCTCCTCTTCTCTTTGGTAACCACCAATCTGTTGTCTGTATTTATGAGTTTGCTTTTATTTTGTTCTGTTCGTTTGTTACATCTTTGGTTTTTATTCCATATATGAGTGAAATTGTATAGTTTTTGTATCTAACTTATTTCACTTAAGCTAATACTTTCAAGATCCCTCCATGTTGTTGCAAATGGCAATATTTCACATTTTTTACGACTGAGTAGTAGTAGTCCATTGTGTGTGTGTGTGGGGGGGTGGTGTGCATATGCCACATCTTTATCCATCTATCTGTTGATGGACACTTAAGTTATTTCCATATCTTAGCTATTGAAAGTAATGCTACAGTGAATATAGGGGCACATATATCTTTTTGAATTAATGTTTTCATATTGTTCGGATAAATACCCAGAAGAAGAATTGCTGGATCATTTGGTAGTTCTATTCTTAGTTTTTTGAGGAACCTCCATACTGTTTTTCCATAGTAGCTGCACCAATTTACCACCCTACCAGTAGTGTATGAGGGTTCCTTTTTCTCTACATTCTTGTCAACACTTGCTATTTCTTGTGTTTTTGATAATATTCATTCTAGCAGGTGTTAGGTGATATCTCGTGGTTTTGATTTGCATTTCCCTGATAATTAGTGATGTTGAACATCTTTTCATGTACCTATTGGTGATCTGTATGTCTTCTTTTGAAAAATGTCTTCAGATCCTCTGTCCATTTTTTAATTGGGTTGTTTTGTTGTTGTTGTTGAATTGTATGAGTTCTTTATATATTTTGGACATTGACTCCTTATCAGAAATATCATTTGCAAATATCTTCTCCCATTTGGTTGGTTGCCTTTTTGTTTTGTTGATGGTTTTCTTTGCTGTGCAGAATCTTTTTTGTTGATGTAGTCACATTTGTTTATTTTTGTTTCCCTCGCCTCTGGAGTCAAATTCACAAAAACACCACCAAGACCAATGTTCAGAAGCTTAGTGCCTATGTCTTCTATGTATTTTATTGTTTCAGGTCTTAAATTTAAATCTTTAACCCATCGTGAGTTAATTTTTGTGTACAATGTAAGATAGTTGTCTAGTTTCACTCTTTTGCATATGATTGTCCAGTTTTCGCAACACTTTTTATTGAAGAGACTTTCTTTTCGCCATTATACATTCTTGGCTCTTTTGTTATAAATTAGGTCATATATATGTGGGTTTATTTCTGGGCTCTCAATTCTGTTGCATTGGTCTTTGTGTCTTTTTCTATATTTTTTCCTAATTTTAAATTATGTTTCTCTAATGAGTGAAGTTGAACGCATTTTTCAGATGTTTAAAAATCAAATACGGAAGGACATTTCAAGTGTGAGAGGAAAGAAAGGAAAAGAGGCATGCATATATAAATATGGTTTTATGTTTGAGAACTTGAAATTGGCCTTGCTTACTATGGTCTACTCTTTTCAGAGTTAGGGAATTGCTTTTTGATAGGACATAGAATTGGGTTCTGGAATTAGAAGGTAGTGGAGAAAGTTTGACAAAGTCTATGAGGGACAGAAGTGATCAGGGGACATGGAAAAGATTGTTGGGCAGCACTGAAACCTAATTGGGATTGAAACCATGTGTTTACAGTTGCTTCCAGTGTACATTTTGAGTCTTTTTATCCGTTAGTATTCAAGAGCTTTGGTTTAGAAAGTGAAGAGATCAGATAGTTGGATGGACTGGGGTTTTGAAGGGCAGATGGACACTCTGGAATCTTAAGTGGCAGAGGACAGAAAGTGAAATTTACGAAGAGGTGATAATGAAGAGAAAACTGTGTGGCGGGACTAAGGGCTTCAGAGAGATGAAAGATATGAGGTTCTTCCACAGTTTATTCCTATTCCAATTTGATCTCTTGCCCATCTACATTTTTTTCCTTATCAGCCTGAGAATTGGAGCAGCCTCAATTCTGTTCCTGATTCTGGATAGACCCTAAGATGAAGCCCTTCTCCCCCTAGGTTCCCCCTCTGCTCAGAAGGCACTCATACCTACTCTTTCAGGTCTTTTACAGCCTTGGTGGTCTGAGGACCAGAAGCATCACCTGGGAGCATATTAGAAATGTAAGATTTTCAGGCTTTGCTCTGACTACTAAGTCAGAATCTGCATTTTAATAAGATCTCCAGGTGATTCATATGAATGTTGAAGTTTGAGAAGCACAACCATAGAGTAAATGAGATTAGAGTAGCTGCTAGGAGAGAATGTAGTAGATAGGATCTTGCCTGGGCCTTATGTTACTTCCAAAAGCTTGAAGTGGTAGTCTCTCAGCTTCCACAGGCCATTTCTATCCCCCATAGGGAAGTGGTGGAATACATGGTCCAGCATTTCAAGCCTCAGATCTTTGGTGATCGCAAGCCCGTGTATGACGGAAAGAAGAATATTTACACTGTCACAGCACTGCCCATTGGCAATGAACGGGTAAGGTTGGGATTCAGGCTAGACATGTGTCGGGTCTGGGGTGGGTCAGAGCTCATCATGTAAGCCTGTTTGGAGTCTGGTAGTCCAAGACATGTGTCGGGTCTGGGGTGGGTCAGAGCTCATGTAAGCCTGTTTGGAGTCTGGTAGTCCGGAGATGTCTTTCATCTTTTGTGCTGAGAAAGTGTATTTTAGGGTGAGGGGTAAGTAGGTACTGATGTTTATTTAGCCTTCTGTATGTCTGTCCCTGTTCCAGACAGATTGAGATTAGACTTAAAAAATAGACTTGGACTTAAAGGACTTTCTGCTAGATGTGGTTGAGAGGGATAGAAGCTGTGAACCAAGGTGGCTGGAGACTAAGGGGCTGCTTTTACTCTGAAGTCTTTGTTGAGATCCCCTATCAGCTTAAGGAGCAGATTCTTAGCAAATCCATGGAATGAGAGATAGTTTGGGACAGGGCAGAGAATGTTGGACTGTGGGAAAGCATTGGCATTTCTTTACCCTTTTCTCTCTACTGAAGGTTGACTTTGAGGTGACAATCCCTGGGGAAGGGAAGGATCGAATATTCAAGGTCTCCATCAAGTGGCTAGCCATCGTGAGCTGGCGCATGCTGCATGAGGCCCTGGTCAGTGGCCAGATCCCTGTTCCCCTGGAGTCTGTGCAAGCCCTGGATGTGGCCATGAGGCACCTGGCATCCATGAGGTACTGGGTATAGTTAATATCTGGGCTACTAGTGGTATCAGAAGTGCAGTGGGGGGAAGAGGGGAATGAGCAGATGTTAAAGTCTTTCTGTGTGCCTTTCAAACAAAATAGTCTTTGAAACCTTACCATATACCAGGCAAGTGTGTATAAACATTTAGATGGTTTAAAGCATTGGCCCTGTCCCTTTTAGATATCTTTGGGCCTCACCCCGTCTTTCCATGCAGGGCAGAGAAAGGTTAGAGACTTGCACAAGGTCAGTCACACAACTAGTAAAGGATCAGAGCTGGAATTAAAGCCCTGGTGTCCTGCCTTCCAGGCCAGGGCTCCTCCGTGCCCAGGATGCCTCACAGGGTGGGGGCCTGTGCCCGAGGGACCAGTTCTCTGCCTGTCCCTGCCAGGTACACCCCTGTGGGCCGCTCCTTCTTCTCACCGCCTGAGGGCTACTACCACCCGCTGGGGGGTGGGCGCGAGGTCTGGTTCGGCTTTCACCAGTCTGTGCGCCCTGCCATGTGGAAGATGATGCTCAACATTGATGGTGAGTGGGGAGAGTTATGGAACCAGGGGTACCCTGAGTCCAGTGACCACACTCCCAGCCTCATCCCTCCCAGCTCTGCAACCACACTCCTAGTCTAATTCCTACAGCCCTGGGACCCCTCCCCCATCCCAATTCCCTATGAGGAAGAGGGTGTAAAGAGCAGTGCCTCCATTTATTCTGGGAGGCAGAACCTGACCTAAGCTATACCTTCCCTGTCCTCACAGTCTCAGCCACTGCCTTCTACAAGGCGCAGCCGGTGATTGAGTTCATGTGTGAGGTGCTGGACATCAGGAACATAGATGAGCAGCCCAAGCCCCTCACGGACTCTCAGCGTGTACGCTTCACCAAGGAGATCAAGGGTGAGGACCCAGCCAGGCAGGGAAGGGAAACAGTATTACTTTCTCTTTATCCCTAAAAGGAAATCCCCTTGGGATATGTTCAGGGGCGAGGCCAAGCCTGGGAACCTGAGCCACCTATTCCAACCCTGACAAGCAATGTGTATCCCAGGCCTGAAGGTGGAAGTGACCCACTGTGGACAGATGAAGAGGAAGTACCGTGTATGTAATGTTACCCGCCGCCCTGCCAGCCATCAGACGTAAGTTGACAGGGCTTCTAAGCCATACCATTGATGGAAGAGGGCTAATATTTCAACACACTTGCTTCACTCCCCACTCTTACCCCCACCCCAAGCAACCCTGAAAAATGAACCCCGTTTTCAAAGATAAGCTGTGGGAATTTGACATCCCTCTCCCAACCTTCTCAGGTCCGTTGATACTCTCCTTACCATTTTTACCTTCTTGGTCTCTCCCTTTCCTCTGTGGGCCTTTACAGTAGATTAGACATCTTCCCCTGACTCCTTTCTGTCTCAGTTCTATAAATGTTAGAATCTCTTTCAACTTATTCTTCTTCCTGAAAAAGAAAGCTGGTTTCCTGGGCTAGACCTCGGGGAAGCTGTCATTGATTTCATCCACCTTTTTGACCTCGGACTACATTGGACTATGAGTACCTAATCTGTGTCAGGCTTTATGCTCGACACTAGAAATACAGTTGAGTGAGGTGTGTCCTGACAGTGTGGAACTTGTCTGAAATCTTTGGCTTCTCTTTTGGAGCCTTGTATTTCCTGCTTTCCCAAAAGTTGCAGTTCTCAAAAGAGGCTGGATAGGGATGAAGCCAAGTCTGGGTCTTCCCATGGTTGTAGGTCTAGAAAGGTAGGATCGAATACTGGGCTGTGACACCTCCTTCCCTTCCCCCAAACAGGTTTCCCTTGCAACTGGAGAGTGGACAGACTGTGGAGTGTACAGTGGCACAGTATTTCAAGCAGAAATATAACCTTCAGCTCAAGTATCCCCACCTGCCCTGCCTACAAGTTGGCCAGGAACAAAAGCATACCTACCTGCCCCTAGAGGTGAGGCTGCCACTTAATGGCTGGGCTGGGGAACAAGCCTTGTACTTGCACACTGATCATCAGAGGTCTGTTCTTCCATTTGTAGTCTCTCACCTACATTTTAAAGTTTGGAAAACTGACATTTTGAGAGGTATGAGGTCATTCTGTGAAATGTAGGCCTCATCCTTACCCGCTAAATTCTTTTATTTCCCATCCTGTTCTCATACTCTTTCAGGACTGCCATGCAGAGTTGAAAGCTACATTTACTGTTTTTTAAGTAAGTAATTCGTTCAGGACAGAGATTTCAGTTACCCACATTCATGTTCTCTTAATTTCTCTTTTCCTGTTCTCTGGAGCTGGGGATCATAAATGACCTAGAGATATAAATGTACCTTGTTTTACAGAAAATGAAGATGAATGTTACCTATTACATGAATCCTATTTCCCTAATAAGATCAATGTACTCTTTTTGAAAAAGTTTGGCTTCAAGATTTGTCTATTTTTATGCTTTAACAGATCTTTGAAATCCTGAAATTAAAGAAAGAATAGTAATGCTACTTAAGTTATAGAATGTATGAATATAGAACTATCAGGCTCTATTTGGTTTGGTATGCACTAGCCAAAATGTCTAATAAGAAACTGATGCTGACTGCTTCATTGTCTAGTCCATTGCTACTCAAAGTATGGTTAGTGGACCAACAGTGTAGATATTACCCAGGAACGTGTTTGAAATGCAGAATCTCAGATTCCACCCAGACCTACTGAATCAGAATCTGTCTTTTAACAGAATCCAGAGAGGATTCATATGGATATTAAAGTTGGAGAAGCATTAGCCTAGACAACAAAGTTGTCTTACTTTGTTCCAGTGGCAGGAGTCAAATAGTTGGGACCAAAGCTCAAGCCTCTGTGAGCTTTTGGGATTTCAGAACAAACCAGAAGAAAAGAGATCTCTGAAGGGAGAAGAGATCCCCAAACCCAAAATTTCTGACTTAATTAATAGATGATGCACAGAAAGTGAGATGAACGCAATATTTTCTCTGAGATGTAAACGGACGTCTTTCGGGATAATCCCAGCTAAGTAGATAGGCTTTAGGTAATATCTACTGCCAGCTGAGATTTGTTAGCAAATTAACATTACTTCTATTTAAGCAATAGTTTCCAAGGGGAATAATTTATGTAATAACTTATATTTTGATTTTTACTGTTGTTTGTTTATTTAACAAATTTATTGAGCTCCTACTTTGTGTCATATACTCTTTTAGGTGCTGGGAATGTAGAGGTTAACAAGACAAGGTCCCTGCTGTCATGGAGCTTACATTCTAGAAGGGGGAGATAGACAATAAGTTGATATATAAGATAGTTTCAGATGGTGGTGTTATAAGAATAATAAAATAGGTTAAGGGGATAGAAGTCTGAGTGGAGACAGTTGAAAAGCCACTTTAGTTATTGTGGTCAGGGAAGTCAAGTCCTCTTTTAAGAGACGTTTGAGCTGAGTCCCAAATTATGAGATAGAACCAACCTTGTAATATAAGGGAAGAGCCTTCCAGGCAGGAGATAATAGCAAGCACAAAGGCTCTAAAGCAGCAGGAAGCTTGGATCTTTTTAAAAGACAGAGGTCATAGTGGTTGACATGTAGTTTATGAGAGGAAAAGTAGTAGGAGATGATTTTGGAGAAAGATTCATGTCAAATCATGTAGGCTATTGTAGCCTGGTGGGATTTTTTTGAGAATAGCTTTTTCAAGATATTCACATACCATAAAATTCATTCTTAAAGTATACGATTCAGTGGTTTTATTTTAGTATGTTCACAAAGTTGTGCAACGATCAACACTATCTGATACTAAAACATTTTCATCACCCCCAGAAGAAAGCCCATACCTATTACCATTCACCATTCAATTCTTCCTCACCACCCGCTAGTAATCACTAATCTGTTTCTGTCTCTGTGGATTTATTTGTTCTGGGAATTTCATATAAATGGAATTATATAATATGTGGCCTTTTTTGACTGGCCTGTTTCACTTTGTATAATGTCTTCAAGGTTCATCTATGTTGTAGCATATGGCGGAATTTTCTTTCTTTTTAAGGCTGAATAATGTTCATATACCACATTTTGTTTATCCATTCATTCATTGACAGACAGTTGGGTTGCTTCCATCTTTTAACTATTGTGAATAATGCTGCTATGGATATAGGTGTACAGATATTAATTCTAGTCCTTGTTTTCACTTGTTTTGAGTACATGCCCAGAAGTAGAATTGCTGGATTATATGGTAATTCTTTGTTTAATTTTTTGAGGAATCATCATATTGCTTTCCACAAAGGCTGTACTTTTTTACCTTCCTACCAGTTTCTCCACATCCCTGCTTTTAGTCTTTTTCTTAGTGTTGATTCTGTAGCTGAAATCATCTGTAGAGAGTATTACAACTTTAAGGTGCCTTCAAGAGAGCTACCTCACAGATTTTAATTCTGGACTGTCATTAAGTGAATTCACTAATTTTTGTATTGTTTGGGATTCAGAATTTAAGGCAGGTGACCTTGTCCTGGTTTTTCCTACCGTTGTTCAGCATGAAATTGGAAATTGAGAAGAGAACCAGTACTTACATAGTATTGGCCCTATGGGAGCAAATTATATATTTCATTTCTTCTAAATCCTCACAGCCACTTCATGAGATAGCTAGTCTGTTTTTCCATGACTGAAATAAAGAACCAGTCTCAGTGGTTAAGAGACCTACACATGCCCAAAGTAACAGCACCTAAAATGGCAAAGCTGGGTTTCAAACTCAAGTCTTCTAAACTTACTGACTCTCTCTACTCTGCCATAAGGCTTCCTGTTCACAGCATCTTGAATATAATAAAATGAGCAATGGGAGTCTTATATATCACTAGAAAGTCTTCGCTGATCTCCATTATGTTCTGTTGGGCCCCAGAGGAACTGAGCAGCAAGATGTTTCTCACATGAACAGAGGACACTGTCAGTCAACAGAGACAGTGATTTCTATAGTTCAGGGCCTCGATGATTATCTGTAGGCTGGGACTCAAGAGTTAAGAGCCAGTCTTAGTTTTCTTGGTGAGTTGCAGGATGGAGCAACAGACTACCTGCCACCATTAAGAGCTGCCTATACTACTTTAGGAATCTAGTTTGTGTATATTGAGTTTTTTAATATTCAGAAGAGTTCTAACAATGGGTCCTTTGGTAAATAGTAGTTTGTCCTGCAATTTATTGAATATTTACTGTGTTCTAGAACTGTACTCAGCCCTTTAAGTGCTTTATTTTTATTTAGTCTCCAAACAACCCTTTGAAATTGTTATTATTCTCCCCATTTAACATATGAGACCTGAGCCCTGATCTGGCTCTGGATCACAAGCTCTTAATCACAAAGTGGCTCTACTGCCTTTTGTATTGCACGTGAATATTTTCTAACCTGTATGCCCAAAGGATTTTGCAGGGCCGACAGCCAAGGTCTCTTTACTGTGGGGCTCTGAGTATAGGGTAGACTGAACTCAAGCCAGACTTACCTACTCCTCTTGTTTCCTCAGGTCTGTAACATTGTGGCTGGGCAGCGCTGCATTAAGAAGCTGACGGACAACCAGACGTCAACCATGATAAAGGCTACAGCTAGGTCGGCCCCAGACAGACAGGAAGAGATCAGCCGCCTGGTCAGTGGGGCTGCAGAGAAACGTATGCTGGGTTGCTCAGTCACTGGGGCCCCTGTTAGCATAGATGCTTTTCTGCCTTGGCCAGGACCCTCAGGAGAACACAAGTCTAGATTTGTTGCCTAGGGCTCCGTAGGACTTTTGCTTGATGCTGTAGCTACTCAGCTTCCTATTTCTTTTTCTCTTTTGTGTTACTTATCTATGTTATCCACTCCCACTTAGGTCATCTTCCACTTTCTCTCCTTTTTTATGGCTATTCTTGCCAGTCTCAGCTGCCTAGGGCATTCTACTTGGGACCTAGAGGGTGAGTGGTATTGCCAAGCTGCCGCTCTCCTGAGATCCACATCTTTTGTCTTGCAGATGAAGAATGCCAGCTACAACCTAGACCCTTATATCCAGGAATTTGGGATCAAAGTAAAGGATGACATGACGGAGGTGACGGGACGAGTGCTGCCGGCGCCCATTTTGCAGTACGGCGGCCGGGTGAGCAGGGTCAGGGCCAGACAACATCTCTGGGGCATTTTGGGAGGAGATTGGGTTGTACAGCCAGGGGCTTTTGCTCCCCTACCCACTTGGCTCTACTGAGGCTCACCTGGGCTCCCCCTTTGCCTATCCTCAGAACCGGGCCATTGCCACACCCAATCAGGGTGTCTGGGACATGCGGGGGAAACAGTTCTACAATGGCATTGAGATAAAAGTCTGGGCCATCGCTTGCTTCGCACCCCAAAAACAGTGTCGAGAAGAGGTGCTCAAGTAAGGAGGGCTGGGTATATGGATGGAAGGGTGGGAAGGACCTGAGAGCTGCCTAATTTCTCCTACCCCTGAGGGGCCAAGATTTGATCTGTAGTGTGCTCTTTCTGGTTCTTGACTCTGCCTCCTTGTGCTGTCTGGCTCAAACTTCTGCTTGCTCCTTTTCTGCCAGTCTGTGGTCAGGAGTCTTGATTAGGAGCCCTATCAGTTAAGAGATTAAGATTTCAGGGCATGAATCTCCTAAGGGAGGCCTGAATTATTTTTTTGTTATAATTATTAACATTGGTAATATATAGTGGCAGTGATGACTATAATGTTTATGCCAACATTGTACCTAATTCTATGTTCTCTTATTTCATCTTCACAGTGAGTAGGTGGTGGTATTTCCATTTTCAGGAGGCCGAGGCTCAAAGATGTTAAGTAACTTGTGCAAAGTTTGCATATCAAGAAAGTATCAGATGGGATCAAATCAGATCTGAGGCTTCAAAGCTTATATTCCTTATTGGAAACAAAAAAAGAGCAACTTATTCAGTTGGTTCTCTGACCTGCCCTCTCCTATGTACAAAATTTGTTCAGTCAGGTCCAAGTGACCTGAATTAGGTGAGCATAAGTTGTAAAGGCCTCTGGCTGAGGGTCTGGGAGTAGATGACAGCTGAATGGTTTATAGGAGCAGGTTAGGGGAATAACAGTCTTGACTGAGTGAATGAGTAAGTAGAAGAAGTCAGTGATTCTCCCCTTGTAGTCTTTTTTTTTTTTTAAACAGCTTTATTGAGATCTATTTCAAATATCACAAAATTCACTTATTTACAGTGTATAGTTTGGTCTTTTGAAGTGATGGTTTCTTATTTCTCTGCATCTGGGATGGGGTCAGAGTACTCTGAGGTTGAGGAATGTTGGTAGGGCTGACCACTTTGGGCAGCTACAAGGATAATAGAGATGTGTTCCCTGGTGAGTTCAGCTGGCCTTGGTGTTTTCATAAGAATTAGTTACAGCAGCCCCTGATGAATGTGGGGACTCTGGCTGCTCTGCCCCGCTTCCTCCTTTCCACTTCACAGGTACCCAGCTACTACCATCACAATTGTCATTCTTTTAAATGGGTTCCTCTTGTCCTTCTTCCTGGGTTCTTGGCATTTTAGCCCCATTTAAGTGAGGCATCTCCTAGCCTTTGGGTAGTATTGGAGGGCTGGTCTTTGGCAGTATTGGAAAGGCTCCCAGCTCTCTGCCTTTGTGTCACCTTTTTGGTAGCTGTATTCTTTATGTGCTTCATTCTCATTGCCATGTCCTTCTCCTGTCTCATTCTTTTGAGAAACAATCCATTGTTTTGGATATTTTGGGGTACAGAAACTGATAAACATGGAATCTGAGTTGGAGGAAGTCAGTTCATCAGACATCTCTTTCTCCCAATGATTTCTAGATGCAGGCAGTGAGAATATGACTTGTGTACCTGGGTCAGTAGTGTCCAGTTGGATATGTGGTTCTGGGCTAAAGGTTCTGGGCTAAAGATAAAGATTTGAGAGTCTTCAGCCATGGCAGTGGATGAGACTGTCTAGGGAGAATGTGCACAGTTAACACAGCCTGAAAGTATAAGTCAGAGAAACTGGAAAGGAACTAGAGCAGAGTTCCTAAGTGTGTGAGGGAATGGGATCCAGAGCACAGGAAAAGATATTGTTTCCACTGAGACAGAGAGGGGAGAGATAAAGGTGACTGTGGGGGTGAAGAATTTGGTATTTGGAGAGGGAAGAGGGAGTAGTAGGGTTAACCCTCATAATTTTTCTTTTAGTTGAAGAGGCCCTGATACCTCAGCTTTATCACTTTTAGGACTTTCCCCATCTTAGACTTAAACACTTTGTGGCCCCCAACACTGGACATAGTATCTCAAATGAGCTGATAGTAGAGGGAAGACTGAGAATACCAATTTCCTTGAAATAGAGACCCACTATTAATGGAATCTCATAACACATCAGTTTTTTCATAGCTACATTGCGGTTGTATATAAGACAGAGAAATGGAAAAAAAATACTGTTTGTAGCCCATCAGAGCTCTAGCTCTTATTTACAATGGTTAGATTGTATTTCTTTATTCCACAATTTATTTTGAAATATTTTTAAAAATATAGAGATTAATAATGCCAACACTCATGTATCTATCATCCAGGGTTTTGTCATATTATTTTTTAAAGTAAATTAAATATTACAGGTAAATTTGACATTTCCTTTATATCCTCTATCCTAGTCCCATTTCTGCCTTCTGATGCAGCTACTGTCTGAATTATTATAACCTTCCTGTCCAGTTATACATTTTATATATGTTAATAAGTGATTTAAAATTTTACATAACTTGTACAGTATTTATCTTTCTTGTGTTTTTTAACTAAATATGTGAAATAATACTTATTTTCTCACTACATAGATTTTTCAATCTATCGTATTAAATTTATATGCTCTATAATAGAATCCTCTGAACAATTTGCTTTTGTTCTCTGTACATTATTGCTTTTATTCTAAATGCAGGATTTTCACAAAATTTCCTGCTGTTCATTTCAGTCTGTCATTATATTAATGTAACTTAATTCTTTTTAATCTATTACATGTGTACCCTCTCTTCCAACTTTGTCTTTCTTTCCCAGGATAAAGCCCTAAAGCCAAAGGAAAGAAGCTTGTTTATTATTTGCTCTCAGGCTTCAAAGAACTAGTAGGGAAGGAGGGAGCTCATTTTTATTGAGCATCTCCTGTGTTCCAATCACTGTTGGAACATTATTTATTTTAATTTGAACAAAGAGGCCCTCCTCTCAGGCATCTGCCTGTTGCTATGGACTTATAACAGAGCACGGGAATCAGTTGCTTGAGTGGGACATGGTGGGGATCCTGAGAATTCCCACAAGTCCCTTTTCTGGGCTCCCTCAGTTCTCTGCTTGTACCATTGAGTTCTTACCAAGCTCTATCTTGGCCTACTCAACTATAAATGTTTTTTTTACACTAGCCGTGATCATGTCTCATTCATCTTAGAATCTTCAGTGCCTATCATAGAGCTTAGGCACCTAAGATGGAGGCATTTGGTCAGAGGTATTAAAGTGGGACTTACTGCCTTCTGTCATGACCATACTTGTGCTGCAGGAACTTCACAGACCAGCTGCGGAAGATTTCCAAGGATGCAGGGATGCCCATCCAGGGCCAGCCTTGCTTCTGCAAATATGCGCAGGGGGCAGACAGCGTGGAGCCCATGTTCCGGCATCTCAAGAACACCTACTCAGGGCTGCAGCTCATTATTGTCATCCTGCCAGGGAAGACGCCCGTGTATGGTACAGCTTCCTTGGGATAGTGGTTATGAAGATGGGACTCAGAGTATCTCCCTGAAGGCTCCTGGGGAGGAGTCATTGTGGATTCTAAGCTATAGTGGAGTTGTTCTTTAATGTTGGTGCTCCTCTTATAAGAGAAATATCAGCCCATATGAGCCAATGAGTCCTCCCAGGTCCTGCTTACCTGCTCATATCTTTTTTTCTTTCCCTTAACGTTTATTGTGGTCCTCTTGGTGCTAGTTTTTATGCCAGGCTAAGCTGGGCCAGATACAGAGACAGGTTAGTCCAGATTCCTGTTCTTAGGAGAGTGTTGTCTATCAGGGCATAGTGCAGTGTACGCAAGCCAACTTTTTGGTAGTTCTGTTGGTGTTCTATTGCCTGGGAATGACTTGGACTTTTTGAGAAGTTTTCTCTTTCTTTCTTTTCTTCTCTTTTAAGAATAGGAATGACAATATACATCTCTAGCTCAGCACTTTTCTTACTGTTTTCCCTCTCCACCTATTCTGTTTCAAAAAGGACGAGGTATCACTCGTCTTACTTGCTCAACCTGTGTGTGCTTTTGATCCCATCCCATCCTGCTACCTTTGGGACTTTATACCCTCTAACCTTCAAACATCTTCAGATTCCCCATCCTAGTGCACATTACCGTAATCATGCCATCTCCTTCAGCTTTTGTCTTCCTATTTTCTTGTTTTTCTTCATCAAACTTTTTGAATGAGTTTTCTGCATTCTCTACACCCACTTCCTCACCAGCCACTTACTCCTTCCTCACTTCGCCTCTTTCATCTCTCTTACTTCTACCTTTCCCCTTAACCTCTTCTGTAGGGGGTCACCAGCAACCTCAGTTCTCTTGACTTCTTGATATTTTCCCCTGTCTATTCTTACTTATTTTTGTCATTACCAGGAATGCATGGTATTCTCCAGGTCTGTGTACTCTGCCCTCTCTTTCTGTCTTTACATTCTAGTAAAATTTTCATTCATTTCAGTTGATTTAGTCATAACCTATTATTATATGTTATAATGAATTATTAAAATCTTGATCCAACCCTTGACCTCTCTGCAGCTCCCATCTGGTCCTTTGACTTCTCTTCCTTACTTCATCGAAAGTTTATTGATGACCTGCTATGTGTGAAACACTGCGCTAGATCCTGAATACATTGGTGAAAAAAGCAGATGTTTTGGTAGGCGATGCATCACTTTAGTAGCTTCTTTGACTACTAGTAAGCCCTTTTTTACTTCTCTTGGGTTTGGCATCACATTGCTTCTAGGTACCTTCATCCAAACTTTGGAAGTAATCTATCTTCTCTTTGCTTTACCTTCAGTGTTCTTTTTTATAGTCTTAAGGTATATTTATATATTCCCTGCTCTCTAACCACACTTCTCAACTCAGTTCTAACATTTCTTCTTAAATCTTCCTTAAATATGTTACTGGATGAGACTTTTTGTAACTCTGCTCCCAACTCTCTCCTCCCCGCAAAAAAACCCTTCATGGTCCATTCACAAAATAAAAGGTTTTCAGGGCCCCAATAATAGTTTAACCTTTTCAGCTTTATCTTACACTCTTCTCTTTGCCACGCATACCAGAAAGGTCACTTGTTCTGAAATTAAAACTGGATTTTAATCTTGGCTCTGCCAGTTTACTGTCTTAGGCAAATTACCTAACCTTTCTGAGCCTCATGAATTAATTATATAAAAAGCAGCATCTAACATGATGCCTGGCACATAGTAGATACTCTAAATGCTCATTTTTTGTCTGTACTTTCCAGTCTCTGGTTTTGCTCATATCATTCGCCTTTGCCTAGAATATCTAAGTACTCTATTTCTTATCCCCAACTTTGTCCTTAAAATTCTCTCCATCCTATAAGTCCCAGTTTAAGTATACTTATTCCTGAAGGTTTTTCTTATCATCCCACCTGGAAGATGAACTTGTCTCTGGATTCTTCGAGAAATTTTATCAGGTTGCTGACCAGTTACTACCTTGCTTGGTATTACTTTGATCATGGAATAGATCTTCTTCCCTCTGCATACATACACTTAAGGTAGAGCCTTCCACTGACGTGATTCTCGGTAACTATTTATGGAGAGAGGTTGGTTGACTTCCAGTCCATGTCTCTCTTGGGCCTTAAATTGATGGCCCTTGGATGGAAAATAATTACTCAAGAACTGTCTTGAGTAATTATCACTGTTTATGGTTCCCTCCATTAAAGGGAGAATCCAATGTTTGGTTTATCTGGGGAGTATATAGTGCAGCGCGCTTGGGGCAGGTAATGCTTACTCAGAGAATTTTCCTTTTCCTGGGCTCAGTAATGTTATATTTCTCTGCAGTCTCATGCCTTAATTAGGACCTTGCGTTTCTTCCACGTAAATGTTGCTCCTTGATTATACCACTTGGACAATGGAGCTATTTGCCTAGGAGTTGAGCCAGCAGATAAGAGGACCAGTCAGATTCTTCTAAAGACCCTTCATCCACACTCCTGGGAGGCCAGGTGAATGGAATTCTCTGTTGATGGTTGAAGCAAGTCCAGTTGTATTGTGGTTGCCTTGAAAGTGTAGAAGAATAGTGTGACATTTGCCCAGTTCTGATCTGGTACCATACCTCATCCTGTCCTCAGTATTGTTAACTTCTTACTCTCCACAAAATTGATATACTGTCTTTTTTTATATAAACTTTTTATTGAAATATAATATACATATAGAAATATTATATATTCAGTTCAATGAATTTTCACAAAATGTCACAGCAGTGTAACCAGTACTAAGTTCTGGCAGCAGAACTTACCACAGCCCCAGGCTCCCAGTCATTAAAACTTCCCATCAGTGGTAACTAACCACTATTATTCTGGCTTCTAACACCATAGATTAGTTCTGTCTGTCTTTAAACTTTATATAAATGGAATCACATTTCATATACTTTTTTTGTGTCTGGCTTTTTTTATTCAACATTATGTTTGTGAGATTCATCCATATTTGTATAGTTGTAGTTTATAACACAGTTTACATATATTTATCCATTATACTGTTAATGGACACATTTGGGTTGTTTCCAGTTTTTACTGTTATAAATAATGCTTCAGTGAACATTTCTTGTACATGTTCTTTGAACACATATACCCATTTCTATTGGGTGTATATCTCAGAGGGATTGGATTTTAAGTGTACAAATTTACACTTCCAACAGCAGTGTATGAGAGTTCTAGATACTTTATATCTTTAACAAACTTGGTATCGTTTCTTTCATTTTAGCCATTCTTGTGGATGTTTAGTGATGTTGCATTGTGCTTTTAATTTGATTTTTCTGATGATTGATAAGATTGAGTAACTTTATATTTCTATTGACAGTTTCACTAGCCTCTTTTGTAAAGTGCCTGCTCAAGTCTTTTCCTTTTTTAAATAGACTTAACTACCTTTTTCTTATTAATTTATAGGTGTTCTATATAATCCCTTTATTGAATATGTATGTATATTATCTATATTATCTCTGCTCTGTGGCTTGCCTTTTTACTTCCTTAAAGGGGTCTTTCATTGAACAGAAATTTTAATGTAGTCCAGTTTATTAATATTTTTCCTTTAGGCTAGGACTTTATATGTCCTGTTTAAGAAATGCCAAGGTCATGAAGATACTAGTTTACGGTTTCTTTTTTTTTTTAAGAATTTTCATAAAAGTTTATCTGAGCCAAACTGATAACATATGCCTGGGAGCAAGATCTCAAGTGCTCCCATCTATGTTTTCTTTTTGATTTTTATTTTTAACCTTTCACATTTAGAACTGGTTTATTTCTGCCAGAAACTCTGTAGCATTCTCTATCCCCTGGCAATGGATTCCTCTGCTGGTGCAAAGCCTAAAATCTCAGCCTCCTGCCCACACCTAGAATCAGCAAATGTATCAGGGTGAAAGCAGCTGCAGGGGATAGATATCTCATCTCTGTGAGAGTCTCTCCCTCTCTGGAATTTTAGTCCCTCTGGTTCTTATTGTCTCAGTACCCCTCTGCCGCCTTCAAAAAGATGATTTCTGTATTTTATCTGGCTTTTCTGAATGTTCTCTATAGAAGCACTGGTTTACTACTAACTATTCCATCTCTCTTGGAAGTGGAAATAATCCCTTTAGTTTTTTAAACATGCTCAAGTCTTTCCCATTAAAAACACACCAAACCCTTCATTGATCCTCTGCCTCCTTCTTGGTTCTTTATATCACCAAAATAGTTTTCGGCTGTATACATTAATTTTTTGCCTCGATTTCACTAAATCCAAAGGACATTTCTGGTCTTCATTTTACCTGATTTCTTAGTAGCATTTGACTTAGTTGAACACTTGTTTCTGTTTCAAACTCTCTCTCTTCTCTTGACAATCATGATACAGCTGTCTTTTTCTTCCTATTATTTCTCTGGATTTTTCTCCTTTGCAGGAGAAAAGTCCTTTGCAGACTCATCTTCCTGTTCTGCAAATATTGGGAGTTCCTCGAAATTCAGGTCTAAGCTCTCTTCTCTTTTTCCTCTGTTCTCTTGATAATCCCATCAAGTGTATACCTTCACTTACTACCTGTACTTAAACATTTAACAAATTTTACATTTTCATTTCAGACTAGTCTTTAGCTTCCACCTTCTATATCCAGTTGTCTAGTTCATATCCTCACTGGGATGACCAAAAAGCACTTGGAACTCAAAGTGTCTCAAAAAGAATTTATGATCTATCTATTTTATTACAAAAGCTAGCAACACAGAAATTATTTTCCCTTATTTACATATGTATGTATTCTTGGAATTTCTTAACTATCTCTCAGCTTTGTTTCTCTCCATCTTAACAACTGCCTTCTTAATGTAAACTACTCTCATTTCTTCCCTAGGTCAGTCTAATGACCATATTCTTTCTCTCACACTATGGTTCCTTTGCTCTCCTTCGTAGTTACTTTGGCCTTTTTGTTTGTCAAACATAGAATGCTATCTCCTGTCAGAGTGCATTTTTGCCTAGAATGTTCTCTCCCAAATTCCCCCTCTCTTCTATGTTCTTTTTTACCTTTAGATTTCAGTTCGTAATTGCTTACTCAGTCCTTTCCTGGCTAGGTTATTATCCCCTATTTTATGCTCTCATAGTTCCATGAATTTTTCTATTGTAGCATTTAACATTGTACTTTTCATGATTTTTAAAATTAGTCATTAGATAGTAAACAATATAAGAGTGGGGACCCTATGTGTTTCTGATCACCACTGTGGTCCCTAGCACGTCCAGTACTGCCTGGGATCTAGTAGGCATTCAGTATTTGTGAATGCACTAATTAGTTCTCTCCCTTCTTACAGCTGAGGTGAAACGTGTTGGAGATACACTCTTGGGAATGGCTACACAGTGTGTGCAAGTGAAGAATGTGGTCAAGACCTCGCCTCAGACTCTCTCCAACCTCTGCCTGAAGATCAATGTCAAACTTGGTGGCATTAACAACATCCTAGTCCCACACCAGCGGTATGCTATTACCCACTTGCCCTTGTTAAGCAAGGTACCATTGTGGGAATTGATGAAAAGATAGGACCCTAGCCAGGCAGAATGAGGAAGACACAAGGTAAAGAG
>NW_006443568.1:2648353-2656925 GCF_000325575.1 Pteropus alecto | reverse complement strand
ACCATAGTGGGTACTAGATGGCCAGGAAGAGAAAACCCAACTCCTCACCATTTGTTTTCTCTTCTTTGTTCAGCTCCGCAGTCTTTCAACAGCCAGTGATATTCCTGGGAGCAGATGTTACACACCCCCCAGCAGGGGATGGAAAAAAACCTTCTATCACAGCAGTGAGTGATACTCTCCAACTTCCTCGTAAGGTTCTCCTCTTAGCTCTGAGCTCCCAAGACTACACATAATTTCCTTCCCTTAGCTCTGGTGCTTGACCCTTCATAAGATCTTTTCCTTTCAGCTGATCATCACCATTAACCACTCCCTTGGTATCTTCATAAAACTAACTATATGGTGTCTTTTTTTCTTTCTTTTTTCAGTGAGAGCAAATGAGAGTGTAGGCTGTGGCCAAAGACTTGACCCAGTCTCCATCACTCCTCTTTGTTCAAATTTATCTCTTTTTCCCCATGAAATACAGATATGGTGGTGACTCACATTTCTTCTCTGAAATCCCTTTTAAGAGAGTTACTCAGTTGCTGGAACTGTCCTCTTCCCCATCCCTATCCCCTTTCCACCTCATAGATGAGTTGTCTCTCTAATCCCTCTTCTGACTTCTCTGTTCCCTGTCCCCTAGGGGCTTCTGAATCGCTAGAGGGATCAGGCCTTCCTTCCCAATTCTCTTTCTTCAACCCTCTCATTTCTCTAGGCAGACTGAACTTAACTCAGTAAATGTAGAGAACCCTTACATTATGCTTATTTATCCCTATTTTCCTTGTGGCCATCCATCCTAGGCTCTGGCCACTGTCCCTTTTGAAAAGTATCTTCTGCTTGTGTGATAGAACAGAGATCGAAACTAGAGCTAACTGAATCCAAACCCCTACTCACTTCAATTGCATAGTTTTCTTGCTGAGAAACTTTTCCTCAAACCTGACAGTGTTGGGAGGGTAGGGAGGGTGTCTGGGGTCTGATCCTGCTTCATTGATTGTCAGGTGGTAGGCAGTATGGATGCCCACCCCAGCCGTTACTGTGCTACTGTGCGGGTGCAGCGACCTCGGCAGGAGATCATTGAAGATTTATCCTACATGGTGCGTGAGCTGCTCATCCAGTTCTACAAGTCCACCCGTTTCAAGCCTACCCGCATCATCTTCTACCGAGATGGGGTTCCTGAAGGCCAGCTTCCCCAGGTAGGGCCCACAGTAGATGAGGAAAACCTTCATATTAAGGCCAGAGGACCTAATAGTAGCAGAGAGTACATGATACATTTTCTAAGCTATTGGCACTTAGAGGTGCTACTTCTTGAGAACTTTGCTAAATAGAATATAGGCTTGGGAGCAGAAATCAAAAATGAGAGGTGGCATGTAAAAGCATCTATAGACCTTTTTTCTTCTAACAGAATGCCCTCAGTTTCTATTTACTAGTTGTTTCATGTTGAGGACTGATTATTTAGACCAGTGGTTCTCAAACTTTTTAGCATGCATTAAGATTATCAGCAGGGCTTGTTAAAACGGTTTGCAGGGTTTTATCCTTAGAATTTCTGATTTAGTGAGTTTAGGATGGAGCCCTAGAATTTGTATATCTGGCGAATTCCTAGGTAATACTGCTTGTCCAGAGGCCACACTTGAGAGAGCCACTGCTTTTGACCTTTCTTTATAATATTCTTCCTATTGTTTCTGCCTTCCAGGCCTTCATATTCTATTGTTTAGTATACTGAACTGGTCTCCTTGACTGTCATTTAATAATATAACTACCATTTATTGGGTACCTTTTATGTGCCATGAACTGTGCTAAGCACTTTATGTATGTTCTAGTTAATGCTTACAGTAGCCCTATGAAATAATAATTATTCCATTTGACAGATGAGAAATCTGAGGCTTAGAAATGTTAAATGATTTCTTCAGTGTCACCTAAGCTAATAAGTGGTAGAACTGGGATTTATATAAATTGGACTGATTCCAAAGTCTATGCTGTTAACCATTAGGCTCAATTTCCTTTAAGGCATCCAGTGTTTCCTAAAATACCAGATAAATTTATATCATATCTCTGTTCAGAAATGTCTAGTGGCTTCACATAGCCTTGAGTTAAAAGTCAAACTGCTTGGCAAAGCAATCAGCAGTTATTAAGTCCCTACTAGGTTTTCTATGCTTTTATTAATTATCTGTTTTAGTCTTCACAACAGCTTTGTGAGGCTGTTCGTAACTTCATAGTAACTTAGTAGATGTGTAGAAGATGAAATTTACAGGGTTTAAGTAATTTGCTCAGGGAATACAACCTGATAAAACCTGAGTTTAACTCTAGTTCTAATCGATTACAAGTCTATCCACTTCTACCATACAGTTTAACTCTCTGTATCTGATAGCTAAGGCCACAAGGTAACTATTACCTATGGTTATTTACCTGTGTCTTCATCTTTAGCCATTTCATTATAATCCTGCTTTTTTGTGGGATTAAATTCATCTACTCCCTCTGTACCCATCCCTGCATTGTGTCTGCTCTTTGCTGTTTCCAACTTTGTCTGCTCTTGGAGCTCACAGAGGAACTCTCATTATCTTTCTGATTCTGAAGTTGAGCTTATTTTGGGCTTTGTGATTTTAGTGATTTTTCTGTGAACCTTGGTTCTGTGTCTAATTTGGGGTCTATTTATGCATAGGAACCAGGTGAGTGCTCTCTGCTGATGCCAAGCCTCCCAGCCAAGGTTTTATAGGAACCTATTAGGTAAACTGCATATAAGGCTGCTATTGGCAGAAAGGGCCCATCAGCACTAGTGGTTTGGTGTCATCTAATAAAGGAGACTGAGCAAAAAGCCATGTTACAAGTGGCAACCCCTTAGTTCAGAAAGTGTGTGAATTCATGAGTAGCTGTAGCTCTGTCTCCTTCTTCACCCTGTGCCTAGATCCTCCACTATGAGCTGCTCGCCATTCGTGATGCCTGCATCAAACTGGAAAAGGACTACCAGCCTGGGATCACTTATATTGTGGTGCAGAAACGCCATCACACCCGCCTTTTTTGTGCTGACAAGAATGAGCGAGTGAGTGAGGGATTGAGGAAGCCACCTGTACCTTCGTCCTGTCTTCCTTCTCTTAATATGGAAGAAGCCCTTGAGATAATATCTGGGGACTTTGTCCTTGCCTATTTATCCTCTCTGGCTCCTTTCTTCCCTCTAGCTCTTGTCCTTCCTCTACCACCTCGTTCCCTTTGTTTCTCCCTTCTCCCCCTCCTTCCCTTATACTTCCTCTCCCTCCTCCTAGCTCCCTGGCTTATAGACCCCATATATAGACCAGCTCCCAGAGAAGGGAAAGGGAACTACCATTTATTGAACTTCTACTATGTGCCAGACACTGTACAAGGCGTCTTCCTCACAGCAGCCCTGTGAGGTAGGTACTATTATTATCTCTAGTTTAACCTCAGAAAGGTTAAATGACTTGCTAAGATCACACAGCTAATAAATGAAGAAACCAGCACTTAAACACAGGTTGTGTGACTTTAGAAGCCATTTCAAGGCCCAATACCCTCTGGGAACAGCAACTTTTGCTTGATTCTTGGGATTCTGGTGGAGTCAGAGTAGAATTGAGTTTTGGGGCCCTAGTTAGGGCCAGACTGATTTGGGGATCTTGGTTGTCTTTGTCTCTACACAGATTGGGAAGAGTGGTAACATCCCAGCTGGGACTACTGTGGACACCAACATCACCCACCCATTTGAGTTTGACTTCTATCTGTGCAGCCATGCAGGCATCCAGGTAGCTGGGTTATGACCTGGGGTTTCCAATGGGTCAAAATTAGTTGATTTTTACCATGCCTCCAGAATATATCAGTCATTACTGAGTGGTTTTCAAATGAAGATTGTCTTGAACAGAAGTGCACTTTGAACATCTTAGGCAGGTTGCCCATCAGAAAGATGCTTTATGACATAGGTGACTTTGTGCTTGCCTTTTCATGGGTGGGTCTTCCAACCTAGCCATACGCTTAACGGTGATCCTGTTCCTTATCAGCTGACCCCTCTGTCCAGTCTAGAGCCCCTCACCTTCCTATCTTCCCAGGGCACCAGCCGACCATCCCATTACTATGTCCTTTGGGATGACAACCGTTTCACAGCGGATGAGCTCCAGATCTTGACGTACCAGCTGTGCCACACTTATGTACGATGCACACGCTCCGTCTCTATCCCAGCACCTGCCTACTATGCCCGCCTGGTGGCTTTTCGAGCACGATACCACCTAGTGGACAAGGAGCACGACAGGTGAGTCCTGAGATCAGGCTGGCTTCCTTTTTGCTTCAGCCTCTGGTACTGGACCCTCCCAACTTTTCTTGGATAGAAGGAAATGGGTGTTGTTCAACTTGGTGTCCCTGGGTTCATCTACCCAAATCTGGGTTGGGTTTGTTTTCTTAAATTTGTATGGGAATTGGCACCCTAGGGATGGGGGAAGTGATTAGCAGCAGCTCAGTTCACCAGGAAGGACTTCTTTCATTTTTCCTTTTCAGTGGAGAGGGAAGCCACATATCGGGGCAGAGCAATGGGCGGGACCCCCAGGCCCTGGCCAAAGCCGTGCAGGTTCACCAGGATACTCTGCGCACCATGTACTTCGCTTGAAGGCAGAACGCTGTTACCTCACTGGATAGAAGAAAGTTTTCCAAGCCCCAAGAGCTGTGCCGCCCAAATCCAGAGGAAGCAGGGAAGAGGGAGGTAGAGTAGGAAGGAGTGCAGAAGGCCTTCTACAGAGGGGGCGAAAGGGCGGGGAACAGGGCCAGTAAGCCAGATCACCAGCCAGAAATCTGATATCCACCTCATGCCCCCGCATCCCTCACCCCATCTTGTCACATCTGGCCCTGACCCCACTGGACCAAGAGGGGCAGCACTGGTGCCCACCATACACACAGGTGTCTCATGTGACTCACAGTGCTAAAGACTCATGCCTGACAGCCTGATAAGGTCGGCTCTGCAGCCCTTCGGACGAAAGCTGGTAGGTTTGGGTTTGATATTTTAGATGGGAAAGTGAGGGGCTTGAGAAAGTGGGTGGGAAGAGGGAAGGATTTTTTAGGAGCCTTAATCAGAAAAGGTCTAGATTTGTTTAAGAAAAACGAAACCAGACCCAGATCAATATTTTAGGATAGAAGGTGTTTTAATGGGTTGAGAATCCAGTTTTAGGAAGATTTTTAATGCCAATGGTTTTGGTTGCTCCTCCCCTCACTGCCACCCCCCTTTCCTGTATTGCGCTCTCTCCACCTTTTCTACCCTACCTTACACCTCCTCCCTGACAGACATCCAGCCCCTAATAAGACTTAAAGGCACTATGGCACTTAGCTCTGAAGTGACACGACCCTGTCTTCCTTCCACCCTGCTGGTGGGTAACCAGTGCCTTCCCTGTAACGGTAATGCTGCAGAACTGCAACCTTTTGTACCTTTCTTTGGGGGGATGGGGTGGGGGTGGGAGAGGAGGTAGGTGGGGAAGAAAGACCCTAACCCAACAAGCCTCCAGCCAGAGCGCCAGCTATTTTGCATTTGAAGGAATTAACTTCCATATTCATCGAGCTTTTTAAAAGATTACAACCTCAAGATGGTTAAAATCCATTGACATTTGCACTTTCAGACCTGACAAGTCTCGGAGCTGCTGAGATAACTGGCCTCTGGCCTTTCTACTTATGCCTCCTTTCCTTCCTGTCCCCTCCACCTTCCCACCTGCCTGGGTCTAGAGTTACTTTCATAGCTTTTCTCACTCTTGGCTTCTTTTTTCCCCTGATAGTCAAGTCTCTTTAAGTTTCAATATTTCTTAACTGGGGTGTCTTATAACAAACAATCCTTAAGTCTAAAATAAGAAAACAAGAGCAAAAACTAAATGTTATTTTTATACCATAACTTGAGTCTATTGCCAAAATCTGGAAATCCCTCCCATGCCCTACAAGTTTACATCCCAGAAACATTGAGCCATTAGAAGGAATTATGTACCTGACTTGTTCATTGGCCTGGCTAAGTAAGGGGTGGTTATCTCCCTAAGGTGGGGCTCGGGCTCCATCCTTTCTCTGTGCAGAAAATACCTTTTTCTTGCTACAGGATCCCTTCTCTGCACTGCCCTGCACCCTTTCCTGCAAGTGCATCTTCCCTTCCTTTGGACTGTCCTCTGATACTTTGGCTCATCCCAGATTCCAGTGTGTCCTGTGAACAGACTGGGGGATTTTGCTGCTCCCTATTGCTTCTGTTTACACAAATGAATTTTTCCCAGTTTCCCACTAGGGCATGTGAGTGGGTGGCATGGGCTTTGTTTTTTGTTTTGTTTTTTTGTTTGTTTCGTTTGTTTTTGTCTCTTTGGATAGAGATGGGGTTTGGTTGTCTTACAGAACCGGAAAAGTAGGGGGGGGTCTATCTTGGTGTCTCCTGGCCTTGAGGCAAGGCCCCCTCTTTCCTTGACTGTTCATTTTCTCCTGTCCCACGGGATGAGAACTTGCAGCTTCAGTGTGGAAATTCCTCTTTTTGAGGCACCTGGGCTTGGGTTTGCCCCAGTCTGGTGATGAAGCCATGACACTTTAGACCTAGCTCAGGCTTGGAGGCCAGCCAGAGGAAGGCCGGTTTAAATCCGGACCTGTGTAGTTAGAGCTATTATTTCCCCTCCCCAGCAGCCCTTGTACAGACCCAGATTTGCTATGCAAAAGTCTCTCCCAGGTTCTGTTCTGGTTGGCTACTTTGTTCAGCGACTTCACAAAACGTAGCACAAACATTGATTATGGAGGAAGGCATCAGGACTGTTGAGTAACTCCTCTTTTGCTTCTCTCCTCTGGTTACAGCATGGGATGCCCCATGGGCACAGCCCAGCTGAATGCCAGAATGGAGAACTCTGGGAGGAGGCATCTCACTGGAGAGCCTACATTCCTTACACAAGTGCCTAAAGAGAGTGATGCCAACACTCCATCTGCCCTGTCCATCGCCTTCATATACTGTCTACTTCGTGTTCAGTCACCCTTAGGAGAGGGGAGCTCTCTTGGGACGGTGGGCTCTGCATGTTCTCTTCTTGGGTGCATTTGGGGCTGGGATCAGGGCACTATTCCTGGAGGTCCAGTCATTCACCAGCATTTGCAAATATCCATAGGGAGTTAGTTAGTGGTAGCCACCTACCCTCAGCAACAAGTTTGTATTCTCTTCTTTTTCTCTTTGCCTCACTTTCTCTAGTCGGGTTTGGAGCTGGGGCTTGAAATGCATTTTTCTTTTTTAGCCCCTTGGCATTGCACATGCCATTCAAGAAATAAAGTAAGAGAAGCAGCTTGGGCGATGGCAAGAAAATAACTTCTTGCTCTGATTTTTTTTTTTTTTTAAATCTTTGAGACTTGAAAAATACCCTTGATCTTGAGGATTATTCTTATTTGAAAAGTGGTGCATGCAGATTGGGAATTGGTGTTGGCAACGAGCTTTGGCTTTCTTAGATTTAGTTTAAGTGGTGCTTCTCACTCAAGTTCTGAGGAAGCGCTGAGATGACCCTAGCCTAGCCTCATCATCTTATACAGGTCTCTTGCTTCCTTTGCTCCACTTTTTGCCTTGCTTTTTCTCTTCTCTCTTTCTCTGGCTTGTTTTTCTTTTTTTTTCCTCTTCTCTTCTCTTTATTTACTCAGCTTGCTTGCTGATCTGCCTGCCTGTCTGCCTATGTAATGATGAATTCTCTGCATGGCTGTGATGATCCCACTGTTAGCTGGCAAGATCAGGCTTAGCTCTTTGGCTGCAGAAGACCAAGAACCTGTTCCCCAAGCCCAGTAGTATCCTCTTTGGGTTGGATTGCCCTCAAGCTTACACTAGGGCAGAGCAGCAGGCCTGCCCAACTGTCATGAAATCAGGGGGCTTATGGCAATTTCCATACCTGTCCACTCCTTGGAGTTGGTTTCTCTCGTTGCTTTTTCTAGATTTCTACCTGGGGCTTCTCTTTCCTGAGGATCTGCTAGGGTTGAGCTACTTGAGTATTCAGGATTGGACAGTTAGGGGATAGACATGGTGGAAGAAGAGAGTGATGGGAAGTAAATGGAGAGAATTTGGATAAAAGATGGGAAAGGAGAGCTCTCCTTCTTGATCATTTTTCCAGTTCAGCTTGACCCATTGGGGGTTGAGGTGCTACTGCTGGCCTTTGGGGATAAGCCCGGGGCTCTTGTTGCAGGGAATTTAGGCTTAGAATAATGCTTGAGAAGAAGATACCTAAAGGCGTGAGACCTCCCTAAAAAGCTCTTGGTTCCTACCTACTAGATAGCTCTTCTTTGGCAAAGCAACAATGTTCTTGGGGGTTTTCTTTTTCTTGTCCAGAATTTTGTAAATGTGACTAGCACTCAAGCTGGGCAGCCAAGGGGACATTGACTTAGCTGGCCCATGGAATATCTGCAAGGCCCGTAGGACAGTGTTTTAGACCTGGTGTCATATGTAACAAGTACGGAAGTTCCTTTCCCTTCAGGGTAGAATGTCATCTCAAACTAGCCAAAATGCAGTTTTGGAAACTACATTGGGGAAAACTATTTTTATTTATATTACTGGGCCTAGGTCAATCCAGGATGGTAGCTGGACTACCTTCCTTGAAGTCTGATTGTGGCAGGGATATGCAGGGCACTCTTTTCTGTTTAGCCTTTGAAA
>NW_006443568.1:2626016-2648297 GCF_000325575.1 Pteropus alecto | reverse complement strand
AATTTATTAGGACTTGCCTTCTCCCTGAGCAGGGAGAGGCTAGGTTGGTGCTCTCCTCTTACTCCTACCGACTCAGAACCTCTGGCTGCTGTTTGGGAACCCAAGAAAGGGAGTGGACGTAATGGCTCAAAACAAAACAAAAAAATCAGAATAAGGTGGGAATGGCAGATTTCCTTCTTTAAAAAGGAAAATAAACTCTCCAAGGATTGTTCAAGTAAAGACAATGTGTCCAATGCACTGAGTCCCCTGGTGTAGTAGCAATAAGGAAAAATGAATTGACTTTTCTGTGCACACAGTCCAACCTGATTGGTGTGTGATTTTGGCACTTAGCAACCATCTGGTGGGCATGTGTGACTACTCTGGGTTTTACTTTAGTTTCTAAACTTTTGTCCCTCTCAAGTCCAGCATGGATAGGGAAATGTCCCTGGAGCCCCACAGCTGTGTACTTGTTTGCATTTGTTTCCCTTTGAGACTTGTGTTTGTGTCCTGCTTTGAGCTGTACCTTGTCCAGTCTATTGTAAAATTATCCCAGCAGCTGTAATGTACAGTTCCTTCTAAAGCAAACAACAGCAGCAGCACAATTCTGTTTTATAAAGAATGGTGGCTTCTATTTCTAAAGTGCGGTCTCTCTCTCTCTCTCTTTTTTTTTTCTAGTAGCAAAGCATACTGGTGGGATTAATTATATCTCTGATAGCCTTTAGGTTAGAATAATAGATTATTACAAGAACAGAATCATCACTTATAGAAGAGGAAAGTGGATAAAACAAATTCCAGAGTGTTAAAACTGCAGATTGTATGTAATCAAACTTCACAGGGCCTCCATTTATTCTTCAGCAAACATGTGAAGTACTGTGTCCAGCAGTATTGTGGGAGAAAAGGCAGGCATAATTCAAAAATGAGGAAAACTGTCTTCTTAAGGAGCTTAAAGTTTGGTGGGGGATATGAGTAGCCAAATGGTCCTCTGGTACAGGAGAGAGATAATGAAGGACTGGAACAAGGCTGTAAGGCTATAGCAGTGAAGATAGAGAGGAAAGGGCAGATTTGAGAAACACTCAGGAGATAGAATTAATAAGACTGAATGGATGATAGAAGGAAGGGGAAGAGAGGAGTAGAGGCTAATGCCCAGGTTTCTGCTTGAGCAAGTGAGTGTATTGGGACATTTCCTCTAACCAAGATGGGGAGAGGGAAGGCTACAAAAGGAAGGTGGTGAATTTTATGAAGAAAGACAATTAGCCTTGTGTAGACTGAGTTTTGAGGTTCCCATGGGGCAATGAGGTTAAGGTTTCCAGTAAACACTTAACGTTTTGGTGCTCAGGGAAGACTACAAAACTGCAATTATAGATATGAGATTCATACTCATATAGATGATAGTTAAAGCCATAGGAATGAACAAGATGGTTTAGAAAAAGTAGAGTGAGAGACATTGTGTACAACTCTAGGAAACACAATTTAAGGGATGAGGGGAGGAAGCAGAACCTAAAATGATTGTCAGATCACTAGTAGATACCTTGTATATTTTTGACTGATTTAATGAGATGGGAGAAAAATGAAGAGTGGGTTAGGTAACCCAAGAAGGGTGTGATTAACAACATGAACTGTTGCAGTTAGGAGGGGATATTTTTTTCTACTCAGTTTACCATCCTCCACCCCTTCTTCTCTGGGATTTTATAACTTTATGGTCATTCTCCAGTGTTTCTTGAAAATGAGCTTTGGAAAAAGCTGATTTGAATGAGGCTAAGACTAGGACTTCCAAGTTGTTCGCCACAACCGCCACCACCACCTCCAGCTTCCTCCTGTCCTCAGGAGATACTTGTAAAAGAATAAAATAAACAAACCTAATTTTGTTCCTAACCAGTGTCATAGATGGTGTTCCAGTGCACTCAGTAGTACTTAGCAGCTTGCTCTATTTATTTTCATGACTTGTTTCCTCCAGAGCCTTTGAACTCCTAGGAGCAGAAACTACATTCTATTCATTTTTTGTCATTTTACAGTCATAGCATAAGTTTGTGAATAGAATCAAAATGAGCTAGTAATCTGGTTTATGAATATAGGGGGTGGGGTACAGGGAATCAAAAGGTGATATTGAGTGCATAGGATGGACTCAGCATTTATAAATCTTCAGGTAAGCAGAAACTTAACCAGATTACCATCATCTTTTCTCACTCTCACCCCAACTTGGAGGTTCTTTGGGTTTGTACCTTAAGTTGATGGCACAATTGTCCAGCTTGTAGGTTCTGGCATCCCTCCCTGGTACTGCTAGAGCATTGTTATTCTGTGGGAAGATTGCTCAGAGAAGGATTCTGGCACAGGGCCCAGTGAGAAATTTTCAGTGCAGCTAGTAATTGTACATAAGTGGGCCTAGCATTCCTCTGGAGGCCAAGTGTTACGACTTTTCAAATAGCAGCGCTAACCTGTGGCTACCACCTACCAGATTCCCTTGGGAGCTAGCCAGCCAGACCCATGCCCCTTTTCAGCAACAAGTGTTAGGTTGGTTGAACTTGAAGAGCAAATTGGAACATGGAAGAGATTTTTCCCAATTGAAATAAGGTTAAATTTATAACCCTTAATGAAGCAGAAATATTTAGCAGGGCAAGTGGGAAGATGATCATTATGGCACTTCTTTTGCCATAAATTCTAGTTTTATTGATTGATGTTAAAAGGGTTTCAGGATTTGGCTGTTGGTTGCTACTCAAGAGAAACAGACGGAAGGAGCCCAGAGCTTGATTTGTCTGGTCCTGGAGCTCAAGTTAAGGCTTGACATCCCGTTTCAGTATTGCTTTTAACAGCTGTCCCTCTCTGCCTTGTCAATTGATAACATATAGCACATTCTTGTCTAACAAGTGGCTTGGAGTAGAGTGAGGCCGTTTATTTGTTGAGTATCTCTTGGCTTTGCAGACCCCGGGATTTCATGGCAGTTTGGGTTTGGTGGCTGAAGGAAAGGGTTATAGTACAAAAAGAAGACTATTTTCAAGTTTTGAGTCTGAGCCATCCCCAGACTGCTGTCTGTACTGCTTGACTGGCAGGTAGCACTGAATCGTAGCAAGTAGCTCTCCCTGTTTGTTGCTAGCTTTCAAAACATTTATTCCTTGGGATACAGGCTAAAGAAACCTGGCAAGTATAAAATGTGCACAGAGCATGACAGAGCACTCTATAAAGTAGCTCTGTCAAGGAGGAGCTGAAAAAGTGGACTTGTTGGAGATGAGGTACATTCTAGAACTTCCCCACTTAAGCACCATGACTGCCTTCCCCAGCATACTGTATCAAGGTTTTTTAGGCCAGTGTGGCCTGTTGTGCTGGAACACACCATCTTCTTGCTCTGGACTGCAGCAGCTTCAACACTATCCTCTTGGCAATATCTTTTTGGGACAAAAAATCTTGAGGGCCCCCTTGTAGGGAGCCCTCTGTTCCTATTCCCCACCTTCTGAAGGCAAGTAACATTCTCCTTAAAAGAGGCAGTGGGAGCTCCCAGTCAGTTTTTTGGAAAAGGCCTATGAGTTAATGGAAGTGAACTGGAAAAGGAAGGTCTTCGGTTCTTTGAATACTTGGCTAGGTGTTTTGTACAATATCTGTTTATCTTATTTAATTGCATCTTCACAGCCTTCATGTGAAGTAGTTTATCAATTACCTCCAATTGCATATAACAAAACCCCAATTAAGTTGGCTTAAATAAGGAAATTATTACATGACAAGAAGTCCTGATTTAATATGGCTATGAGGTTGGTTAATTCGTGGCTTAATGATAATAACAAACCAGGTTCTTGCAGTTTTTTTTGCTCTGCTATCCTCTATGTTGGTTTATCCTCATGCTGGTTCACCTCAGGGTCCCAAGATGGCTACTGTAATTTCAGAAAGGAAATGCTGACACAACATTGTCTTACAGTGTTTCATTTAAAGTAAGAAAATCCCTGGAAACCTCAACACATCTGTCCTCAAGTTTCATATGCTAGAAATAGGTCATCTTCCCATTCCTGTCATTGGCAAAGCAAATGAGATCATCCATCACGAGCGACTTAGATTAATTAGGAGTTATCCTCTAAATCATATGGATTGGAAAGACAAGTCATGTCTGTTAGGCAAGAAAGAAGCGGGTAAAGGCTCTTGATTGGGTATCCAGCAGTGTCTGGTCTACATAGTCCTCTGTTTTTTTACAGATGAGGAATGTGAGGCTCAGATTAACTTCCTAGGATCACAGATAGTAGCAGAGGGCCTTCACTCTCAGCTCTATCTCTAAAGCCAATATGTTTTATATTATGACCTACTGCAATACAAAGTACAGTTGATCCTCGAACAACACAGGCTTGAACTGTGTGGGTTCACTTATATGTGGGTTTTTTCTATAAACATACAGTCGGCCCTGTGTATCCCCAGGTTTTGCATCCACGGATTCAACCAGCTGCAGATCAAAAAACAGTATTTTCAACCTCTGGCTGGGAATTGCAGATGTGGAGGGTCAACTATATACATTGTTCTATACCATTCTATATAAGAGACTTGAACATCCATGGATTTTGGTATCCACAGGGGATCCTGGAACCAATCCCCCCAGCATACTGAGGGACATCTGTAGTTAAGTTTTTGGGGAGCCAGAAGTCATACACAAGTTTTAAACTGCACAGGAGTTGACCCCTCTAACTACTGTGTTGGTTAGAGGTCAACTGTAGCTTCCTTTCTGCTGTTCTAAAAACTTCTGGTATAGGAGAAGAGATTTGAACTCAAATGTCAAATTGACTAACTTTAATCCACGTGAGGGGAGAAGATTCTATCCAGTTGCTCTCCTCATTCAGTGGTGATGTTTATCTAGCACGGAAATCTTAGGAATGCAACTTTCAGCAGGCATTCATTTCCTTGCCCCTGAGATTTCTGTACTGTTTTATAGTTCTCTCTTCTGAGAACAACCAGTGCCACATGGGATGAGGGCAGAGTTTTAGCCTGATTCCTGAATCCCATTCTTGAAACCCACTCATTTCTCCATCCATCCGTGCATCCCACATATATTTACAGAATGCTGCTATGGGCTAGGCTCTGGCACTGTTCTGGGTCTATGACACTTAACAAGTTGCACAAAGACCCCGTTTTATGCCCTTAAGAGCAAGACTCATTTGAGAATGAGGTTATCCAAAAATAGGGTGTGCGTGTGGTCAAGGAAAGCCTCATACAACTTTACTTTTGGCAGAATCATTCAAACATTTTTGGCCTTCCCAATTCCTGATAGTACAATTCATGAACCTTTCACATGGGTTCATTCTAAAGCAGTAGTAGATGGGAAGGCATCATTGACATTTATTAAATTGGACCTAATTAAAAGGTCTAACTCCTGCTTTATCCATGTCAAAGAAGACAGTGGCCCACCTCCACGGTTCATCACCATCACCATGCCGAAGAAGCCTGCAGTCATTTAGGGAATCAGTCCTAAAATTGTGGGTTGAAGGTGTGATAGACTCTTGCACAACAGTTGATATTTACTGTCAGATGCTGCTATAGACTTGGATTGTGTACTGTCAAAGATTGAAAATGGCTTTGAAGATACCATGTTTTATCTGGTGACATTTAATTTGACATTTTAAAGTCGGGGAGGACATTTTCAGTAAAAAGGATTAAGGATGGAAAGGAAGAAGTGAAAGAATCGGAGTCTGATGTGGGTTTTAATCCCATCCATCTATGAAGTGTTTACGGTAGGTGTATCAATAAGTGCTTTAAAATGGTAACTATAGTAAATACTTTTTTATTCACTGACATTTAGGGAGAGTTCTCTGTGCTTTATATACATTCCCTAACCTCACAACACATGTTCTCTCCATTTTTAAGAGGAGGAAACTGAAGCCCAGAGGCTCAAGTAACTGGTCTATAGTTCCGCTGTGATTGGGGGGAGGGAGGGGGAAGAGTTGAAGATAGGATACTTTCTCCTCTTTAGCCCAAGCTTTTTTTTTTAAAAGGAGAATGTACTTTAACTTTGAAAAGTCTAAACAACATTACTGATGCTTAGGGACATAGGGAAAAGTCGAGTGGGCCTAAATAAAATAAGCTTGCATTAAAGATAACATAGTAAGGGCCTACTATTTGCCAGTTAATGTGCTGCTCCTGGTAATCTAATAAAGCTTACATTCTAGTGAGGGAGGGGTCACACAATAAAGTAGTAAAACAAATTACAAGTTGGAACAGGATTAAGAAAATACGGTGATAGAAAAACGGGTGCCCCACCATACCGGGAAAGGCTTCTCTGAGATAAGTCTTAAGTTGAGGTATAAAAAGAAGGGGCGAGGGTGGAGAGAATGTTCCTGGTCGAAGGAACCGGAAAGTAGAGAGGCTCATTGTTGGAAAGATGGGCTAGGGGAATTAGAAGCGGACCAGTATAGCTGTAGCATAGTAAAGTCTAGCTTGAGAAAGGCGGGGCCACCGTTACGCCGTGCGTTTTGGCCCTGGAAAGGAGTTTGGATGTCAGTGTGACGAGGCACTATTAAAGAGTTTTAAAAATGGAAGTTATTCGATCTGATATTTGTGTAATGTCCTGTCTATTAATCATTTCTTCAGCTAAATTGTACATCCCCTCTCCCCCAAATGGTCGTCAAAGCAGCCCTGTGGACTTAGCGTGTTCAATTGTGGTTACTTGGCTGCATGTTGAGGAGGCGTGGAGGGAGGGGCATGGGAAGGTGGGTGGCCCTGCGCCTCCGGCCAGCCCCGTTCCAGGTAGGCTCCTCCTCAGGTAAGCTCTACCGCCCTCCGCGACGTCGCAGGCAGGCACGGGTCCGCACCAGGGTGGTGCGAAGAGTCCCGCCCCTCGGGGTTGTAGTGGGCCAGCACAGCCCAGGGGAGGGCCGTGGGAGGGCCGTGGGAGGGCGGGCCCCGCTGCGCGTGCCCAGACTCCGCCCAGGCTCGCCGCCCCCTCCCAACTCCTCCCTTGCGTCTTCAGCGCCAGCCGCGTCCGCACCGACGTCGCGCCCGCACGGCTTGGGACGGAGAGGCGAGGCTTGGACGTCGGGCGATCCCGGGCAGCGGAACTGACGCCAGCGGGCTTCCGGGGGCGGCCCCCAGGGAGGTCGGCGGCGGCTGCGCCGCAGTCGTGGAGGGGCAGCGGCAGCGTAAGCGGCCGCGGGCGACGCAAGTTCCGTACGGAGCGCCTCTCTCGTCTCACGCTTCTCCTTCCTCTCGCCTAGTCGCGTGCTGCCTCCCGACGGCGGCTCTTCCTGGCGAGAGCTTTCGGAGTGCAGTTGCTGAGAAGAAGCCGTCGCCACCCCGCCTCGAGGCCGAGTGAGAGTGCCTGTCGCTCCGCGTCGCCCCCTGCACCGCCTCCTGGCCCCCAGTGGCGGGCGCCCTTCTCGCTCGAAGCACTCCCCCCAGCTCCATGAATGGAAATCGGCTCCGCAGGTGAGTGTGGGAGAGCCTCTGGCTCGGTCTGTGGTGGTGTCTCCAGAGCATCGTCGCTCCCTCAGCCGGCCTCGGGGCGCGAGGTGAACGCTGTCCGGGCGGCTCCCCCTCTCCGCCCCCCACCCGGCCCCTCCTCCGCCTTCCCGCAGCCCCGCCGCAGTTCCCCGGAGCCACTGAGTAGGCGAAACTGGGGGGAGAGGAAAGTATTGAAGTTTGGGGTTCTCTCGGCGACATTCTTCTTTTCCTGGCGTTTAGAAGGGTTTGCCTTCGTTTTTGTTATTCCAGTCGGAGAGGTAACGGTGTGCGTGTCCTTTTAACCGGGTTGTGTGTCCCGTAGAGGCGCTGGGCGACCAACACTCTACCGTACCTCTTGAGGTAGTTATGAAGATACAGTGAGATAACAGATGAAATTAAGTTTAAAATAGCTTGTATAAAGTGCATATGTAAGATGGCATTTCTGCCATCCCCAAGTTCTCTTCTGATGTTTGTGGCAGTGTCGCGAGCAGGCAGCATGGAATATAGTTCCTGAGGATCTTGGAAATGTCATACCAGCCTGGATCACTGCTTATGTGAGGAGGTGGATCTTAAAGTTGCTGACAGTATTTTATTTTTCATTCACTATTCCTTAGAGAAGCGGCTGTCATATTTTTGGAAATTGAGAAGTTAAGAAACCTTTTTCTCTTTGGACAAAACGGTAGTCGAGAAAAAACTACAACTTGGGCAGTAGTTATTTTAAAGGAAAAAGCACTCTTTATGGTTCTCAAGTAATTCAGGGACATAAAGTAGATATTAGTTACATAATGGCTTGCTTTTCAAAGGATCGTTTATATGGTATGTTAAATTTGAAAGTATGCTTCATCCAGACAGTCAAGAATTTATAAGTTAATTTTCAAAATATTGGCTATGGGGGGTGTCTTGTTACTAAGCCCCTGAATCTCACATCTCATCTTGCCAGTTTGGGAGGTACCTGAATACGAGATAAGAATAATTTAAGTAAAAGAAATCAGTGACATAATGATAATTTGTTGATTGAGGAATATAATTTGTCGGGTGGATGCAAAAGCACTCAGAAATTGTAGAGGTGGGGTAGTGAGGGGATTTATTACAAGTTTTAGTATATGGAGTTTTCTCTAATCAATTTGTACCATCTCTTTTGCATGCTTAATTTTTTCCCCTTCACATCTAATTAAAAAGGGAAGGTTGTCCGGATTGTGAAAAGTTTTAGTCTCCTTTGTTTATCATTGATTTGTGAATTTCCAAAAAACCGTATCCTGCCTTTGGTTTTCAACTTTCTACTGTATTCTTTAAGGAATGTGATGATTTGGGTCTATAAGTGATTTTTATATAACTGTTCTGTTGACAAGCCTGGAAAACAAAACATGAACGTTAAACACTTTATTAATCCTAAAACTTTTAAAGATTTTTCAAAAATTTTTAAAGTTTTTTTCTTTTTCAACTTTGAGGTTTTCATATGAAATTATGCCCAAATATATGGATAACATCTTAGAAAATTCTTCTGAAGTAAAACCACCTAGCCAACTGGTCCAGCTAGCCAAGGATGATTCAGTAAATGCTCCTGTGAATTCTTGAGCTAAGAATTGGACGTCTTGAAATGCAAAGTTTATTTTCAGTGCAGTTTATACATGAGTGACTATATTCTAATAATGAAGATAAGGTATAATTTAGCTCAATATCTTCATTATTTTCATTCTTCCTGAAACTTACATACAATTGTTACACTACATATGAAATTGAAAGCACAGTTGGGAAAAATGTGCAACTAAGTTTTAAATCAAGAACTTGACAGATACATGTTTTGGTTTAAAAATTTAAGATGTAAATATTCTCTAATAGTCTGTTAAGTCAGTGTTGGCTTCTGGCTCTCCAGTTCTAAGTTTTTCTTTGGTGTGGAGATTCTCAGGAATCATCTTATGACAGGATATGTTAAATTTTAAGGGTTTGTTTGTGGATACATAGAAAACTTAAACGTGTTTACATTGGAGGACTTTGAATACAGGTCCTATAGTTTCTTAGTGAATCATTCCTCACTAAAAGTTAACATTTGCCTGTTCTTCTCTTATCCATGAGATATTTTAAGTGATTTTTAAGGGTGTCCTGTATAATCTACTGACCTATGAACTTTGAATTAACCAAAAAAGCTGGCACAATTGGGTTTTAAATAATAATAAATAGTTTAGCATCCATGCCTTTGACTCGTTAGGGGAACTTTGATGAAACCCTGTTTTTTATTGCTTAATTACAACTGGACTAAGAGTATATGTTATGTTTTAGTTCCAAATAAAGTACGAATAGGGGAAGCAGAAATGTTCATAGAGATATCATTTCTGAGGAGCTGCTTTTTAGGACCTTACTATTCTAGTCTGTATTTTTAGGTAAGGTCAGACTACTGCTTAGGGCCACTGGAATTGTACTTACCTACCAATGGAAGAAAAACATTTACCTTTAAATTAATGGTATATAAATTGATTTGACAGTTTGGTAGCTGCCTTGTACGATGTTGCAAAATTGAATAGACTATATTTCTTAATTATGCTCTTAAATTTGTGTTTGAATAATAGTTAATTTAGGCCTCTGCATTCTTTAGTAAGAAAAGTCATTGGGGAACAAGTTCCAAGAGAACAAAAATTTCATGTATAGAAGCTTGATTTGAATGAAGTAGATAAAAGTGGATTCAAAATACTAAAAAAAAATACCATTAGGTTCTCAGTTGAGTATTTACAATAAATCTAATCACTTTGGGAAGTATTTTTATTGTATAAATTTTCTCACTTGTAGGTTTTTGTCTTGGGGAAAAAAAAAGTCAAAATGCTGTTCTATCTGGAGGGCATTAATTTTGCACATGGAAAAGGTTTGTTTTGTCTACTTGGTTATCACTTAAATTTTAGTTTGCAGTGCTCTGGAGTGGCCATTATAACTTTGTGTCGGAGGGGGGCGCGGTATTTGGTTTTGATTGGCAGTGGGACTTATAAAAATGTACAAGATTATTTTGATTTTTTAGAATTTAATTTCTATAACAGTGACACCCTGAGGGAAAACTAAAAAGAGGGCAAGAAATAACTTTTTTTTCTAAACAAAGACTTTAAAGGAAAAAAGAACATACATGTAACCTTCAAATGTATTTCAGTTAACACGATGAAGACTTAAAACTTATCCATGATTTCATCAACCTCATGTGACCACTCTTTAGATTTTTAAACCAGATTCCAAACTAATAAATCTTTTAGTTAAAAAAAAAAAAAAATGAAATTAAGTAATGTAGGAAAGTGGTTTGAATGAAATGATTTCTAGAGTCTACCTCCTTTTGCTCTTTTGGAGAATTTTATGAAATAGATTGATGTTTTAGAATTAATTTATATTAATTTATATTGTCCATTGGGAACATTGTATTTGTTTGATTCTATAAGCGTAGGCTGATAAGTATGCAAAGAGACATGGGGCCCTATGAAGGGGACATTTCCTGGAAGAGTTCTCTGTTGTATGTGGAAAAACCCTAGCTCAGAGTAGAATTCTTGCCAAATTGTCATAAGCTGTTAGATTCTAGTTTCTTTATTTCACAAACAGCTTTTTTTCACATTGGTTTCCATAGTCTTAAAATACTTGAAGGTCTACCTGAAAGATGAATTAAATAAATATTTTGTTCATCTAACAAAACATTTTTTCTTATAATATTTAAAACTAAGATCTTAAGTAACAAGTTGTTTTCTTTTTTAATGGATAAGGGGAAAAAGGCAAGTGATAGTTCTATTTTTATAAAGGTAAAACTACAAAGATAATTTAACAATAGTATCTTTTTTAAACCTGCTTAGTCTTAGTTTGTTGGGATGAACAGTATTCACCAGACATTCCTACTTCTAATTCAGTTGTCTAGGATACTTAATAGACCCTCATTCTTGGCTCATTAACAAAACAGATGTGAGAAAGAATATTGTGTGGTTTTTCAACCATAATGGTTATGCTGTTGGGATACATGAACAGCTTTTTTGTATTTGGAATTTCTGTAGTTTTCTGCCATTATCTATTAATATTAATTATTTTCTTTTGCTACCCATTGCTAAATAAAAAATAAAAAAAAGATAAGATTTAGCAAAACCTTGTCACACAACTGATGATTTCTCTTAAGTGTAGGCCTTTTTTGGTTTGGATACAATAAAAATTATGTGCATTAGTCTGGATTGTCAGTTTAATGAAATAGTCTGGAAGAATTCTGTTTTACATTAGCCAGTTTTTTCCTACATTGTTTCTAAATAGTCAAGTTCTTGAGAAATCAGAAGATAGCTGTAGAATATATAACAGACAGGATTTTTTATATTTTTCATTTGCAGAAGAATTTTGCAAGAAAATATTCTCTGTTGTTGACTTATATAATATTTTTGAATTGTTACTAATATTTGATATTTTAAATGAATTCTAAGTCTGATAACAGAATTTCATTAGTGTATCTGAATTTTTAAAAAGTTTAAAGACTAGATTGCAAAATGAGTTTATACCTTAACAGTGAAGTCTTTTTTTTTTTTTTTTTTTTAAATCTGGCTTCTAAATTATGATTTGATCTCTTTCCATATGTATATTTAACCTAAAAGTGGCATTACTCTTAAAATTACTAAAAAAAAATTTCTAATATCTATGCTTGGGTGCTCAGTTTTTCAAAACTATCCAGCAAATAAAAATTCTATTAATTAGAATTTAATAGAATTTTAAAATAAATCTCAAGGTATTTCCATAGTTCAGAGACTACTTGGATAATGTCCCCTCTTGTTTTCAAGGGTGAAAATGCATTTTAAAAAATTATTCCCCATACCGCCATCTGAGAAATTTAACCCTCAACAGGCTGAATGTTCTATAAGTGATTATTTAGCTATAGTGATTATAGTAAATATAATATGACAATAAGTATTGTACAGGTTCATTTAATGAATAAGTAGAGTTATTAGATAGGGAGTTACTAAAATCTTATATTGATGTTTACTAGTTAGTCTTGTGGGTTTAGTAAACAGGCATTATGGTCAAATTTTGAAGTCAATATATTCATTTATTTTTCCAAAACAAAAACAGAATCCTTTTCTGATTATAAAAATACATATTTATAATTTTAAGAAAAGCAAACAATATAGGAAAGTGTATAATGGAAAGTGAAAATAATATGATCTTATCCTCCAGATAAAACCATTGTTAATTTTTTCTTGTATCTCTTCCCAGACAACCATCTGTCTGCCTATCCATCCATCATATTAATTGTTTTAACCTGCTTTTTCTACTCAGTAATGTATCATAGACATTTTTTCTGTATTAATACTTAAATCTATATAGCAATATAATTTTCAGTTTTGATTTAATTTAATTTTTCCATTAATTTTGTATATTTTTTCATCTCATTGATGGTAGTTTACATTTTTCCAGTCTTTTTTTTTTATTATAAATAAAAGTTTGGTAAGTATCCTAGTATATATGTCTTTTCATAGTGGTGCAGTGATTGCTTTCGGATAAATTCCTAGAAATAGAATTGTTGAAACAAGAATATTCCATGAATATTGAAGCAGAAGTAGAATTGTTGAAAATCTTTAGTTTGGTAATAGGCTATAGTGATGCTGTAGTTGATTTTAATTTATTCACTGCTTATTTTTCATCAGTTATATTTGCTTTAGCTATTATTTAGCTTTAGACTAAACAACTAGTACATCTTAGGTCGTTAAGTCAGTGAACAACATACACACACACATGCTATGAAAATATATGTTTTTAGGTTTGAAGTTTAATATGGTTAGTTGATATTAGCCAGTACTTAGCCTAGCTACCGAAAGAAAAGTTTGAGGCGAAAGGAAATTCCCGATAGTGCTTTGTATTTCTCTGTAATAATATTTTCAACTCTAGTGGGCAATGTGTGTATTTATTAAATAACTAAAATATGCTTCACTGGAAGTATAATTTGTTGTCAGAATTGTTTCTTTCATTAAGTTACATTAAAATATTTATGGCTACTTGAACTTAATTATTATTTTACAGTTAATAATGGTAGAGTTCTGTTATATTGCTTATTTTTGAAACAGAATTTTAGTTTTTGCCAGTTTGTATAAGAAGCACCAGGTAAAATAACGATAATGGAGGGAAAAAATGGCACTGTGATATAGTGTAAAAAGCATGGGTTTTAGAGACAAAGCCTGGCTCTCAAGTTAACTGTGATTTGATAATGATGTATCATTGTAGGTTCATCAGTTGTAACAAATACATAGTCGGAAGTCAGTGCTTGTGCGGACAAGAGTCATATGGGCAATCTCTACCTTCTCCATTTTGTTGTATACCTAAAACTGCTCTAAAAAATAAAGTCTATTTAAAAAAATGAATTGTGACTTTGGGCAATGTATTCCTTAACTGTAATTTCTTTATCTGTAAAATGGGATTGTAAAAAGAGATGAAATATGCAAAGGAAATGCACTTCCTCTCTTCCTAATTTTTAAGACCTTGTATTATAGAGAATTGAGAATGTATATTCTCATGTGCCCATCACCCAAACCCAACAATCATCAACCCATGTCCATCGCGTCCCTTCTACTTTCCTCTCCCCTGTATTTTTTCGAAGCATATTCTAGAAGGATCTATTTCATTCATAAATATCTACTAAGTATATCTTTTAAAGGTATGGATTCTTTAAATAAGCCACAGTATCATTATCACAGCAACATAATAATAACACTTTATATCAAATATCTAGTAAGCGTTCAAATATCTACTTATTTCAAATAGTATATGTATGTATTTTTAAGTTTGCCTTTATTTCCCCCCGCCCCCCCATTTTTAAGTTAGGATCAGAATAAGTTCCATATACTGTGATTGGAACATCTCTTAAGCGTCTTTTAATCTGTAAGTTTTCTATTCTTTTTTTCCCCAATTTATGGATTGTTTGTTCTTTTAGAGTTTTTCACAGTCTGGATTTTGCTGGTTCCATCTTCATGGCATGTTAACATGTTTCTCTGAATTTACTGTAAACTGCCAGGACCTAAAGGCTTGATCAGATTCAGGGCATTCTTTTTGAACTTACTGCAGTCAGATTTTTGTCCCCACTACTTCACTGAAATTACTCTTACAAAACCCAGTAGTCAATTCCCAATTCTTCATTTTATTTGACTTTCCGCTGCATTTGATTAAGTTGCTTCCTTCTTGGAACACTTTCCACTTGGCCTCATGGGTACCACTCTCTCCAGGTCCTCCTCCAACCTTACCGGCTATCACTTTTCTTCTTCCTTTGCTGTTTCCTCTTTATCTCCACAGTCTCTAAATAGTGAGAGTGTCCCAGGGCTTAGTATTTTTCTGTATCTTACCACGTTTGGGGTGATCTCCTTTAATACAGTGGTTTCACTTACTTCTAAAATGTTGAAGACACTCACATTTACAACTCCAGCCTGAACCTCTCCATTGAGCTCTACACCTTTCGAACTGCCTACTAGATACCTACTTGTATAGATACTCAGTCTTAAAATGTCCTAAAAATCTTCTTGATTTCCTCTCTAAACTTGCTCCTATCAATGAGTCTTTCCTATCTCACTCAGTAAATGGCACTTCCATTCTTTCTGTTGCTTAGACCAAAATACTTTGAGAGCTCTTTTCTCTCATTTCCCACACCTAATCCATTAGCAGTTACCATCAAGTCTACCTTCTAAATATTTTCCACATCACCATCATTCCCCTAGCTGCTACCACCCCTGTTTTAGCCAACATTTTTCTTTACCTGCACAGTCAATTAGCCTACTAACTGGCTTCCCTGTTTGGACCTTGACATATAATTTTTCATACAGCTGCTGAGGTGATCATTTAAAAAAAAATTTTTAAGTTAGATCATAATACTTCTTGACTCAAAACCTTTTGTTGGTTTCTCATGTCTCAGAATAAAATCCAAAGACCTCATCATAGCTTAAAAATTTTGTGTGATCTTATCTCCCATTATGTCTCTGACGTCATCTCTTATCATTCTCTCTTGTTCACTTTGATCTCTTGCTATTAAACACCAAGCAAGCTTCTTTTTCTTTATACTTGTTGATTTTTTCCTCTGCCTAGGATGCTCCTCCACATAGCAACATGACTTGATCTCTCACTTCTGTTTTCTGCCTGCTTTTGTTACCCTTTCAGAGAGGCCTTCTTGGAGTATCCCTCTGCTTGCTAGATGAGATGCTGCCCGATTCATGAATTGATTAATAAAGCCAATTAGATCTTCAAGTAAAAAAATAAAGAGGCCTTCTTTGACAAACCTATATAAATGGCTAACTACTTAGTTTGTTCCTCGCCCCCACCACACACACACACACACACACACACACACACATTCTATTCTCTTAACCTATTTTATTTTTCTTCATAATACTTGATAGGCAAAAAAGAAATACAATATATTCTGTTTCCCATCACTCCAATCAAACTTTTGTGATGACAAGGTCTTTATTATTATTATTAAAATTATTATTCAGCTGAGCCTGAAAAACGCTTGGCACTTAGAGACATCTGTAAATATTTGTTGAACAAAATAATGAGTCAATAAATAGTTACCTAATGGACAATAGACTTTCAGCAAATGTTTGTAGTTTAGTGTGTTGATTTGAAAATGGAGGCGCTGAAATCACATTGCCTATTTGCAAATCTTGGCTTTGCCACCTTCTAACTATGAACATGTTTTTTAACCTCTTTGGGCTTCAGTTTCCTTAGTATAATATAGTACATGCCTCAAAAGTTATGTTGTGAGATATCAACTAATGTGTGTCAAATATTTAATACTTAATACAAGTTAGCTGTTAATGTTAATATGACTTTTCCTTAATTACTAAGATGGGATATCCCCCAATATATTATGAATTACTTAAGTGTAGTAGCTGATGTTAATTAATCTACGTTCTATAAAAACTTGAACAAAATTGTTAAGTAAATATGTATAGAATAGAGAGGTGAACTTTTATGTTTTTGATTTTTTTTTTAAATTGTCCATGGGGGCAATGAGTTTCATAAGAGAATGGGGTATAAAGAACAAAATATTATTTTTAAGCCAGTCTTGTTAGTAATCACATGTAAATAAAATAGCATAAAGTTATTTTTTAAGAAGCCAAAAAGTTTAATTTTTATTGAATAAAGAAAGTTCATTCAGAGCTTACACAGGTCATAGGAGTACTTTAGATTATAACAGATAACATATCAATAGCTCATTGGAAGGAAAGAAGGAAGGAAGTTTATATTTTCAATGTAGGAAAAAATCTAATTGCTTATAAAATTCCCAAAACAAGGTCTAGCCAAGTTTATTGTTTAGTGGGTTTTTCCTTTTTTCAAGATATGAAAAGTGAGATTCACTATGTATACAACTAATGTAACAACTCAAAAAAAATCATGAGACAGAAGTATAAATATGTAAAAAGACAAGATTTTAAAATTGTAGGAATATTAACTATGATAAATGGAAACGATACATTAAAACCAGCAATGTATTACATTAGTTCAAAATAGAACTCATAAAGCAGACCAAAACTAATGCTAGTTAAGGAAAATGGTCTGTTTTTAGAAAGTGTCCAGACAGACAGTGCCAACAGTAACTATGTGGTCCCCTCCATTTACTCAGTAAATTGTCAAAAGTGGAGGGACTGGTTAGCTTAAGCTTTCTTCAAGGATTTGTAGTATTCCATGAGCACAGTCCAGGCCTTGGGAACCGTGAACCTTCACGAGGTTTCTGGCCATCTTGAGCAAGTTTATGCATTCATGTTTATGAAATAAGTTCAAAGTCTTCATGGTGTTCAGAGTCATAGTAGTTCATACACTTTTTTGCTGTTGTTGTTGTAAGCTGCAACTCGAAAGGGAACCATTTCCAAAGTGATTAGGCCAAGGTCTCTTCCCATTTTTAATCAGTTGTTTTTTTTAGTTGAATTGTATGAGTTCGTTATATATTTTGGATATTAACCCCTTGTTAGATACACGTTTGCAAATATTTTCTCTCAGTCCATGGCTCATAATTTCATTTTCTTTCACAGAACAGCAGTTTTTAATTTTAATGAAAACCTCAATTTTTTTTTTCATGGATTGTCCTTTTGGTGTCCTATCTAAGAAGTCATCACCAAACCCAAGGCCACCTAAGTTTTTCACTATTACATTTTAGGAGGTTCTTAGTTTTGCATTTTACATTTAGTTCTCTTAGCCTGTTCGAATTAATTTTTGAAAAAGGTGTAAAGTCTTTATGTAGATTTTTTTTTTAATGTGGATATCCACTTGTTGAGTACCATTTGTTGAAAAGACTTTCCTTTTTCTATTGAATTGCCTTTGCTCCTTTGTCAAAGATGAGTTGGCTATATTTCTGTGGGTCAGTTTTTGGGCCATCTGCTCTGTTCCCTTGATCTATTTGTCTGTTCTTTGACCAGTACAACACTGTCTTGATTATTGTAGCCTTATAGTAAGTCTTGAGTTATAGACCAGCAATGAACAATTAGAATTTGGAGTTAAAATTACAGTAATGTGTTACATTAGCACAATACACAAAAAGAAATACTTAGCTATAAATCTAACAAAATATGTAAAAGATCTATATGAGGAAAACTCAAAACTCTGATCAAAGAAACGAAAGAAAATCTAAATAGAGATGTTCCATGTACATATATAGGAAGACTCAGTATTGTAAAGAAGTCAGTTCTTCCTAACTAGATTTATATATTTTCACAATCCCAATAAAAATTCCAGCATGTTATTTTGTGGATATTGACAAACCGATTTTAAAGTTTATATGGAAAGGCAAAATACCCAGAATAGCAGTACAACATTGAAGGAGAATAAAGTGGTAGGATGGACAGTACCTCACTTCAAGACTTACTACTATAAAACTATAGTAATCAAGACAGTGTGTTATTGGCAAAAGGATAGACGAATATACATCAATGGAACAAAATAGAGACCCCAACAGAGTGGGTTCCAATCCCAGTTCTTCTACTTACTAGCTATGAAATTTTAGGCATCAATAAAATCATTATAGAGTTTGTATAAAGATTAAATGAGGTAATGCGTATAAAGCATTTAGCACATTGCCTGAGACATGGTAAGTGCTTGATAAATTTTTGCTCTTGTACATTTTCTAAATTGAGCCTGACGAGATTTGTTGAAAAAAGAAGCAGATCAAGTATTACTCCCATTTTAATTTTATTAGATCAGGAAATAAGAGTTTCAGGGCTTGACCTTTATGGTCAAGTGGTTAGATAAACGGCAGAGCCAGAACTGTGACCTAGTCTAGATTTACTCAGTGTTACCTATCTCAGTCTAGCATATCAGGAAAGATTATGCCCTCAGAAGAGATTTTACAAATATATAAAAACAAAATTTAAAAATAAATGATATATGTAGCACTTTAATTTTAATTTTTATATGCAGTGAAAAAATTGTTAACCCAACTTTTAATTTCTGATGTAAACTCATCTTGGTCATGATGCATAATCCTTTTGATATATTAGCAGATTTAATTTCTTAACATTTTGTTTAGGATTTTTACGTGAATGTTTATGAATGATATTGTCCTATGATTTTTTTCATAATCTTGTCAGATTTTCGTATCAGGGTTGTCTGGCATCATAAGTTGTATTGGGTTATGTTTACTTTTTTCCTATTCTCTGGAAGAATTTGAGGAAATTTGGTATTTTTTCCTTAAATAATTGGTATAATTCTCTAGTGAAGCCATCTGGATCTAGACTCTTTCAGTGTGTGCAAATATTTTTAATTGTGGATATAATTTTTTCAAATAGTTACAGGACTTTTCAGATATTTTAAATGTAAGTTCATTTGGATAATAGTTATAATTTATTAACTGAATTTATTGTTTGAGCTTTGTTTAACAAAGCTACATTTCGAACTTTAAAAACTTAATGCTAGATATCACTTAGATTTTTTTTAACTGGTAAAATATATATAATGTTAAATTTACCATCTTAGCAATTTCTTAATGTACAGTTCAGTAGCATTTAAGTACATTCACATCGTTGTGCAACCAATCTCCAGAACTCTTTTCATCTTGCAAAACAAACTATACCCATTAAACAACAATTCCTCATTCTCCCTTTCCCTCAGCCCCTGGCAACCACTCTTCTACTTTGACTACATGAATTTGACTGCTCTAGGTATTAATAAGTGGAATAATACAGTGTCTTTTTGTGACTGGTTTATTTCACTTAGCATAATGTCCACAGGTTCATCTGTGTTGTTGCATGTGTCAGAATTTCCTTCATTTTTAAGGCTAACTAATATTTCATTACATGCATGTACCACGTTTGGTTTATCCATTCATCCATCAGTGGACATTTAGGTTGCTCCCACCTTTTGGCTATTGTGACTAATGCTGCTATGAGCATAGGTATACAATTACCACTTCACTCTGCTTTCAATGCTTTTGGGTATATACCCAGAAGTAGAATTGCTGGATCATATGGTAATTTTATTTTTAATGTTTGGAGGAACCACCATACTGTTTTCCAAAGCAGCTGCAACATTTTACATTTCTACCAATGGAAGACTTTTCAAATTTTATATATTTTTGTGTGTCGGTAAGCTGTATTTCGTTTCTTTCATCAAAATTTCAAATTAATTGACAGTGTTTATGTCTTCAGTATCTGTAGATGTTCTTTTCACTTATATTGGTTATGTAAGCCTTTTTTCTCCTATTTTAAAAATCAGTGTTGCCTTGACTTTAAAGATTTTATTTTTCAAATAATTGATTTTGTGCTTTACTGATCCTTTTTACTGTGTATTGTTTTCATTTTGTTCATTTGTTCTTATCCTGACTATTGCCTTCTACTCTCTTTAAGTTTGCTGCTGTTCTCACACTTTTTAGGTGTGATTTATATTTGTTCTTACTCACCTGGATTTGTGTGATTGCTCTCCCCTTCTTTCTACTCCATCTGAAACAGTTTTCTGGAAGTAGTCAGTAGTCAGTTTGTTTGTATTTTTTTTTTAGTAAGGAGAGTAAATTGGGATGAAAGAAGTTGAAGTGTTAGAAATTGTCATCTTTCAGCACTAAGCTTCAACGCCATGATCAACTATACTTAAAATTCTAACATACTCTGATTGACGGGATTATCAAATGCAGTTTATAACAGTGTTACTCTTTTTTTCCCCCCCCCCCTCCCTGGCAGGACCCGTTGGGGCCCAGCCCCTACTCATGGTGCCCAGAAGACCTGGCTATGGCTCTATGGGCAAACCCATTAAATTACTGGCTAACTGTTTTCAAGTTGAAATTCCAAAGATTGATGTCTACCTTTATGAGGTAGATATTAAACCAGACAAGTGTCCTAGAAGAGTGAACAGGTAAGAATCATGAAGTCATGAAGATCTTTTGCTGTTGGTGTTTGTCTTTGCCATAGTGATTATTTATGTTGTATATCTGAATAGCAATGATAATGTCTAACAGTTTGACCAAGAACACATGGTAGTTTGTTTTGAAATTGATTATACTTCAGAGGTGTCGTGGTGGGTAAAATCTCCAAATAGCCTTGAAATGTTTCCATTATAACATGAGCTCATATGTTTTCTCTGCGATAATAGAAAAGGTTCAAGTTATTTTTATATGCTTTTGAAATCAGGCTGAGCATCTTTTCCCTTGCTGTTAGGTAATATATCTATGTTGTTTTTTTCCTCGCCACCCACCCCCACCTTACTTACCCCTTTTGTAATGTTACTTTTAAGATGATGGTGGTAACGGTGGTGGCTAGAGGTGGTAGTTGTCATAGTTTCATGCTTTCTGTTTTTCTAATCCTCAACTCCTAACTACTCCTTACTCTTATATAGGAACAAACATATGATATATTAAGATTTATCAATCATCTTTTAGTAAGATTCTCTTACCTCCCCCAAATACTGTGTGTGTGTGCACGCATGCGTGCAGCTGTGGTTTAGGTAATACAGGGAATATAAAAAGAAATTATGTTGTGGTGTACACCATGAAAGAGGTTTTTAAAAAAGGCTCATGGACAGAACATTTGGAAAATAATGCTATTCAACTTAGCATTTTCGATTGTAGTATTAGATACCCTAGGCTTTTCTTATTCAATAAGTATTATTAAGAGCCTTCATTTAAGACACAGGTGAGTGTATACCTGGAGCTTTTGTAAGTTGTAAACAAAACAAAACTCAGTTTTAAAAAAGCCATAGATCTTGCTATCAAGAAGTTTGTAATTTAGTGGCAGAGATAAGACACAAGATATATGAAGTGAATAAGTAGTAAGACTTTGTGATAACATGTAAAAAAAAAAAAAGCCCATATGAATGTTGTGTTACAGAGAATAGAACAGTGGTTGCTGGAAGAGGAAGAAATGAGTGAAGGGAGCGTCAAGAGGTGCAAACTTCCAATTATAAATAAATCATAGAGATGTAATGTACAGCATGATAATTATATTATAGTCAATATTATGGTGTACTTGAAAGTTGCCAAGAGAATAAATCCTAAAAGTTCTCATCATAAGAAGAAAAAGAAAAAAATTGTAATTTTGTATGGTAATGGATGGTAACTGTACTTATTGGGTGGTCATTTCACAGTTTATACAAATACCAAATCATTATGTTGTACACCTGAACTACTATAATATGAACTAATATAATATAATATGTCAATTATACCTCAATTTTAAAAGATTAAGCAGCCATAACATAGGTACAGCAGTTGAGAAGAACCCAGTGTAGTGAGTCTAAGCCAGGCTTAAGGGGAGGTAGACCTTCCATTTCCCTTTTCCTCCTGTTGGTCATTAAGTCCTATTCTGTTTTAGAAATTGTTCCCTATATGGCCCCATACTGCTACCACCTTGGTTTCAAACCCTTATTTGTTGTCTAGACTATTGTAATGATCTTCTAATTGGTCTACTCTAACATCTCCCACCTTCCTTTTTCCCTTTCCCCCTCCCTCTCTCCTCCTCT
>NW_006443568.1:2610351-2626002 GCF_000325575.1 Pteropus alecto | reverse complement strand
TAATTTTTCTATACTTCTGGCATAGTCATCCTTTTAAATAAGAAATCTGATTATATCACTCCCCTACTTTAAAATTTATTCAGCACCCTATTGCCTACAGAATCACATTCCAAATTTAGTATGGCATACCTGTCTTAGTTTGGCTCTAACCTATATCCTTTTCCATATTCTGCAACTCTTACCTGGAGTGCCCTCTCTGCCCTTGTCTATGTGGCACACTTTTATTATTTTTCAAAACAAACCTGAACTCCATAGTCAGATGATAGTTTATTCTTCTATGACCTTATAGTACTTGATATACACTTCTGTTATAGTATTTTTTAGTGCATTGTGGTTATTTGTTGCTTACCTTTTCTCCCAGTATAAGCTCTTCACAAAAAGGAATATTCTTTATCATCACCTTTGTAGCGTCATCTTACTTCAATGATTGGCATGTTATAAATACTTAGTAAAGTGAATGAAATGCTTATAAAAGTAAAATGGGATGAGTGTGACAGTGGAGGACAGGAAAGAGAACTGGACATTATACAGGACTTTGTATGCCTAGATATGGGTTTTAATGCCCTATCCTTCTCTCCTAGGGTCTGTAGGCTAGTCTTTGTCTTAGTCTCCTTCTTCTCTCTCTTGTCTGTCTGTCTACTAGCCATCATCCCCTTATAGGGACGTGACTCATGCTGCATTCTCAGATTCCCTTTATCTTATTTCTCAAAACTGGAGTGTTAGTGTATATATTTGAGTGAGAGATAATCCTGACCTTTCTGGTAGATGTTTACATTTTTTAAAAGGCATTTATTAATCTAAGAAAATCTCTTAACTGATAGAATGTCTAAGGCAGATATTTTTGAGTTGAATTCCTTACTACTGCCCCTCCACCTTGCTTTGCCTAAAAGAATCACCCTAATTTTAGTGGAGAATTGTTATAGGTTATTTATTGAATATAGAAGAATTATATGATGAAAATGTTAGAAGAACAAAATCACTTGTAAACAAAATGGGTCAGAATTAAGGGAATGGTGGGAGATGGACACTTGGGGCCTAGAGGGATGTCAGTTGAGGTTTTTTTTAATATTTTAGATGAATTATGAAAGACTGAAGCAGTGGCAGTAATATTAAGTAAAAGCAAAAATGAAATTGTTTATTAGATTTGTTCCTTCTCCTACCTAATTTTTTTTTTGGATAGGGAGTAGGGGAATAATTGTGTATTATATGTGTGTATATGAAGTTGTATAGCATAGAGTTTCACATGTAATGCTAAACACAATTAAGTTGAAGAGGAGAATATATGTAATTAGTATGGTATAATCTGATTTTAACTTATTCTATTGACATCTCTAATTATATTTCATTCTTAGGTTGCTTTGTCTTGTTATATTCTTGCCGGTAGGAGTAAAAGATCTGTTACTTAGATGTTTCCAAATGGATATTTATCATGTACCTTTCGAGTTTTGATAAGAACTCTAGGACTTCATTGAGACTCTAAAAATGGCATAAATCAACTTTATACTTTGTTAGTAATATTGAGTTCATTTTATATCAACATTTGCAAAACTTATTTCCTTTATTTTCTTCAAAAGACTAGCTTTTGTCTTCACTTTTTGCAATATTACTACGTAACTAGTCATTAAAATTGTTGGTTAGCTTCTGAAATTAGTTTAGTTCCTACACTTCAACAACTGGAATCTAGAAGTTAGGAGAAATTAGATAGAATTTTACATTTCCTTTTCAATATTAGCTTAACAGTTATGGGCCAAAATGTAGCAGTACTTAAATCAACACACATGAGGTTTCTCTTGTCCATATGCCACATGCTCAAATATTTGGTACTGTGGCATTAATCATAATAGCAGAACGATGTATTGTAGCCAAACAAGTTTCCACTTTAGTCAGAGGAGTTTTCTTGGACAAAACATCCAAGAAATGCTTGTGAATCATTTTGTGAGTCAACCTCTCTACTTTAGACTTTTTGTCTGTTGTTTTTTTCTCCTTTTCTCACCCCTTTGGAGTGTATGTGTGTGTTTCTTTTTTTCCCGTTTAATGATTTTGATTGAAAATGATAATTTGGTAGAAGAGCAAGTTTGTGAAGCAGATTTCAAATGTTTCTAGTTTTTCTCAACAAGCGAATGGTCTCAATAATTAAAAATCGAATATTTTTAGAAATATTATGGCCTGGAATATAAATTCTGTAACTTGAGAATATATGCTAATTTGTCTAACTACTAAATATATATGGGGATAAACCTTCAGTAAACTGTTATGTACTTATTCAAAATCATTGAATAAGGAAATAGATGGAGAAGATTGTATATACAGCATGGTGGTAACTAAGATCTATTTTAGACATGGATAAAGATTTGAAAGAATCTTGAAATAGTTGGTAGTATATTGTGGTTGACTTTTATTCAATTTTCTTTTATAAACAAAACATCTCGTAGTCTTTGTATTATAACTAATGTTACTATTATGTTTGTTTAATTTGTTAATTAGTAACATGGTGCCAAATATTTGTACGTATTGAATATGAATGTAATGTAATTCCATTGATTGAATTTTAGAAGGAAAAAATTAAGGCAGTAATGATACCCTTTTGGCTGATTTTCAGTGGAAATATGAGAGTGTTTGAAGGAATTTCTTTTCTGCTCTTATTAGGAATATCATTGGCATAGTATTATAATTGGGTAGTATGCTAAGAGAGGACTACACTTTGTTAAAATAATAATTTTATTGATGTAAAATTCACACAACATACAATTCACTCATTTAAATTATTTAGTTCAGTAGTATATAATATGTTCACAGAGATGGTGTACAAATGTACAACCATCACCACTATCTGATTTTAGAATAGTTTGTCCTTACTAAAAGAAATTCCATACTCATTAACAGTCACTGGCCATTGCCTCCCTCCCTACGACCCCTGCCAAACACTAATCTACTTTCTGTTTTTGTAGATTTGCCTTTTCTGGACATTTCATATAAATGGAATGATATGTGGCCTTTTGTGTGACTGACCTCTTTCACTTCACATAATGGTTTCAGGGTTCATCCATGTTGTAACATATATCAGGACTTCATTCCTTTTTATTACTGAATAATATTCCATTGTACGGATATTTTATTTGTCGATTTATCAGTTGGTGGACATGTGAGTGGTTTGTACTTTTTGACTCTTATGAATAATGCTGCTATGAACATTCATATACAAGATTTTGTGTGGACATGTATTTTCATATTTCTTGAGTTTATACCTCAGAGTAGAATCGTGGTAACTCTATATTTACTGTTTTGAGGAACTGCTAGACTCTTTTCCAAAGTAGCTGCATCACTCACTTTACATTTCCACTAGCAGTGTATGATGATACCAGTTTCTCCATATCCTCACTAACATTTGTTTTCTGTCTTATTTATTATATATTATAGCCATCTTCATGGGTGTTAAGTAGTATCTCATTGTTATTTTGATTTGCACTTCCCTGATAGCTGATGATGTTGAGCATCTTTTCTTGTACTTATTGGCCATTTATATATTTTTAGAGAAATGTCTATTCAGATCCTTTGGTCATTTTTAAATTGTATCTTTTGTCTTTTCATTGAGTTGTAGAAGTTCTTTACGCTTTCTAGTTAAAAGTCCCCTATCAAATGTAATGATTTGCACAAATTTTCTCCCTTTCTGCATGTTGCCTTTTCACTTTTTTTATATGATTTTGTTTTTTATTAAATTCCATGATTCATTTTTAGTTAATTGTTGTGCCTTTTTACTTTCTTGATGGTGTCCTTTGAAGTACTAACATTAATTTTTATGAAGTCTAATTAATTTTTTCTTTTGATAGTTCTTTTGGTGTCATATCTAGAGAGGGGTATGCTTCTGATTAAAATGATTTGGAGGACATACCCCAAAAAACACTTCCAGTGAAAAATAATTAGTATAGTTTCGAGTGTTTACCTATATTGGGGAAACCGTACCATATAAAATATGTCTGTTAATAATGATATGTCAGTTTATTTTTCATGTTAGTTAATCACTAAGAATTAAAGAAAGTTCACAGATGGGAATCATTTCACATCTCAAAATTCTTTTAAAGTAGTACCTAAATAAATTACTCAGTAGAAATTAGTCTTGGCTAATATTACAATATGTTTGAAATTCAGTGATATTTTTATAAATAAATATTTGTCTAACAGTGTGGGTAGGGTTCATTCCTAAAATCTGTCCATTTATATAGATTTAAATTATAATAACAGCTATGTAGTATTCCATTTATGGATGTGCCTTGATTTCTTTACTTTTAGTCTGCTCTTGTTTTTTTTCCCTTACACCGAGTAAGTGTAACTGTTTCAATTTGAAACAATTATCTCAATTTAACATATGGTTATACCAAGATAGGATCTTATTGGTACTAGATTTAAAAATATATGGACCCTGACTAAAATTATAATTCTAAATTCTACAGTAATTTTTAAAACTTAAAGGTTATTTTTAGATATTTCATATGTTTTTATTAACTAATTTATTGTGCTCATTTTGTGTCAGGCACTGTGCTATGTTCTGGAGATAACAAGATAAAAAAGACGATCTCTTTGAAGGATTTCTTAGTCTATATGGAGTGACAAGTTCTGTAAGTTGTGCATTATGTGCTGTGATAAAAGAGTAATGATTCCTGCTTTTGATTAGGGAGGAAGATGGGGTACATGACATGGTATCAAAGCTAAATAGTTTCCCAGCGGGCCAGGAGAAAGAATAATACATATAGAAAGAACATGAGCAAAAGTATGACATGTTTATGTACAACAGAAGTAGCCAGTCTAAGTAGCTAGAGTCTGAAAAGTTAGCCAGAGAGCACATTATAGAGGATCTTAAATCCATGCTAAAATTTGTGAATTTGGAAACAATAGAGAGCCATTGGAGGCTTTCCAGCAATGAAGAACATCTGTATATAACAGCAAAACTAATGGCAGTGCGGAGAACATTTGGAAGGCTGTTGCAGTAGTCTAGGTCTTCATACTTTTGATCACACATTCGCATTAGTTAAAACATGTTCGATGACCATGCACTCAATAATAAATAGCTAAATAAATATATACATGTTAATTTTTTAAAAATTTATAGACATTTACTACTATTTTAACATAGTTCATGACAATGGAAAATTAAAGTCAGGAAACAATATTTTGAAGTAAACTAAGGATATATTTAATAATTTCAAATTTTAGATTAGTGTACCAAAAACCTGACTAAATGTGCCACACACTTAAAATAAGTTGCAACATGTTGCAACATGTTACAAATGAATGAATGAGTGAGAGTTCACTGTTAACTCTTGTATGTTGCAAAACTCCCATTATTCTATCAGGATTCATGGTGTACCATATGTTACACCTGACCATTTGAGGGACTAAGTGAGGGCATCAGTGTCAATCCATATTCATGAATATTAGTAAATCTTAATTTCTGATTGTTAGATGAAAATTAAATATAAATATTTCTGTTTCCCTCATAGTACAGCATACCCCCTAGCCATTCTGGTACCTACTTTTCTAGATTAAATGTAGTGTGTTCTAAGACTTAACTAACAGCAGTGGTGAAGAGAGGGCCTAGATGATTTAGAAGAATGAATAATTTAGGTATATAAGGAAAGGGAAGAGATAGAAATGGTTTCATAGTTTCTAGCTTGTGTAAGGTGATGGCTTTAACTGGAATAGAGATGGTGAAAAAATCAAGTTTTTAATTTTCTGTTTTGGCTGTTGAAATATATAAGAAACATCAGAAAGAACTTCCATAAATTATTGGAAGTAGGTTCCTAAAGCTCAAGAAATAAGTCTAGATAGAGATTGAGATTTGGGACCCATCAGCGTGTAGGTGATAGTTAAAAGCTGATGAAAGTGAGTAGAGTCAAGATAAGAGGACTAAGACTAGATCTCTGGGGATACTATTGTTTCAGGTTTGCCAGTGAAGACACTTACAGATTGGGAAAGTAGGAGAACCAGGAAAAAGTAGAAGGTGTTGTAGAGTAGGTAAGGCAAGGATCTTGATATTCAAGGATTGATCACAGTTCCAAATACTAAAAGAAGCTGAAAAGAGACCATGTCCATTAAGAAGTCAGCAATGGCCTAAAGGAGAACTATTCTATGTGAAAGTTGTGTAAGTCGGGTTGAGTTAAAAATTTATTTCTCAATCTAAAGTAATCTACCAGTTATTTGTGAGTACTAGAAATGAGCTAGTGTGGTTATATAAGATTATGAAAAAATTCACACCCATGTGAAATGACTGTGGAGATAGTTTATAGTAAAATGCTCTGACGTACTATAGATTTTATATTTTAAAATATTAAAATTTTGATCTAAAGTGTAACCCCTTCTCTACTCTGTATTTTTTAAGCTTTATCTTCCCCTGCCCCTCTTTAATTCCCCTGCCACTTCCACCCCTGATCTATGGATGTTTCCGTTTCCTCTTAAGAACTGGATCTCTGAAGGCGGGGCATCTCCTTCCACACGCTCATGGCATGCACCCAGTTAAGCTTTTACCTTAATGCAAAAATATTAATTGGCTACCTTCTGTGGTACTTACTACAGAATTATGAAGATAACTTAGAGATTGGAAGAATAAAAGGACAGATGGCCAGCTGTTTTAGTTGTGTTTTAAAAACCTCTGGGAGACTTGAGCATCTTGTTATATCTTAGCTATTTTCCCTCCTTCTGTCTGTATAGTGACAGATTAATTTATTACAGCTATAAATACTGAACTAATGTGAATAGTCACTTGTGGGAGAAGATATTGTTTCATGTTTTCTCCTGTAGACTAGAATAATATTTCTCATTCTGCCTTTTGGGAGCATAGAGTTAAGAGGTATCTAATAATGAGATGAAGATGGGTCTCCATGAGCTTGTAGTGACGATTAACAGAAAAATAATTTTTTTCCATTAAAACTTCCTTCTCCTACCATTTTTTTCTGCTGAGTCAGGTGGTAAAGTGGAACTTACTGAAACCAGTATTAAATTTTACTTTACAGTCTGTGCACCAGAGCATGATGGAGTCAAAAGACTTGGTACCAGAATGTAGGAAGTGGTGGTTGAGGTAAGAGTGGGAAGGTAGGCTATAGCCCTTTGTAAGACATAACATACTCAGGTAGGTTTCATTTTTGTAGCAATCACCAGATATTTTTAAGGATTTTTAAATTCTACCCTGAGGTTTTACAAAAATTCATCATATTTTACTGTGCAAGAATTCTTTCCTCCTCAAATTAAAGTTATTAGTGAAAGGAAGCCACTAAAGATGGGTTAGGTTATCCTCACTTACTCAAATTTTCTTTCCCAAATTGCTTTCCTATGTATTACTTTAGAAGTTATAATATTTTATGTATTTTACTTATTGTAGTTTTACTTTTTATTGTAAGCTATGAAGCTGGCTTAACAATATACATCTATATATTGTGTTAACATTTCTACATTTGAACAAAATATCAAAGTATCCCCTACAACCCATTGTTATAATAAAAGACTAGTGCTTCACAACTATAATATAGAGAAAATTCAGTTCACAGTTTCTGTTAATTATCAGAATTCTTTCTTTGTATTAATTTACTCTATTTGATGCTAATGCATTGGGATGGGTCCAGTTGTTTGAAAGACTTCAGTACTTCAGAATAATTCTTGATGTATATTTTTGAGATAATATGCTGAATTTTTATATAAAAATAGTATCATACATATTTGCATTTTTCTCTCAAAGTACTTTCATTAATATTTCATTTGGTCCCTGTAACAGCCATGAGACTATTATCTCATTTTTATTGATAAAGGAGCTAAAGTCAGAGAGGCAAGTAACAACTTAGTGGCCGAGTGAGACTAAAACTTATGTCTACTTATTTGTTCTCTGTTACTTATCTTACCACATATTTTAAAGTTTTCTCAAATTGGCTTTTCCTAATTCAAACTTTCCTCATAATGCAATGAGTACCTTTGCTGCTGTAGCTGACTAGATAAATTACTGTTGCAGGGTTTCTGCTCTAGTTCCACATGCTAGCATGATGAACATTCTTAATAAACTACGCTTTGCCAGTATCTTCTGAGATATGAAATGAAAACTCAAATGCCTGGATTTGTCTATTTGTTAACTTCTTACTAAAGTTTTGTTAAAGCTCTAAGTGTATCAGTTAATCACATCATATTAGTGAGAGATTAAAATGAAGAGACTTAATAAATTGTGGTCCTTATAAAAGCTGATTCTCTTTGAAGCAAAGGTTTTAGTAGTTGTGAACTCAAGTAGTTTAATGCTAAAATTTCCCAGTATATTCTAACCATTCCCTTAAAGCTCTGAGGTCTTAAGTTCCAATCAGTATTTAGTGTAATTATTTCTTAAAAGAGTTTCTATATTTGATACCATGATAAAATCTGCAGTGTTTCATTGTTTGGTATTCTCTTAGTTGAATTTTACTATTTGAGCAAACTGTTAGAGGGCTTGCAAAGATTGTTTATTTCAATCTTTTAATTGGTACCTTCCCTGACCTAACTTCTCTTTGAACAGTTCTAGCAAGGATGAACTCAGACACTTTAAAAGGTGGTATAATTTACTTATGAATAACTCTGGTGGTTAAAAAATGTTAGAAATTTTTGTTCAAAATCTAGCTCTTTGTATTTTTTCAGCTATTTGTCCTAGTTCTATCCTCCCACAGGTTTTCTACTCAGTTTTTCACATGACAGTCCATCAAAATAGCCAAAGACTTATATATAATTTCCTTTGAGTCTTTCTTATTCCAGAGTAAAAGTCCTTAGTTGGATTTCTTTTTACTCATACTACATGAGTTTTATCAGGATTACCTTCTTCTGATTATGTTTCATTTTTTAGGGCATTAAATTTTTCCAAATTGAACAGAGTACTCCAGATTGTGAAATGACCTCTGTAATATATGATGGGATGGTTACCTACCTTATACTGGGTACTTAAATATATGCAACCTGAGTTTTTTAATTTTGAGGAAGCTACATCACACTGTTAGCTCATTCTGGACTTATAGTCACCTAAAGCCCCTTTCCACAAGAGCAGTAGGTAAGTTCAGATCCTCTAATTGTTCTTATTGCAGTTGAACTTTTCAAACATAAGTGTTTAGATATTACAATTGCCCTTATGTTTCATCTTCATTGAGTTCATTGTTGTAGTTTGTTAGTAGGATTTAACACACTAATTTGTTTTTAGCATACTAGTCACATCTCCGAAGTATGTATCATTTGATGGTTTCTTTAACCAACAGATATTTTAATATTTAGTATATGCATGGCACTAGATGTTTGTTGTACTTATGTTATTGATCATTTTTTGGAGGGAAGGGCAGAGGACTTTCGAAGTTTATTCTGAATAAAAGTTTCCATGAATATTTGAGTAAAAATTTCCATGAATATCCAAGTTAACTTAGAAAAAGAAAAGGAACTTGCCTTGCTCCACATTACAGCATTATAAAACACTGGTACTCATGAAAACCTGTGATACTGGTCCAAGAACAGACAAGATCACTGGGACGATAACAGAACTCAAAGCCAGATCAATTTATACATGAGAACTTAATAAGATAAAAATGGCATTATAAATCGATTGGTTAAGTATATAGACTGTTTAGTAGATGGTATGAGAAAACTGGCTCACTGTATGAAGAAAAATAAAATTAAGTCGTTATAAATTGGATCCTTTATAAAGAAGGACCTCAGATGGATTAATGACCAAAATAATATAGATAAAACTATAGTTAATAAAACATAATACATTTTTGTGACTTAGTTTAGGAAAGTATTTCTTAAAAGCTCAAAAGCATGAAACTATAAGGTGAAAAAATGATTAATTTGATGCTATAACATTAAGGATTTCAGTTAAGCAAATACATAGTCATTGTTAACAAGCAGATAACATTTTGGGGGAAGATACTTTCAATAACTAAACCTGTTAATGAGTTAATATCTAGAATATGAAATAAACTCCTTCAATTAAACAAGAAGACTGAGACCCTAACAGAAAAATGAGCAAAGGAAGCAAATGGGGAATTCACAAAAGAAGAAACAGACACATGAGGGATGCTCAAATTCATTATAATTAGAAAAATCTAAGTTAAAACAAGCTTTTAGTTTTACCCGCTAGGCTAGCAAAAATTAGAAAGCAAAGCTGGGTAATGCCACATCTTGTCTAAGTTACAGGGAAATAGAATCTCCAGGACTATAGATTACTGCAGCCATTCTGGAGAGCAGTTTGACAGTTCTTCATCATTTGGTTGATAAAATTCACTTGGACCTAACAGTTCTGTCCCTGGGTATATAACCAGAGATTAATTCTCACACAGGTTCATAAGGGGACACAGAAGAAGATATTGCATTGCAACATTATTTTTAGTGGCTGGCAGATATTCTTGATTTCTGTTCTATATTGCTGGGGGAGTGGATAGATAACATGTGGAAGGCTTTGCATCAGTCAGAAACAATGAGCTAAATGTCCTACAGCAATGTGAATTGACTTTTAAATAACTTAGTGCAGAGCAGGTAAAGGTGGAATACATACAAACAGAAGGATGTTCATCAAACACGTTAGAAGAAATAATTTATTGAAAAGGGGATAAGAAGTGAATATAGAAGAAAAGAAATCATTGGGTAAAATAGGGGTTTTATACAGTCGAATGATGATAATGTGCAGTGAACTGCAGAGTATGATTAACTTAACGTTTTGTACCTGGGGACTTATTTGGTATGTAAGTTGGGCTGGAGAAGAAAACATTAAAGGCATGAAAAGCAAGAATTCAGGTACCAGGACATGAGGTTTTAATTTGGGATGATGGTAACTGGGAATAGAAGAAAAGAACTGATGTATGAAATACTGCAGAGCTGTGGAGTCAACAACAAATTGGATGAAGAAATGGGCCAGGTTTTGAATCTGAATAAATGGGAAAATGGAGACACCAATCGTTAAAAAGGAATAATAAACTTGAGGATAACCAGATTTGGCATGGGGGAACTATGTTAAATTTGGCTTTAGGTGTATTTCATTGGAGATTCTAGCAGTTCACTAAGGTAGATTATCCACCTTAAGAATCCACTGTGTGCTAGGCACCAAAGCAGAACATTTTTTATCCCTAAAGTGTTTTTGGCTCTACTATTTTAACCTCCACCATTTTGATCTTTGAAGTAGTTTGCCAGGATTTGGTTAGCTTAAAACTACACCAGTTTACTGTTCAGTAAAAAATGATAAAATAGTCAAAACATCCTGACAAATTTGATGTGTAAAATTTCACCTTCAAAACAAATTGATGATAACAGCCACAATAGAAAACTTGAGATGGCAGAAAAATCTTTGAAATTTGTTTTGTACCTAAAAACTGATAAGTGAATCAAATCTTTCTTGTAAAATTTACTCTAGAAAAGACTTGTTCTTGATTGAAGTAGTTTCAACAAAATAAAATTGAAAAGAGGGAAAATAGAAACTGTTTTGTACACCAGTACAATATGAGTATACTCTAATCATAATATAGATTGTATAAACAAGAACAAAAAAATTCTCTACTACTCTCTCCAAAGGTAACCACTGTTATCTATTTGGTACCTATCCTTCCAGATATCTTTCTACTCTTTTACAAATAATGTGTATTAAAAAAAATATATTGATTTGTGGATATTTGGCATTATTCTCTCTATAGTCTGTACTTTTTAAAATATATGTCTCAAATATTTTTCCATGTAAGTATATAGGATAAAAATGTTTGCTGGGTAAAAAAATGGAGGTTTCAAAATATCCTTAATGGCTAGATACTAGATACTGTTCTAAGAATGGGGGCATGTTAAAAGGATGGGGTTGGTACAAGGCTCAGGTACAATTATTGCTCTCAAGAATCACAGAGTCTAGTAGAAATGAAGTATATAATAATTATAATACAATGGAGTAAGTGTTCTAATAGATACATGTACTGGGTGCTATTTGAACACAGAAGAAAGAGCATCAAACTCTTTGATAAAGAGTGAATGTGTCAGATAGTGCTTAGAGATGGTGAAAGGAATTTCAGATCAGTTTCTAAGGATAATATTTAGCTGGTCAGCTGTGGCCCAGAATATTTAATTCACTGAATTTATTCTTCTCTGTCTTTTGTGAAATTCATATCATCCCTTTCTCGTGTCCTAAGCCATTGTCCTGAAAGCAAACATTTATTGTGTATGATCATCATTTAGAATTTTGACAGCTTTAAATAGTGTAAGTAATGACTTCAGTTAATTTTTTAAAATTTCATCATTCCAAGGATTATGTGAATGTATTTTTTGCCTTTTTTAGGGAGGTGGTTGACTCAATGGTTCAACATTTTAAAGTAACTATATTTGGGGACTGTAGACCAGTGTATGATGGAAAAAGAAGCCTTTACACAGCCAATCCACTTCCTGTGGCAACTACTGGGGTAAGATATGTGTGCCTTTATTGGAAAGCTATACATTTGCAATGTTTCTTTTTAAATGTGGTTGTTATTATTTTATTTTATTACAGTCTAAATATATGTAAGTGTGTCAGTTATCTTTTTTAACTTTTTATTTTGAAGTAATTTCAAACTTACAGAAAAGTTGTAAGAATAATGTAGAGAACTTATGTGTACTCTTTACCCAGACTCACCAGTGTTCTTAACATTTGCCACATGTGTTTTATCATTCTCTTTCTCTCTTTTGCTCTTTATAGATACAGCTATATCTTTACACATATATACTTTTTTTTCCTGAACCATTCAAGAGTAGGTTGCATATACATCATGCTCTTTAATGTGTATTTTCCTGAGAACAAAGATTAAAAACCATAGTACAATTATCAGCTTCACTAAATTTACATTGGCATGATACTTTTGTCTAATCAATAAGCCATATTCCAATTTTGTGCTTTGTTCCATTGATGTCCTTTAGCATTTTTTCCCCTTTAGTGCAGAATCTAGTCCAAGTTCATGTTTATATTTAGATACCATGTCTTTTCTAGTCTTCTTAATTCTGGGACAATTTCTCAGCCTTTTTTTCTTTCATGTCATTAACACGGTTGAAGATTGCAGGCAAGTTATGTTTTAGAATGTCCCTCAGACTGGTTTTGTCTGATGTTTCCTCTTGATTAGATTCCGATTAGGCATTGGTGGCAGGAGTATTACATAAATGTTCTTTACTTATCAGTGCTTCATATCAGGAGGCACATAATATGTATTTGTTCCATTAATGGTGATGTTAACGGATCACTTGGTTAAGTTAGTATCTGCCAAGTTTCTCCTATCAAGTTATTCTTTTTCTCTTTGTTTTTGTGGGAAGATTTTTTGTTAATTGTGGTAAAATACACATAAAGTTTACCATCCGCGCCATTGTTAGGGTACAGTTCAGTGATTATAAGTATATTCACAGCCATCACTACCATCCATCTTCATAACTCTTTTCAACTAATGAAACTGAAATTCTCTACCCATTAAACATTAACTCGTAATTCTCTCCTCCACTCAGCCCCTGGTAACCACCATTCTACTTTCTGTCTCTGTGAATTTGACTACTCTCAGTATTTCATATAATTATACAATATTTGCCTTTTTGTGATTAGCTTATTTCACTTAGCATAATATCTTCAAGGTTCATTCATGTTGTCACATGTGGAGGAATTTTTCTTCCTTTTTAAGGCTGAAGAATATTGTATATGCATGCACGCGCGCGCGCACACACACACACACAGTCTCTACATTTTCTTGTTTATCCATTCGTCTGTTGATGCACACCTTTTGACTATTGCATATAATGCTGCTATAAATGTGGGTATACAACTGTTCTAGTCCCTGCTTTTAGTTCTATTGTGTATATACCCAGAATTAGAGTTGTTGGATCATGTAAATGGTAATTTTATTTTTAATGTTTCGAGAAACCACCATACCATTTTCTACAGTGGCTGCATTATTTTACATTCCAACCAACAGTGTACAAGGGCTTCAAATTCTCCACATCCTTGCTAACACTTGCCGTTTTCTCTCTTTTTTTTAATAGTAGTCCTCCTAATGAGTATGAGGTGATAGCTCATTGTGTTTTTTTTCATAACTATTTTTTTTATTATTACGTTTATTGGGGTAACATTGGTTAATACAATTATATAATTTTCAGGTGTACATTATAATTTGACATCTCTATATTCTAATGTGTATTTACCACCCAAAGTCCAGTTTCCTTCAGCTACCATATATTTCAACCCCTTTACCCCCTTCCCCCCCCCCCTACCCCCTTTACCCTGTCTACCTCCCCTCTCCTCCTCCACTGCCTACCCTCTGGTAATAACGAGTCCATTGTCCATGTCCATGAGTCTCTATTTTTTTTGTCCTGTTCATTCGTTGCTCTTAGGTTTATATTCCACATGTAAGTGATATCATGTGTATTTCAACTTTTACTGTCTGGCTTATTTCACTTAGCATGATTATCTCGAGGTCCATCCATTGTTGCCACAAATGGTAGTATTTCATCTCTTCTTATGGCTGATTTATTGTTGAAAATTATTTGCCCATGTAAATATGGATTTACTTCTTGACTCTCGATTCTGTTCCACTGGTCCGTGTGTCTGTTTTGCTGTCAATACCATGCCATTTTGATTACTGTTGCTTTGTAGTATAATTTGAAGTCGGGTAAAGTGATGCCTCCAGCCTCCTTTTTTTTCCTCAGGATGACATTGGCAATTCAGGGTCTTTTGTGCTTCCATACAAATCTGATGATTTTTTGTTCTATTCTTTAAAAAATGCCAATGGGATTTTGATGGGGATTGCATTAAATCTGTATAATGCTTTAGGTAATATGGTCATTTTAACTATGTTGATCTTCCAGTCCAAGAACACGAAATATCTTTCAATTTCTTTGTATCTTCTTCGATTTGTTTTAATAGGGTCTTGTACTTTTCACGATATAGGTACTTCGCATGTTTCATTAAATTTATTCGTAGGTATTTTATTCTTTTTGTTGCAATTGCAAAAGGAATTGTTTTTGCCACTTCTTTTTCTGACGCTTCATTATTAATAGAGTAAAGGAACACTATGGATTTTCGAACATTGATTTTGTATCCAAAGACTTTACTGTATTTGCTTATTGTTTCCAGTAGAGTTCTTGTGGAGTCCTTAGGGTTTTCTATATAGAGAATCATGTCATCTGTAAATATTGACAATTTGACTTCTTCGTTTTCTATTTGGATGCCTTTTATATCTTGTCTGATTGCACTCGCTAGAACCTCTAATGTTATATTGAATAACAGTGGCAATAGTGAACAGCCTTGCCTTGTTCCTGATCTTAGAGGAAAGGTTTTTAGTTTTTTACCATTAAGTATAATGTTGGCTGAGAGTTTGTCATAGATGGCCTTTATTATGTTAAGATTCTTTCCTTCTATACTGATTTTGTTAAGTGTTTTAATCATAAATGGATGCTGTATCTTGTCGAAGGCTTTTTCTGCATCAATTGATAGGATCATATGATTCTTATTTTTTAATTTATTGATTTGTGTATGTTGAACCATCCCCGTGCCCCTGGGATGAGCCCACTTGATCATGGTGTATAATCTGTTTAATATGTTGCTGTATTCGGTTCACTAGTATCTTATTTAGGATTTTTGCATCTGTGTTCATGAGAGATATTGGTCTGTAGTTTTCTTTTTCTGTTACTTTAAAC
>NW_006443568.1:2501084-2609164 GCF_000325575.1 Pteropus alecto | reverse complement strand
ATCATTATGAAGTGTCCCTCAGTATCTTTCTTTACCTTTTTTATTTCGAAGTCTTTTTCGTCTGATATTAGTACCGCTACTCCCGCTTTTCTTTGAATGCCATTTGCTTGAAATGTCATTTTCCACCCTTTCACTTTGAGTCTGTATTTGTCTTTGGAACTGAGATGTCTCTCCTAGAGGCAGCATATGGTTGGGTTTTATTTTTTGATCCAATCTGCAACTCTGGGCCTTTTTATTAGTGAGTTTACTCCATTTACATTTAGGGCGGTTATTGAAATATGAGGTCTTCTTACAGCCATTTTATCTTTTGCTTTCTGGTAGCTCGGTGTTTCCATTGCTTACCTGTCCTAGCGTTTCTGTTTTCTTTATTTAGCTTGGCTTTTGTGCATTTTCCCTCTGATTCTTCTTAAAAGTTTTAGGTTATATACTTCAGTTCTGAATCTTTGGTATGCGGTTACAATTACAAATATGAAAAGGATAGTTACATATATACAGTCATCCATTTTCTTATGCATATGCCTTATCTCCTTTCCCCTTTGCGAATTTAGATCTTTGAATCCTCCCCTTTTCAGTCATTGTTGTCTCAATTTGTCCCTGTGTATGCTGAACTTTCATTACTATCTTGCTATAGCAATTCTCTTATTATTTAAGCTTACAATGCTCTGTTCTTAGTATGGATTACACTCCTCTACTTCTATTTGCCTGATAGTCACTCTACTCCTAATTAAGTATGGGTTTTTTGGTCATTTTGTTTTAGGTGAGCTGACCCCTTTCGGTAATTCCTGTAGTATAGGCCTCGTAGTGGAGAATTCCCTCAATTTTTGAATGTCTGGAAAGGTCTTCTCTCTTCTTCCTTTTGATTTATTTCTAGATTTCTGTCTTCAAGATCCTTTCCTCCATTTGGTCGACTCTATTTCCCAAGCTTGCTATTTCATTTTTCAACTCTTGCAGTGTGTTCTTCATCTCCAGAAGTTCTATTTGGTTCTTTTTGAAGGTTTCAGTCTCCTTGCTCTGCTCATCTAGTTGTGTTTTCAATTCCTGAAATTGTTGCCATGACTCGTTTCAGAACTCACTGAGTTTTTTCAGAAGTACCGTTCTGAATTCTCTGTCATTTAAATTGCATATTTCTATGTCTGTAAGCTTATTTTCTGGAGATTTTTCTCTTTCTTTCTGAGATGCCTTGTCACCTTGGTTGTTCATGGTGTTTAATGGACTATTTCTCTGCCTAGGCATTAATGGAAGTGTATTCTGCTGTTTTTCCAGAAAGAAGATTTATTATATTTAGCCTGCTGCAAAGAAGGCACTTTTCTTTTGGTTTCCAGTAGGTAGTATCTAAGCCTCTTGGATCTCTGCTTTATATAAAACCTTAAAATTGCCTTTTTAAAAAAATTTTTTGTGGATATTTAATCATACTTGCTATCTTCAGTTTCCTGTCAGTGACAGTCTCAGCAGCATTTGCTCAGATTCCCCTGGGGCTCCACGATGTTCAGAGGGTATGGGGAGAAGGGCCCTCTGGTTTGGGAGTTGGGGGCTGTGGCTCAGCCTCATTTTTGCAACTGGGGCTGATAAAATCAACTGTTGTTTCTCTGCAGTCCCGTCCCACTTCTCTGCTTTCTACCCTGATGCCTGGGCCCTGCCACTGGCTGCATGGAACTCACAGCACTTCCAGGCAGGACTGTTCAGGGAAGTCACTGCACCTTCTCCCCCTCCCCCCTCCACCCCCTCCTGCTGGGAGCTCCTGCTGCTGCAAGAGGCAGCTTCTTTATTTCTCCCAGTCCACCGCCCGACACCCGGGGTTGTGACCTGTGGTAGCTCTTATGCGCAGATCCCACGCTCAGATGTGCTGGTGTGCAGTTTGGGTGTATTTTGTTGAGTTTTAGACGTTCAGCTTATTGTTGTTTCAAGGGGAGAGATCTAAGGACGTTGCTCACTCTGCCATGTTTTTGGAGATCTCAGCTCATTGTATTTTGATTGACGTTTCCCTAATAGTGATGTTGAGCATCTTTTCATGTGATTATGGACCACTTGTATATCTTCTTTATAGAAGTGTGTATTCAGTAGTCCTTTGCCTATTTTTTAATTGGATTTGGTTTTGTTGTTGAGTTTTAGGAATTCTTTATATTTTTTATCAGATATACAATTTGCACATATTTTCTCACATTTCATGGGTTGCTTTTTCACTTTGTTGATTTTTGTCCTTTGATAGGAGTTTTTAATTTGATGTAAGTGATATTTTTAAATGTTTCGTTTCTCATTAGACTTTTTAATAATTGATTCTTGCTTGGAAGGATTTGGTACTGTGTAGTAATAGTGATTTTCTAATTCTATCTTCTACATTTATTAGTTGGTTCTACAGTAAGGGAGAGCATTTTCTTCCCTATTTATCCTTACTTATTTGACTGCCCAAATTGTCCCTGTTAAGTTGGTCCCTTTTGACATGATATGTACCTCTTTTTTTTCCTTTGCATAATTACTTAGTTTGTGGCACAAGATGTTCCAGGCTCTTCTTATTTTAACTCTTTAGCAGTCCCGCAACTGGCCATTTCTCAGAGGAGAACTGGTTTCTTTTAGTTGGGTAATGCAATTTAGAGACCCAAATCTGAGTACTGGATGTGCTCGTTGATACTGGGGTATATGTGCTTCTGAGGCCTTGAGTGGACATAGATAGATAGGAAATAGAAATATGTAAGTAAGTAAATAAAACAGACAATAAATAAAAAGTAAATATTGTATGTCATATAGTAAACCTAACATATGTGTCCTGAAGTACCACTTATTATATACAATATACAATATTTATATTGGAAATCATGAGTTCAGACTGATTCTTCCAGATCTAGTCTATCCCCACAGGATTTTTCCTTTACTCCCAGCGTTGCGTATTTCTATCTTTCTTCTTTAAACCTCTAGGTCCTCTCTCATCTGTTCAGTCCTACAACATGTGAAATAGTTTCTGAATTACTAGCTATACCATACCACTAATGAAAACAAACCTACTAATAAGAATTTAAGGTTTTATTTTGTATGCATTTTTTCCCAGTGACCCCTCCACACCCCCGGTATAGTTAGTATACCATGTTCAAAGTTACTTGCAGTAGTGTTTTTTTTCCCCTTCTTTCAGTGTAGTTATGTTATTCATTTGAAGTGCATTTGGTTTCATTCGATTGTATTTATATTCAATTTTAGTTTTTTCCCTCCAGCCTTACTGATTTAAAAAAATTTTTAATATACAGAACTTTAACATGCTTCCTAAAGTCAAAACTTTACTGAAAAATACACTCAGGATTGTTAATCCCTTCTTTATTCCAATTCGTTCTTTCCCGTCCTTTGAAAGTAACCAATTTCTTTTGTCGTTTTTTTGAAAGTAACCAATTTCTTTTTATCTGGTTCTTCTTGTGTTTCTTATTGCATAAATAAGCAGATACATGAATATTTTCCCATTTTCCCCTTCTTTCTCACACAAAAGATGGCATGCTATCTATAATCTGCACTTTAGTTTTCTCATTTCAAAGTATAGTTTGGAAATTACTTTATAGCAATTCCAGGAGATCTTCCTAGAACATCTTTTTTTTTATATAGCTACCTAAATGTTTGGGCATTTAGGTAGTTTCCAATATTTTGCAGTGACAAATAATGCTGGCATAATTAATGGTTATTTAAATTTTAGTCCATTGATTTTACATTGAGACGATTTGGTTTTTTTTGTATTTGCCTGTTTTCTATTAAATATTTTTATAAGTTAAACTTTAAAATAATTGTATTTATCTTTTTTAGCTTTTACCTGATGACTCTTTTCCTATCAACAGGTAGATTTAGATGTTACTTTACCTGGGGAAGGTGGAAAAGATCGACCTTTTAAGGTGTCAATCAAATTTGTCTCTCGGGTGAGTTGGCACCTACTACATGAAGTCCTGACAGGACGTACCTTGCCTGAGCCACTGGAATTAGACAAGCCAATCAGCACTAATCCTGTCCATGCTGTCGATGTGGTGCTACGACATCTGCCCTCCATGAAGTGGGTGCTTCTGCCTTTTTTTCCTCTTTAGATCTTAACTGTGAAGGCGTTCTTCCCAAGAGTTGTGCAGGCCTCCTTTGGTTAACCTTCAGATGTTGTATACTTTGATTATTTCAGTTGTAGAATAGTATGAATACAAGTTCATTAACAGAAGTAAGTTACAGAAAATTGTCTGACTTTTGAAGGTAAATGACCTCATTAGCTTAGCTATTCTAATGGATTTTTTTTTTAGAAAAATGCCTTTCTCTTAGGAGCTATTAATCTTGAGTAACTGATATATTTTCAGATATATTCCTATAGTTAAATCACTTTAATTTAAAGGTAATTTCGTTGTTTATATATAGTATTGAATTGTGTTGAAATTGCTGCTATTTTAAACACACTACTACTTTACATGTGTATGTGTTTTTCTGTGCTTGTATAGGATCATATAGGCTGTGTCTTTTTAAAGAAAAATATTGTCTTACAAACACATTTATAGAAATAGCCTTTTGATCAATAATTATTTAACTCTTGTATTTTCTAAGGTTGGAACTCTTAACTTTTTAAAATCTTTTTTTTTTTAAAGTATTTTAAATAAAAACTTGTTCTTATTCAAACTAACATTAGTGTTAACAATAGAGAATTTCCATGAAGGATGCTGACTTTTTTTCATTTAAAATGGCTGTTTTTTGCTTTCAGAAATTTGGAAAATTTTTAATTTCATATATTCATAATAATAAGCATCGTTATGATAAATTATGTGGTGTAGACTTACCTGTTCCTGCAGATTTGAATACTTACATGGGAAGGAAGGATTCAGTATGCCATTTTAATTTTTGTAGATATACGCCTGTGGGGCGTTCCTTTTTCTCAGCTCCAGAAGGATATGACCACCCTCTTGGAGGAGGCAGGGAAGTATGGTTTGGATTCCATCAATCTGTTCGGCCTGCCATGTGGAAAATGATGCTTAATATTGATGGTAAGGAAACTGTAACTGTGTGCTATATTGGGTAGTTGATTTTCTTATGGCTGGTGGTTGTAATTTGTGTGTGTGTGTGTGTGTGTGGGTGGGTGGGTGTGTAATTTGTGTGTGTGTGTGTGTGTGTGTGTGTGTGTGTGTGTGTGTGTTCATTTTATGTGTAATTATATGTGCTGGTGTCTTAAAGTAATATATGAACATATATTAAGACAAACTGGAAAAACCTTTATATATATATTACATTTCATTTAAAAAGCATTTACACAGAACTTGTCCTGGTTTGCTGCTAGACATGAAGTAAGCACATGAAAGCAAATATAAAAGCTTTGACATGATCATTTGAACAGTCTTTTGTTGTAACTCACTTTCGTTCTTTTAACTCTTAAGTCAGTATTTCATTATGAAATACATGTTTTACAGGAAGAGAAGTCTGTTGGACCTGGTGACCTCTGGCATTATGCCTGCTACTGATGCTTAATGTGATGTTAATTACATTCTCATGTTTCCTTATGTATATTTTTGTGCTCATATAAAAGCAGAATAGTATGATAAACTGTCACCTATGTTGCTCTTAATCACATTGTCAGGATTTTTCTACCTTTGCTTAAACTATCTACATTTCTTCCTCTATTGTAATATTTTTATTTTTATTTATTTTTTTGAAAAACACTCATTTTAATGTTTTAAAAGACAGACAAAAAACGATAGGCAAAGGGAGTCTAGACCAATTAGAGGTAAAGCAAGTGTAACAAAAATTAATACAATACAGTGTTTTGCCCTCATAAAGGAAATTTCAGATTTCAGCATGTTATTGTAATATTTTTAAATCAAATCCCAGAGAGCATGTTATTTTGTCCCTACTGCTTCAGTATGAATCTCTAAAAATATGGATGCTTTCTTACATGGTCACAATGCCATTATCATATATATAAGAAAATTTAAAATAGTAATTTATTTGTACCTTCTGATATCCTGTCTATAATCAGATTTCCCTAATTGTTTCAAATATGTATATTTTTAGTTAGTTGGCTCTAATCAGGATCCAAACAAGATCCACACATCACACTTGGCTCTTATGCCTTTTTTTAATGTAGTGGTCCAATTTCCTTTCCTCTTGTTTTGTTTCTTTCTTTTTTTGATGCCATTGACTTTTTATAGAAACTCTGTCACTTGTCCTGTAGAATATCCAGAAACCTGGATTTGCCTTTTCTTATGGTGTCATTACTTTGTTTCTCTTTTCTCTATATTACCTGAAAATGAAAGTTTGCCGTAGACACTTGATTCAGTTCTGATTCAGAATACTTAATAAGTGCTTCATCTTTTATATTAGACATACAATATCTAGTGGTCCCATTTTTAATGATGCTAAGATTGATCAGTAGGTTCAGAGATCAGCAGGCCTGATCTCTTCATGGTAAATTTCTCAATTAACCTTTTAATTACTCATATTCCATTCATTGATCATTATTACCTGGACTATTTATTTCATTAAGGATTATCAACTCTTATTTTTTCTAATTCTGCTATTCTTTTTGCATTAGATGGAATTCTTAATGTGGAAAATCACCATGTCCTATTGATAATTCATTAGTCTTTGATAGCTTTCTTGCTTTCTGACATAGCAAGACATTCCAGGCTCATCTTATATTTCTTACTCTATACCTGGAATCAGCCATTCTTCCAAGGATCCCTGGATCTTTCCAGATCAGTACATAGGTTCCTCGTTATTTTCAGCTGCATCTGCCATTGTGGGGATATGTCATTGAGGGGATGTATTTCAAAAGTCTCCTTCAGGTGTATATACTAGGGCTGTTTTTAATTATTTGCCATTTCAGAACATTTCATATACATGTAAATGTTTCTTGAAGATAGATTCTAGGAGTGAGATCCAGGATCAAGGATAAATATATTTGTAATTTTGATTGTTATTGCCAGATTGCCCTCCACAGAGGTTGTAAACATTTTGCATCTGTGAATGAGACTACCTATTTCCTATGCCTTTGCCAGTACAGGTGTCAAACTAGATTTTTGCGAATCAAATTTGCAAGAAATGGTTTCACTATGTATTTTTATTTTCCAATGACCATATTTTCATGTATGTAAAGGCTACCTATCTCTTTTGTTAACTGTTTAAGTCCTTTGCCCCTTTTTTGCTGTGTGATGTTTGGTCTTCTCATTTACTAGAGAGCTTTCTAAATTAAAGAGCTTAGCTCTTTGTCTGATGCGAATTACAGGTACTATATATCAAGTTGCTATTTGTCTTTTGGCCTTCGATATGGTTTTTTGTTTTTGTTTTTTGCCACATAGGAATTTATCTCTTTGTTGGTGTGTGTGCGTATCTATCTAGACACACACAAACACTTATATGTATTGGTCAGTAATTTCTTTTATGACTTTTAATATCTAATAAGACTGGTCTCATTTTTCTCTTTAGAGTTTTCTAGGCCTTTTTTTTTTTTTTTTAACATATAAGCTTTAGAAACATCTTATCTAGATCCAGTGAGTGTGGGAAGATGGGCTGTTATTTTATTGAGATCTCATTATATTTATAAATTTAGTTAGGACAAATTACCATCTTTAAGATATTATATCTTTCTGTCCAATAAAATACTACGCCATCCCATTTGTTCAAGATTACTTCTGTCTAATTCATGAGTGTTCTGGTTTTTCTCACATAATTTGCACATTTCTTATTGTTATTCCTGGATATTTTCTCCCCTATTTTTGCTGTTTAATGGGTTTGTAGATTCTATCTGGTTATTGTTCATGTACATGAAGGCTTTTAATTTTTATATACTAACTTTTTTCTCTCTGCTCTATTGAATTCCATTATTTTTTATAGTAGTTTTTCAGGTGATTTTCTTGACGTTTCTAGATTATAATGATTTCATCTACAGATAGTGATTTACCTCTTCCTTTGGATTTTTACATATCTCATTTTTTCTTATCAGGTTATATTGACTAAGCAGGACAGTATTAAACATTAGTGATTAGTGAGAGCATCCTCTTTTTATTCCTTGCTTTAGAGGGAATGCTTCCTATGTTTCTGCCTGAAGTATGATGCATACATATATGTATAGGAGCATCTGTTGTCTGCTGTTTTTATTAAGTGCTTTCAATCAAGAATGGATTTTGAATTTTCTCAGATGTCTTTTTAGCATCTGTGGAGCTGATGATATATTTCTCTTCTTTTTAACATTGAACCAGACATGTTTCTTGATTCTTTTAATGTGATGCTGGATTCTGTTTGTTAATACTTTTAATTTTAATTAAACTGCAAAACTAAGATTGATCTGATCTGCAGTCCTTTTTTTTGTATAGACTTTTTCAAGTTTTTGTATTAATGTTATATTTTATAAAGAATTTGCAAGTTTTCCATTTTCTTGATTATATAACAGTTTTTAAATAATATTGAAATTATCAACTCTTTTAAGATTTGGTAGAATTTCCTTATAAATTTGTGGCCCGTGTGTTGTGTTTTGTTTGGTAAGTAGCTCTTTTAAAACTTCTTGCATTTATTTTGCAAAAATAAGTCTGGTTAGGCTCTCTGGATTCAATTTTGGTAGGTTAGATCTTACTAGAAAATTATTTATTTTATCTGTATTTAATTTATTTGTATAGAGTTTTACAAACTAGTTTCTTATTTTTTGAAATTTTATTTATTTTCATACTTTACCACCTTTTCTTATTTTGTGTATTTGTACTTTGTCCCTTTTATTTTTATTCTCGATTAGGAGAGATAGTTAATCAACTGATTGTTTTTCTCCCAGCAAAATAGCTTTTGAAATTGTTTTTTAGTTCTCTGGCTTTCTGTTTTTTAACTTCTTAATATCTGCTTTTAGCTTTTATAAATGTTTTCCTCTACTTTTCTTCAGTTAATTTAGTTGTTTTTTAAGCTATATTAGTAATCATTCACTTTCATTTTTTCTTATTGATAAAAATATTTAAGACATTGAATTTTCTTCTAAAGATCACTGTTTTAGCTATATCCCAAAGCCTCTAATATGTAGTATTTTCATATTTTCTGGAAACACCACAAATTTTATTTGTCTTACCCCTATTAACCAAATGTTGTTTGAGGTACTTTAAAATTTTTCAGATTGAAGATCTCTTTATTTTCTGATTTTGTTATAAATATCTCATTTTATTGTGTTGTTACTCAGAGAATGTAGTTTGTATTTGTTGAGGTATTTTTTGTAGCCTAATATATAGTCAATTTTTGCAAAAGTTCAATACTATTTGTAAATAATGTATATCCAATTATTAGGGTACAGTTAAATGAATATCAGCTGTAACATTTTGATTGGGCTGTTTACATCACTTATTTCCTTATTTGTTTTTGTTTACTTGTTCTCTCAGACTGAGAGAAATAAATTTAAATTTACTATTATTATTATGTTTCTGTCTATTTCCTCTTATATCTCCTGTAATTTCTGCTTTCTTAGTGTTGCTGCTATGTTATTGGGAGCAGATATATACCTGTTTTCTTCATTGTGAATTGTACCTTTTACAGTAGTAAAGTGACTTTCTTTTTATATTTTTGGGTCAAAGTCTACATTGTTCAATAAAAGGATTATACTCCGTGGTTTTGTGACCCTTATCCAATCCATTAATTTTTCATTTCCTTTATTTTTTATTTTTTATGTTTTCTGAAATATAAATGCATCTTGGTGACAGTATAGAATGGTTTTGCTTTGCGGGTCAGTCCTTTTTTTTTCTGTTAATGGATCAGTTAAGCCAGATAGGTAGGATGAACATACATGTTTGGCGTCAGTTGTGTCAAATTATTTTGTTATGTTTTCTGAATATATGTGTTTTTTTAAACTAAGTGGCCTATTTCATGTTTTTTAAATGATAGTTTTGATATTAGGAAGGTTTTTTTTCCTACTAGTGGTTACCGTTATACTTAAAACTTCATGTAATACTCAACTTTCTCTGTTTTTTAAAGCAGTCTTTCATTTTCCCTAATGAATAACAATTTTATTATCTTTATTCTCTTCCTTTCTTTCCTCTCTCTCTTTTACTAACTAGTTTTAGCCATTATAGCATTATTTTATTGATCTTTATAATTTTGCTTAAATTTTTACTACTCGAATTTCAGCTTGGACTCCTGTCTACTACAATAAGGTGCAATCAGTTATTCTTTTATGTATTCTACTCCTATCATTCATTTATTTTTATATATTCCTACATTGTTAGATCATGCAACAGTTACATTCTTTTCTATCACCTGTATATCCATTTGTTTTAATCTTAAATCTACAATTAAATGTATTGGTGGTAACTACTAGTCTTTTTGCTGGAATTTTTCCTGTCATCTCTTGATTGTAATTTATCCTCAAGTTGTATCTTCAAGAAGGACTAATATGAATAAGAGCTCAGTTTTTGCATATTGAAAGCCATTTGTCTGTAGCCTTATTCCTGAAGGACTGCTTGGCTGGACATAAAGTTATTGACTAAAACTTTCTTGAGTATCTTTTAGGTATTTTCCTACTGTCTTCTGACAGTGAATTTTCAGTAGAGAAGTATGATATAAGCTTGATTTTCTTTTCCCTAGAAGAGACTTGATTTTGTTTTTAATCTGGTTGCTAAAAGTACTTTTCACAATTATTTTACTAGACTCTTTTCTCAGTGTTGACTAGTTTGTCAGTTTTATTTAAAACATGGGATTTCCTTCAAAAATGTAGGTTCAAGTCTTTTATTTTTTAACATAGCATTTTTTTAATAGAATTTTTCTATCCTATTTGCTCCCAACTGTGCCTTTTGTGGTGTAATTTTTACCATGTATTCTTGTAGTTTAGTCTTCATCTTTTGAATTTAAAAAAATGAAAGAGAAAATTCTTCCATTTCTTTTATGAGTTCTGCAGTGCTTATTTTACCTTCTGTTGACTAGTTGTCTCTTCCCTAAGTTTTTAAATTTCTATTCAAATCTTTCTTCATAGCTGCATGAAGAATTTTTGAATTTATGTTAAAAAGTAATGTTACAGTTTTCATCTGCTATGTGATATTTTCTTTCGAGTTTTCTTTGTCAGGGATGTTGTGCTACCTCTTTACATTTTCTTATGATATATTTGTATGGATACTTACCACTTTTTTGTTATTCATATTGGAGTGTGATGAGTTTTCCCAAATCACCTGACTGGAGTTGGAGGGAGAAGTGAGACAGGACATGAGGAAACAGTAGTTTTCCAGGTTTCTCTGCTCAAGATTTCTGTCTTCTGTTGTTCTGATGGGTTATTTCTTCAAAATATAGCCACATCTCTTTTGCCCCTCTCTCAGTAATATATGTGTTTATAGGAGGTGTGAACTACAAGCCATGAGTTCCACCAGGTCCTTGCTAGCTTCTGCTAATGCAGTTCTTACCTTTTAAAGAGCAAGTACCTGCTCAAACATTAACAATTAGAGAATTTGTGAAGGTTATATAGGAGTTCTTTATGCTGTTCTTTTAACTTTCCATAAGTTTGAGATTACAGAAAAAAAGTACATACTTTGTTTTTAGAAGTGTAGTCCTATCTGAGATCTGTCACTTCTGGACCACCCTCCACTCTCTCTCATAAAACTTTCTGTGACTCCTTTCTCTGCTTCTTTTTAAGATTCCCTCACTCAATCTCAATTCTAAACATTGCAATTCCCCCTATTAGAATAGGACCCTCTGTAGGGGTAGAAATTTGCTGTTCCTCCATGAGGTTCCTTTTATGCTTTGTGTCCTTTTTCTTCACATAGGTTCTACTAGTCCCAAGTATTTGGGGCCATTTTTACTTATAATTTGGCATTTTCTGGTTTTTATTGTGTTGTACGTTCACTTAAGATGTAATGGGTTCTCTCTCTCTCTTTTAACATTCTCTTTGTTGCTCTCTCTTTCTGGAAGGAAAGTGGGAAAGTCTGGAAATAAATTGCACTATTTTCCTACTGAACTTAAAGTGAAGCTTTGAATATCATCAATAAGTAATTTCTAAATAACCCATTGGTCAAAGAAGTCACAAAGAAAATTTTAAAGATTTTGAACTGAAGGGTAGTGAAAATGTATATATTGGAATTGGTTATGATTAGCTAAAGCAATGCTTAGAATTCAAAACTTTAAATGCCTATTAGAAAAAGTATCAATGACCTACACATTCATCTCAACAAGTTAGAAAATTATCAGAAAATTAAATGCAAAGAAAAATAGAGGGAAATAAGAGTTAAAAACAGAAATTAATGAAATAGTAAACAAATTTACCTCTATCCTGTAGGTAGAAAGACTTCAAAGGTTTTTAAGAAGAATAGTGACATGATCATATTTGTTTTCCAGAAAGAGACTTCTGGCAGCAGTGTGGAGAATAGATAGAGGAGAAAAAACTAATCTGAGATGCCAGTTAGGAGGCTTTTTCAATCACTAGTTCAGGTAAGAGATGGTGCTGGTCTAATGTGGGATGGAAAGAAAGGAACATATTACAAGGATTAAGTAAAAAAATAAAAAAATAGGTTTAAGAACCATGTCCAGATTAAAAAAAAAAACTTTGGGTATAGTTACTGGCACATGGAACTAATTGGAAATGAGTAGACCAGAAAGTTTACTAGGTTTTTGAAAGAATTGTTTCTGGAAATAAACTACAAACCTGGTATATTAAGTTCAACCAGAGAAGCAGAACCAATAGGAGATTATATAGAGAGAGATTTGGCTTACACAGTTTTAGGGGCTGGCTAGACAAGTCTGAAATCCTTAGGATAGGCTGTCCATAGGTGGAATTTCTTCTTTCTCTGTCTTAGGGAAGCCTCAGCCCTGCTTTTAAGGCCTGTAAACTGACTGAATGAGGCCCACTCATACTATCCAGAATAATCTCCTTTACATAAAGTAAACTAATTATGAATTTTAATATCTATAATATACCTTCACAGAAACACCTAGATTAGTGTTTGATTGAATAACTGATAACTAATACCTAGCCAAATCGACACCTTTTTAAAAAGAGCATACCTTGCCTACAAAATGCAGTGATTATTCAATCTTTGAAACAACTTTCATGTTCCCAAACCTCAGGCGCAGTAATTGTACAGTGTTATAAACTAGTCTCCCAGAAAGGCTTTCTTGCCAACATACATTCAGAATAGTGACTTACTCATACCAAGTATGAATGGTTATGCTGTCAACTGAATATGAGAGATATATCTGCTGTTGCCAGTTGGTTGGCAGTATACGTCATGTATAAAATGTGAATATATCTAAAGTTTGAGGGTTTTTTGAGACATATGGGAAGAGACATTTAGAATGTAGTTGTAAGTACGGGTAGGAGCTAAAAAGTAAACATTTTGGGACTCCTTAGTATACAAATCCATATTTGAACTGTAGAAATGGAAGGACTTTAGGAATAATATTGAGATTGAAAACATGAATGAGAAGGAGAAAGCCATGGGGAAAGCTAACATTTAAGGCAGGAAGACGGATCAGTGAGCAATCAGTGGTTATCACAGGCAGTATGAAAGCCAAAAAGTGGTGTAAAGAAGCCAAGGGAGGAAACATTTTAAGAGTAGATGATTTCACAGTTAAGCAATGGGAACTTTTCTAATAAAATCAAGAGTAAGACCAGGATATCAGTACTATGATATGTAGTCACTGCTGTGTTTGCTAACTTCTGTTCTTCTTACAGGTTTCAGTCCACATGTTACTTCCTTGAGAAGCAGTATTTGGCACCCTTCACCCCCCCCAACCAGCCATCCCCCAAGTCTGAGTTAGGTATTTCTCTTATATATTCCCATAGCGCAGTGTACTTCACCTGTAATAGCATGTGTCACCTTGAATTATAAATTTTTTGTTCTGTGTCTCCTATTAGAATGAAAGCTCTATAAAGCTAATTTTATTCAACAGTGAATGTGCCCTCCATGTCTAGCACAACTCTTGGTCATATTAAACAAAAAATAGATAAATAAAACCAAGAGCATAGGGGAGGAGCATCCAAATAAGCCTGGAAAGCTAGAAAAGTATTTGTAAAAGTAAATGATGTCTTAGCTGAGCTTTAACAAATATGATGAGATCAAAAGTTAGGATTGAAAATGAGATACACTGGAATAAAAGATTTCTGAAAGGTCTCTAAAATACAAGTTTTATTAAAAACATAAGAGAAGTACTAAATGAATGAAATGTATTAGGCTTATTGAGAAGACACAATTTGATAAGATGTGAGTTCTCCCAAAATTAATCTATAAATGCAATTTTAAGTAAAAATCCCAATAAGGTATATCATGAAACTTGATAAATCAATATTAAGATTTACATGGAAAAATTAATGACCAGGAAAAGCCAGTATAATTTTAAAGAAGAATAAATAGGGAATAATTAGCCTCCTTATTTTATAACAGTTATACCACACTGCTTTTAAGTGCAGAGACAGATTAATGAAGCAAACCATGTGTGTATATGGAAACTTTGTAAATGTCAAGGTGGCATTTCATATCACTGAGGAAAGAGTAGAATATTTAATTATTTGTGATTATACAGTTGTTAACTGTATGATACTCATCTCACATCATACCCAACATTCTAGGTGGATTATAATCCTAATTTGAAAAGCAAAATTTTGAAATTCTTTTAGAAAAAAAAATAATAAGAGGATATGTCTAACATTGAACAAAATAAAAACTGTATGTCATAAAAGAAAATACTGATAAATTTGCTACATTAAAATTGAAAACTTATGTCTTATAGAAGACACAACAAACAAAAAGCTACGAGATCATCTTTAGCACATATAACCAAGAATTTTACAAAATATAAGGACAGATCAGTAGAAAAACAGGTAGTTCCCAAAAGAAGAAATCCAAATGGCCAATAAACACATGAAAATCAAATTCTCATATTCACTAGTGATCAGGAAGATGCAAATGAAATCAGTGAGGTACTATTTCATACCCATCAGATTAGTAAAAATTAAAGTCACATCAAATGTTGATGAGAATAAAGTAAAAGGAACTCTTATGCACTGTTGGTAGGAGTATGATTTGATACAACTACTTTGGAGAGCAGTTTTTATATCTAGAAAAGATGACGTAAAGATGAAATCGCACATATCTTAGAACCCATAATATACCATAGAGACATCTTACATATGTGTCTGAGGCATTATTTATAATAGCAGAAAACTAGAAACAGCCTAATTTCTATTAGTAGAGTGAGTGAACATGCTGAATGAGTACATAAATTGTTATATAATATTGCGGTATACTATATAACAGTTAAACGAATGAACCATGTATCAATATTGAAAACAATATTGGGGGCGGAGCAAATAGCAAAAGGATATGTTATTTATATAAATGTAAAACAACAAAAGTATATACTGGATACATACAAATGCAGTAAAATTTATCAAAACCTAGGTGGGACAAATACACACCAATTTCAATATACTGGTTCCCTTTAGGTAGGAAGAAGAAAAATGGAATACGTCGATTGGGGCAGGGGAAAGAGATAGACCTAAAAGGCTATATATTTCAAGAAAAATGTGAGAGTTTGTTTATTTGTGTGAACAGAGTATGTAGATAACTTAAGGTGCCATTGTGAAGCAAAGAAATTGAAAGATTGACAATATTTTTTAAAAAGATCTGTGGTATCCTAACAAAATGAAAGTGAAGCCTGAAATTTTAAATGGGTTTATTTTTTAGTTGTCAATAATATGTAATGCTGCTATGAAAAATGAGTGAAAATATTGCACTGAGCACCTTATATTTTTTGTTTCTGTGTGATAATGATTTTGCAACCTTTGCACTTGGTATATCACACTGAGTTCAAAACAGCCCTTATTGAACTTGAAATCTACTGAAAAAGACTGGTATTGAGCAATATAATGAGTACTCCGAAGAAATATTGAGTGCAATGGGAGCATATAAGAGACGGACATATTCTAGTCTCAGAGGAATGTTTCTCTGAGGAGGTAACAGATGGGAGCTAGATGAGATTGGCGGTGGAGATGAGCATGGAAGAGTACTCTAAGAAAGAGAGCAATTTAATTCTAATTGTGTGTTGATCTTGTCTTCAAAATGATTGTTTTCATGGACTTTCATGGTACTTACTATCCTACGTCTCAACTATGTAATTAAACTTACTGAATTTTACCAATCTAAGACTCAAAAATTTTTTTCACATTTCATCATCTCTGAAATAGGGAGATGTCTTAACAGTTAATGGTTTGTCACAGTTTAATTGGCAGGTTTCTTCTTTAGGATACATAAAATATTGATATACCCTACTTCACTGGCATCCTAAATTCAGTGAAATGTGGAGTTTATTTTTAGTTTAGCCTGCTTTTAGGTGAAACTCATTTACAACACGCATTTTAACAGCACAATAAATCTGGAGTTTATTAGTTATGTCTCCCTTAAGATATTTCTATTTACTACTTATTATGTACCAAATAGAATACCAGATGTTTTTCATAGATTATAAAAACTCCACCACAAGTATAAGTTAGGTGATACTCTCAACTGAAGTTGAGAGAGAAAATCTCTAAACTTCCTCTATCTAGAGGTCACAGTTAGTTTATCATTTATATTAAATAGTCTATATGTGATATAGCCTATTAAATCGATATTTAAATATAACCATAGTTTATATTTAAGGCTCAGGATCACATAGTTTATATTTAAGTGATATCAATCAACTGTTTTGACTCCAGAGCTTATGCCCTTAATATTCACAGTGTTGTACTGCAACCCTTAAGAAGCAAGACTTCTGGCAGACAAATCTGAAACCCAGGGCATCTAATTTGAGAAACCTTTATTTTTCTTTAACTTTCTTGTACTTTTCAGTAAAAAGTAGCTTTCTATAACACATACACTATGTTAGTCCAAGAAGAAAGTAGTCAGAAAATATAAATGGTCATAGAATTTAGTAATTATAATTTATTCTGCTTAAGAGTCAAAGTTCTTTGCAAGAAAAGGGAAACAGAGTTTTAGTAAGTAATTTAATCAATATTAGTATTGCTTGCTTCATATGCCTAGAGTTCAGTATAAGATTTCTAAGATTAAGAAGTATTTAATTTTTATAATATTCAAATTAGTCCTCTCAAGTGTATTAAAGCAGAACATTTCTTTAGAGTAAAATTAGAGTCTGATTTCAGGCAGGCAGGGGAAGAACTTTATCAACACGAGGTCAAGCAGGGCCAAGTAAAGTCATCTGTATCAAGCTTACCCAGTCTCCTCACATTAGAAAAACTGTATAATGGCTGCAGGAATCTCAGTGACAATCTTCATCAAATCTGTTTCTTGATTCACCTTTGTTTCATTCTGGTTGAGCATACCCTTCGTATTTGGTGCACAGCTGTCCTCTTGGGATCACACTTCACTATCTCCCTGAGGAATTTTCTTTCTCCTAAATTTATCTCTTGTTTCCTGTATCCCTCCTCCCCCCCCCCATTTTTTCTTCTTTTCAGACGTTTCATGAGAAAAGAGTACACAAGAGGCAAATTTTTTTGACGCTGTACTCATTAGAAAATGTATCAACAAATCTTCATGATAGTTTAGCTGTGTGTCTATGTTGGAAATAATTTTCCTTCATAAATTTGAAAGTAGTGTTCTGTTCTTTACACAGCTTTAATGAGGTTTAATTTACATACCATAAAATATACCCATTTAAGTGTATATCCATTGTCTTTTTGTTTCCCTTGTTTTGCTTTACTTGCTGAAAAATTTTATCAACTTCATCTCCCAATCCTCTCCAGTTTTTCATTTCTATTTTTAATTTCTAATATTTTTTTATTTTCCAAATGTTATTTTATTATAGCATACTATTTTTGTTTTATAGATATAGTATACTCTCTTAGCTCACTGAGAATAATTTTGGTGTTTCTTTTTCCTGCACATGCATATGCTTCCTCCAAATTTCTTTTTTGTTATTTTGATCTGTCTTCCATTTTGGAGACTTTCCTCAAGTATGTAGTATTTTTGATTATTTACTCATGGTTCAATGGAAGTATAAACACTGACTAGACGCTTTGAATGAATGCATCAGTGGGGCCTGTTGACTTTGAACTTCATCATTGGATGATTTCAATGGGCTGATGTAGGGGAGCTTAGAACGTTAGAACCCTTAGTTCTCTCTTTTTGTCTGGTCAAGTTACCCAGTGCAAGTCTTCCAAACTCCTGCTTAAAGGATAACAGTCTGATTGCCTGCATTCTGGAAGCCAGGTTAGGGATTCTGGCTTGGGGAACGTCTGCATTCAGCATTTAATATTTATAGTCCATTTAATCTTTTGTTTTTGGTACAGTTCTCTACCCTCAATTGTACTGATATCCTCCCTCCAAAGAGCTTTTTACTTTTTCCAAGGAGTAAACCTACAGATTTATGCAGGAATGAAGACGTGGCAGTTGTTCAGCAGTGTGGAGCTACACAAGGGGTCTTGGAGTTTACCTCTTTCTCAACATAGCTGGCTTAAAATTTCACTTTCTTGGCTCTACTATATTAGTTAAAACTTGCCCACTTGCTTTATATTGATACATTTCCTGTTTTCTCTGTCTAGGTTAATGTCTTTTTTTCTTTTCTTTTTTTTTTAATTCCTTAACCATAGTTGCAGTGGAGTTTGGAGAAGGAATGAAATGAGCTCCTTGTGGTTAATCTTTCATCTTAACCCAGGATCTATTCTTAAAAGGCAGAGGCTTTGTTTGATTCTTCTCTAAATTCCAACCCATAAAGGAGTCCCTGACATAGTAGGTACTTAATAAATGTTAAAATGGACAATTAAGTCTTGTTTTTCATCTGTAAAACTCGGTAACAAGTTTGTGCTGGAGGCCTAGTCTCTTGCCATGTGGACCTCAGTAGGGCTGGTTAAGTGTCCTCATGATGTTGTGCTTGACTTTCTCTGAAACAGGTAATCCATAACAGAGCAAGGCAGAAGCTGCAATGACATAAGGTCAAGCATTGAAAGTTGCATTCTGCCATTTTCATAATCTATTACACATCTCAGTTATATTCAGTATAAAGGAGACTTAACGGTTGCAAATCCCACGAGGCAGGACTTATTAGGGACCATCTTGGAGGCTGGCTACCACACAGAGTTTTTGTCTTACGCTAGAAAAAGAAAACATTAAACCTAAAGTAAGAAGGTAAGAAATAATAAAGATCAGAGCAAAAATTAAATAGAAAACAGTACAGAAAATGAATGAAGTTAAAAGTTGGTTCTTTAAAAAATATTAATACCAGTAATACTAATGAAGAAAAATAGAAAAACATTACTAATATCAGGAATGAAGGGGGTGTCACTAAAGATCCTTCAAAATTGAAAGATTAATAAGGAAATGTTATGAACAACTTTTTAACAATTAGATAAACACAACTTTATTAAATTTGACACTGAGAAATCTGAATAGCCTTGTATGTATTAAAGAAATTGAATTCATAATTCTTTCTAACAAAGAAAACTCCAGTCTCAAATGATTTCACTGGTGAATTTATCTAACATTTAAGGAAAAAATACCAGTCTTTCACAAATTCTTTCAGAAAACAAAAGAGGAGGGAAAGCTTTTCAACTTAATTTTATGAAGCTAGTATATCTCTGATACCTCTGACACCTGAGGAAAAAATAATATAATCCTCAACCGAGAATCGTTTGATGCATTTTTACGTTCTCATGATAAAAATTTACAGCAAATTAGAAATAAAACTTCCTCAGCCTGATCAAACATCTAAAAAAATATAGGCAGCATCATACTAAATGGTGACCAGATTGCTTGTTTTTGCCCCAAGATCAAGAACAAGGCAAGGATACTTGTTCCCACTGTTTCTATTTAACATTGTGCTGGAGGCCCAAGAAAAATAAAGGCATAATATTGTGAAGGAAAAAATAAAACCATCTGTTTGCAGAAGACATAATTGTCTACAGAAAATATCCTAATCTACAAAAAAAAAAACCCTATTACAATTAATAGATCAATTCAGCAAGGTCACAAGACACTAGCAATATAACAATATCAGCATTCAGCAGTTGGGAAAATGAAAAAAAAATGTATGTACCATTTATAATATTTAAAAAATATAGGAATAGATTTAAAAAAGGATGTGCAAGGCCTCTACACTGAAAGACAAGAAAGCATTCCTGAGAAAGATATAAACATATGTTCTTGTACCAGAAGACTCAAATTGTTAAGATATGTTCATTCTCCTCAAATTGATCTATAAACTCAAGGCAATTTCAGAATCTCATCAGGCTCTTTAAAAATATAAATTGACAAGCTGATTAATATTTGTTTGGAAATGCAAAGAACCTAAAATAGCCAAGACTATCTTGAACAGTATTGGAGGGTTTCAAGACATGCTTTAAAACTACAGTAATCAAAACTAATATTGGAGTAAAGATAGACATATCAATCAAGTTATAGAATAGCTACAGATATTGCACACTTGATCTTAGCCAGAAGGCTGAGAAGCAATTAAAATAGCTACACAAATAGACCCACTTATGTGGTTGGTTGATATTTGACAAAGGGGCCAACATAATGGGTAAAAGATAGTCTTCTCAAATGATGCCAGAACAATTGGATATTTGTATGTTAAAAATCAAAAACCTCCCTATTTCACACCATGCTCAATAATTAATTCGAAGTGTTATCACACTCTAAAACAAAGCTAAAACTGAGAAATTTCAAAGAAAACAGGAAAAATGTTCATATTCTTGGAGTAGACAAAGGTTTCTTAATGTATTGGAAATATCATCTAAATGAAAACTTTCTCAAGAACTCTCTTGAGATGAAAAGGCAAGCTACTGCTGGGAGAAACCATTTGCAAAATATATCTGAACAAAAGACTTGTGTCCAGAATACATGAAAAAACGCATAACTCGGGTTATTTTTTAAAGTTCAAAAGCAGACACTTCACAAAAGAAGATATGTAGCCATTAAGCACTTGAGAAGATGCTAATCATCATTGGTCATTGGGAAATGCCACTAAAAACCATAATGAGATATCACTTCATACCCACTAGATTGGCTAAATTAAAAAGGCTGGTAATTTTAAATATTGGCAAGGATATGGAGCAACGGGAAATGGTAGGAGTGTAAAATTATACAACCACTTTGAAAAATACTTTGGCAGATTCTTTTAAAAGTTAAACTTTTTTTTTTTTTTTTTTGCCACATGACCTACCGATTCTATTCCTAGATCTTTCCCCCAGAGACATGAAAATAGGGTGATACAAATATTTGTGAATGTATGTGTACATGTTCATAATAACTAGAAACTGGGAACAATCCCAAATGTCCAACAACAGGTGAATGGAGAAACAAATGGTGATATATTCATACAATGAAATACTACCCAGGAATTAAAAAGAACTACTAATTTGTACAGTACTGTGGGTGAATCTTAGCTAAGAAATGCAAAAGAAGCCAGGCACAGTATAATTATACAGTATAATTGATACTTATTTGAAATTTTGGAACCATTTAATATCTTAATGAAAGGAATCATAAAGTGGTTGTCTGGGGCAGATGTGAGAGGAACTGATTACACAGAGGCAGGAAAGTGCTTTCTGGATTGATGGAAGTGTCTTAATTGGGGTGGTAATAGCATAAATATACATTTGTCAAAATCATTAAATTTAACACTTAAAATGCATTTTATTGTATGTAAATTATAGCTCAAAATTGTTTTATAAAAGTGAAATATCACTACACACGCACCGGAAGTGCTAAAATTCAAATCTGATAGTACTTAACAGTTGGTGAGAATTTGACACAACAGTGACTTACACATTGCTTATGAGAGTGACTTAAAACCACGTTAGAAGTTTTTGGCATCATCTAGAAAAGTTAGAGATACACATCCATCATGACTCAATTCTAGATACAGCGTTGAGAGAAGTTTGTATGTATATGTGCATCAAAAAGATCATCTATGAGAATGTTAATGATATTCTAGTAACCAAAGGAAAGTACCAATACAAACATTCACCAGCATTAGAATGCATAAATTGTATATTTCTTTAACAGTATTAGAGCAGTGAAAATGAAGAAACTAGTTACATTTCATTAATATAAATGAGTTAGAAACAATCTTTAGCAAAAGTCTCAAGGATTATATCCAGTATGTTTCCAGTTACATAAAATTCAAGAACTAGGAAAACTAAACTGATGTTTAGGGATCTGTACTTATATTGTAAATCTATAAAGAAAAGGAAGTAACTACCATAAAAGCCAGGATTTTGGTTACTTTTAGAAGACATTAGGTTTGGGAAGGGGCTAAGGAAGAGGTTTCTAGGATACTGGCAATATTTAGTTCTTGATCTGAATGCTCATGTGATATTCACATTAGAATTTGTTAGATGACATATTGATGTTTTAGACATTTTAGTAAATATGTGACATTTTATGTTAAAAATAGAAAAAATAATCCTTTATCAATACCTCCTGAGTACTATGTTAATATTTTGCTAGGTGATAATAGGAAATACAGGATGTTTAATGTGATCTCTGATGTGCTGACTAGTAATTACCATAAAAAGGTATTATGTAATGAGTGGTCTTAATTTCTGTTCTTATACCTTCAGAGCCATGGAAGTAAACCTGTAAGACTGAGGCAGATAACTGCCATACCATGTAACCTCTCTGTTGTATGTACAACACTGAAGTATAATTTTGATTATCTTATTGCCGGGATCCAACATTAATTACTGCTTTGTTTTATACTATTCATTTGCACCTACACTCTTTTGGTACATATAGTCCTGGTTATTTTAAATATGGCAAATTATTATTTTCTTTTTTCCGCATCTGTTATTTTAGCTGTATCCTAACAGAGAATTTTTTAGTTTTGACACAGTAAAAAACAAACTTAAGAACTCTGCTCTCTTATTCATGTAATATTCTCCCGTATAACTCTTTAAGGAGGTTATAGTGACAAAATGATTTTGCCTAAAATTTAGATCTCAGTAGATCGGTGAGCAAAGGACAATTCTTCAAAAATGAAAAAAGAAGCTCTATTGAGCTTCTGACATGTTCTGGGCACAAATAGGTACCTTGCATTGAATCTCCACCCTAATGCTATGAGTAGTAGGTATTTTTCTAAATTTACAGATGAACAAATAGAAATTCAGAGAAATGATAATTAGTAAGTGCTGGACCTAGGATTAAAATCTATTTTATTTCCAAGCCTATCTTTTTGTATTATTATTCTAATCCTGCTACCCATGAAAAGAAGAAAATAAAGTTTTTTTTAAAAATGCAACAGTTAATAACTGACAAAAAATTAAAAGATACATTTCCAGCAGCAACAAAAATTATTAATAAATGTATTAAAATATATATGAGAGTTATAGAGTATATTGCAAAACCTTAATGAAATTTAGTGACCTTAATAGATTCAGAGATATGCCATGTTCATGAATTGAAAGACTATCCCACTGGTATTCTAGATATCTAGTCAATTTTGGTAAATATTTTTTTCTTTAGTTGTGTTTATACATATCTAGATACTATCAATCTAACTAGTTGATACTATCTCATTTCCACTAAACTCTCAAGTAATATCTGTACTTTATTTCTCAATTTTATTTATCCGAAATCTAGCCCCTGCCCATTAACTTTAATTGTATGGATATTTAGGTGGTTTCCATTCTTTTTACTATTAAAAACAATGCTACAATAAGCATTTTTATTCATGTCTTCCTTTTTAAATCTGGAATTTCTCGAGTATGTATTCCAGTAGAGTGGGATTGAAAATTATGCACATATTTACTATATATTACCATTTGCTCTCCTGACTGCTTGTGTCAGTTTATATTCCTACAATCTATATGAGAGCTTTCATTCTTCCATTGGTTCGTTGTCAGTTTGTGTTACTGGTATTGACATTTTTTGCCCATCTTGATGGGTGTAAAATGACTCAATATTGTTTCTATATTTAGTACCTTATTTACAAATAAGAAAATCAGTGAAAATTTATTTTTGACATTTAGATTTTCTCTTCTGTGAAATACCTGTTCATATCTTTTGCCACTTTCATTGTTTTATCTTAATTTATAGGAACTCATTAAATATTTTAGATGCTAATCATTTGTTATATTTATGACACATATCCTCTACCAATCTATAGCCTGGTGGTTGGTTGTTTGGCTTTGCTTACGGTATCTTTTTTCTTATAGATTTAATGATTTGTAGTCTTGTATCTTGTTTAAGAAATTCTTACCTCCAAAATCAAAATATTCTATATTTTCCTCTAAATTTTGTTTTTATTTACATATTTAGTTCTCAGAATAGGAGTTTATTTTCGTATATAATATGAAGTAGGCTTTCAAGTCTATACTGCTGGTCTATATGTGTGTCACCACAGTCTCTTGACTTGAATAGGATTACAACAAATCTTGATGAATGATAGGGTGGACCTAGTTCTTAAAAATTGTCTTGGCTATTCATGTTTCATTGCTCTTTCATGTTAATTTCAGTATCAGCTTCTTAAATTTCAGAGGTCAAGGGGTTATATCCTGTTGGTATTTTGATTGAAATTGCTTTGAATTTGCAGATTAATTTGAGGATAATTTACATAAATTGGATATATTACTGCCTTAAGTCTTCTGTAATATCTTTTAGTAGTAAAGATACTTATTACTTCTATAAGTCTTATACATCTTTTATTAGAATTTCTTCCCAAGTGCTTTATGTTTTTTGTTGTGACTTTAAGTGTTTTTTTTATTACATTTTAAGTTGGTTGTTAATGTATAGAATATAATTAATTTTCTTATGTTGATCTTAAATCTAGTAACTTTGTTGAACTCTCTTATTAATTCTGTAATTTATAGATTATTGGATTTTCTGTGTAGATAGTCATATTGTGGAGAATGATAATTTTGTTTCTCCCTTTCCATTCTCTTTACCTTTTATTTCTTTTAACATGCATTACTGTGCTATCTAGAGCTTCCTATTAAGTAAAGTTGAATGTGCCATAGATTTTTTGATAGATAACTTTTATCAAATTAAGAAAGTTCTCTTCTAGTCCTGGTACAGTGAGAGTATTAGCTATGATGCTGAATTTTATCTTATGCTTTTTGGGGGCCAGCATATATGGAAATGATTGTATGCTTCTTTTAACACATTAATGTGGTATATTTTGTTAATAGATTTTTTAAATGTTTAACATAAATATTACTATTTCAAATTAGCTAATTTGTGAAAGAGGAAGGAATAAAATGCATATATATGTAGGTTTATAAAATGTTAAAGATTTAATTAACCAAGAGGTGAAAAAGCAGATATTTGCTTATTGAAATTCATACCTAATTCGACTATACTCACTGATTTCAACTCACCTTTTTAACAGCTTTTTTTCCACTAAGTTTAATTGTCACCTCAGATGCCTAAATTCTGATAGAGAAGACAATAAACACTAAAATGATTAGAAGCATAGTGGTATAAATAGGAGGGAAAATAATAGAAGAATGTTAAACAGCATAAATAATGTTTGTTTAGCAGTTTCAGCTCTGAAGTCAGACATATTAGTTGTGAATGCCTGTACTATAGTAATCCAGTGAAGGAAATTTACCTGTGGGATTAAAGGAAAGACAAAATAAGCATGTTACTTACCATATATTTATTTTCCTTTATTTATTTACTTTATTAAAGTTTACCCAGAAGCAATATGTGCTTATTTGGTATGTATCCTGCCAGCCTTTTTTTAATGCACAACAATATTGTCACATTTTTAATGGAAGAATATAATGTTTACCTTTTTTTACTACTGCGGATATGAATAAAATATCCGGAATGCTAATACGATCTTATCAGTCTCTCTTTTTTTAATTAGTTAGAAGTTGCAGAGGTGTTTCTAAAGTTTATTTGGATAGAAGTTTAGCAATGAGTATTGATTCCTTTTAAATCTTTCTACAGAAGTACTCATGGATGTGTTCATGCTTGCACGCCTGCATGTACACACACATAAGAACATTCATTAGAATATTTTTTGTACTAGTAAAGAAACAAAACCAGCATAACTATCCATCATTAGGGGCATGAAGTACATCCATGCAATGAGATATCCTGCAGCTCTGAAAAAGAATGATATAGTTCCATAGTAGTACATGTAAATCTATCTCTAAATACATAATGAGAAAAAAATCACAGTCCAGAATATTTCTAATGGTTTACCATTGAGTTCTTTTTTCATTAAAAGAGGAAGGGAGTATATATTTACTTAATTATCATGCACCCATACTGAGGAATAAAATGAAGCCATTAAGAATGTTATGACATGGAAAGATCTCTAAGACATATTTAAGACATTATTTAAAATAATAATGTCATGGAACAGCTATTATCTGATCTCATGTAAAAAAAAGTTGTATGTATATGGTATCTCTGTAAGTGCATAATAATAACAGGATTTAAACATACATGCATACATACATACATAAATACATACATACCAACAATGGTTACTTGGAGACTGGAGGAAATCTTTATATATCTATATTATTTGGATATTTTATGATGAGACTTCATATAGTATTTCTGTAATAAAGGAAAAGGTAATATGTGCTCACTATAAAATGAAGATTTAAAGGTAAAATTAAAAAGAAAATAAAAATCCACAGTAGCCTCACCACTCATGCGTATCCTAAGACAACTACTCTTAAAGCCTTGATAAATATCCTTCCAGAGGTGAAGGACATTTTGTGGAGGACACATAATCCTAAACCAAAGAGAGAGAGAAACAGTACCACATAAAAGTTTACATTTAGCTCAGCAGACAGTAGACATGTTTTTTTAAGTATAAAGATAACATAGCATGTAGCTTACTGTCTTTTGGTTGTACTTTTCATTGTATCCCCGATGTTTTATAGCACAAATAGCAGTCAGTAAATATGCGTTTAAGAAATGTGTGGTGGTGATTTAGTAATAATTGGTGAAGCTCTTCCAGTTCCAAAACCCGTGGTTAAGAAATCATGCTGGTTGACTGTTAGAAAACTGCCAATGGTAGCTAGGTAACATCAAGCAGATACTCCGTACTATTACTACCGATAGCTTGGATTAGCACTAATAACTTTTATTGCTACTGTCTTCTCAAATCTGTGTAAGACAGAGAGAACTCTTACTAGAATAGATAAATAGTCTGGGGTGGCATAGAAAGCTTTGTTTAAGAAATAATACGTAGCCTTTTCATCTAAGGGGCTCAGGCCTTCTTTGTCCTTTTACAGGCCTTATCTCACACCCCAGAACACTTCTCTGTACATGTAGTAGAGAATGTAATAATTCAGTTACCCATGGTGAGAGAGACATATAAAAACTGTAGTGTCCAGCTTTTCTATTCTTGTGCCTGTCTTCCAGTCAAACAGAGATCATATTGAAACTGCTTAATTTTGTAAATATTTTTATATATATGTAAGTATATATAAAGGATAATTTTAATTCTATAATTAGTTTGTTATGGAGCCTGAGATCAAGTTTCAGAATTTTTTTAAGGAAACATTAATTTGTACTGTTTGTGTTTTTCTTCTTAGTTTCTGCCACTGCCTTCTACAAAGCACAACCTGTAATTCAGTTCATGTGTGAAGTTCTTGACATTCATAATATTGATGAGCAACCAAGACCTCTGACTGATTCTCATCGGGTAAAATTCACCAAAGAGATAAAAGGTGAATTAATTAGCTTTTGGAACAACTTAACTATAAAATGCATGGATATAACAAACTTTTCTTGGAAAAAAAATTTTTAATTAAAATTTATTCATGTAACATTACCATTAAAATATAGATCAGTTATAAAATATTAAATTAATTACCATAACATCTTAGATAGTGTTTCAATGAAAGAAGTACCAAGTAATGAAATTAATATCGATACCAGCTAATTTTTTGTTAACACTTTCTTTGAAGGTGTATAAGAGTATCTTGTGGGAAAATGCTTCTATAGTACTGCTGAAAGTAGAAAGCTTATTTCAAAAACATTGTTACTTCAGAAGTGGAATCATTCTTTGAACATATTCTGATGTAATGACTTTCTTATTTTTTGAAATGATGGAATATTTTATTCTTTTAAAAATTTATGGATATGGGGCTAGGCTGTTTCATGTGTTGTTCTAGAGTTGGAACTTAATTATTTTGTGTACATTATACAGTTGACCATTGATCTTGCCTATTTTAGTTAGATGCTAAAATTTGTACAGTGGTGTTGCATCATATGTATGTTTTACTAATGTAAATTTATCTCTGCATTATTTTTCCAAAGAGAAAAAAAAAATTATACTAGCCTTCTAAAATTTATATTTTGTATACATACTCTATATGTACATACATTTCTACATATATTTAAATATAGTTTTATATGCAAACCTACATATACTGTACTTTATCGGCAATTTAAGGGATTTTTCCAGAGTAATTTTGATTAAGAGTAACTGAATACATCATGCTTGCTCCAGTAATCATTCATTCTTTGCCATTTTAGTAACCCAGAAAGACATCATCACAGTAGTAAAACATTATAAGGAACATCCTTCCTGCTTTGAAAATAAACATCTATTTATCTTAAGTAATTGAAGTGCCAGAATAAGAAACTTATTTATTACTGTGCTGCAACCCTACCATTATCCTTTCATAATCTGCATTAACTGTACAGTTGGCACTTTTGGGAGGTAGTGCGTTACCCACCATTAACACATGATCATCTAAATGCCATGGTTTCCAGTGGAGTTGCTGCTGAGTTACCACCTCTGATATCATGGAGTCACTTACCTTATTGTGCAGTAGCTATGCAATCAACTCATATCACCACTTTATCCCAGAAAATACAAGATGTACAGAACAAGGATTCAACTGCTACCCAAAGAACATGGACTCGATCTTAACTTCAACTGCTCAGAGGCCCAAAGAAATGACTGAAAAAATGACTAGAAAGCATTATAAAGTTGATGTTATAGTGAAGGTAAAGCCAAGTTTATAGGTTAAATATTTGATATTTTAAAGCCAAAAAATATATTTTTTTTGGTTGGAGGGTTTAGGGAGGGTCCTAGGCAGAGAATTGTGTAGTCCATTTTTTTTAACTTTCAACTTTTCGCTAACTCCTGGGTTTGAGTCTAATCCTTAGGAACCTATGACCTTAGGTACAGGGTAGAAAAATCTCAGTTGGAGCTAATTGACAAACTAATGATTTTTTCCTCCATTTAAAGTCAAAAAAGCTTTCAAAAAAGTGAGGGGGGGGAGTCTTTTTAAAGTAAGTACATCATGTATTCCTACCACAGTAACTCAAAAAAAATCAAAGTTATGTGTTCTGTGCTATATATTTGGGTTTAATTTTTAGCTGGCATAAGGAATTTGATGAAAATTATTAAATAGTGATAGGAAATGTGCTATAATGATTTAATTTCCTTAGCATACTCATTTGGTTCCAGTTGAACTGATTCCTAAATATTAGGGTGGTTTCTTCAAGCACAAATTCATCATAAAGAGCAGAAATAATGGGATGTACATGGTAAAAGTACTATATATGTATAAGAGTTGCAATTTATTTTTGGTAAAAACTTATGTAGTAAGCTTGTAGAACCTTACTAATAATTTTTTTAATTCAAAGGGAAGACTTGAAAACAAATTGCTAAGTGGTATAAGACAACAGAAATTTGTTTTAAATTTTCTATTGTGTTTTCCCTCTAGACACTATATTTTTACATCTTGCTTACTTTACATTGTTGGTATTATCTTCTTATAAAACCTCTTGATAGTTTATTATTTTAGTCTCCTTTATATTATAGAGGCATAGTAAATACTCTAATTCATCTGAAATTTTAGTTTTATAAAGGCAGTTACTAAAAAAACATTTCTCACTGATTCAATTAGGAGTACTCAAGAAAAATCCAAACCAATCTGATATAGTGACACTGTGTTTATTTAGCATCTTAATTTGTGCCAATACATTAGAAGAAAATATTACTATGAGTGAACTTTGTGTTTGGTTCTGTAGTTAGTAATGCACAGGAAAATAAGTTATACTATAGCAGGGTTTCTCAACCTGACACTGTTGATATTTTGGAGCGGGATAATTCTTTGTTGTGATCAGGGTGGGCGGTAGTACTGCCCTGTGCATTGTAGAATATTTAGCAGCATCCTTGGATCTAAGCATCCCTAAACCTACCATTCACTAGATACCAATAATACTCCCCAGTTGCAACAATCAAAAATATCTCCGGGCATTACCAAATGTTCCTGGGAGGGCAAAAATCACCTCTGGTTAAGAACCACTGCACTATAGGAATCAAAAATATAAAATGGAAATAATATAAAAATAATAACTATAAATAATATCAGAGAGCTAAAAATTGTCCTCCATTTATCCCTTTTTAGATTTTCCTCCATTTGAGTATAGGCCATAGAAGTAGAATTGCTTCTCTGAGCAGTAGCCACTGTATATTTGTTAACCCTTCTCTAGTTCGCTCCAAGACAGCACTGGCCAGTATGGTATCCATTAGCCACATGTAGCTTATTTAAACTAGTTAAAATTAAATTTTCAGTTTCTCAGTCACACTGGCCACATATTGTACTCAGTAACACATATTGTTAGTGATTACCATATTAGCACAGATAGAGAACATTCCATCATCTCAGAAAACTCTGTTGGACAGGGCTGCTTAAGAAATTCATCCCAAAGAATTTCAGCCAATGATTTAAAAGTCCATTGCTTCACTTTCAAAAACAGACCTAGAATCTTCAAACTCCTAGGGTCCATAAGTGGGCTGGAAGGATCCATGTGTATGTGCATTTTTCTGAGTGCTTATTGCTTTCATGAGATTCTCAAAGGGGATCAGTGATTCCCTAAGTAGGGATCATCTGATCGAAGAATTATTTTGATTGCATTTAATTTCTAATAGTACTAAAAGAGCTGTGTCGCTATATTATACTTCAACAAAATTATCATTCCACTTCTGTTAAAAGGGCCTAGGATTTTTTTTTTCCCCCTTGCTTTAAAAATCTTTGAAGGACGTCCTTGAGCTTTATGAAATTCTGATGTTCAGTCAGTATGTGATGACTGGGATGTTCAAATTTCATATACATTGAAGGTTATAGAATATCTTGAGAATTATTGCAACTTCTCTTTCATTCCTCCTTCCTTCTCCCAGAATAAATACCTGAATTTATTGTAAACAGGCTTTTTATTAATGAAGAACTTTGTCCCTTGATCTACAGGCGTTTCAAATTTTTTGGTACTATTTCTTAATATGTAGAACTTGATAGGGTAGGGAAAAGGTTTGGAGTTAGGTCTACTGTGATTATAACCATTATTTGCAATGTCACATATAAAATCCTTTCTTAATATCACATTGCCTATATCACAGATTTTCTGTTCAGAATTTATTTGAGTTTTTATAGTAGTGAACAGACTTTATAGCTATAAATGTTTTACATGTGTCAGTTCTATAACCTCAGTTTTTCTTGTTGGGAACAGGTCTGAAGGTTGAAGTGACTCATTGTGGAACAATGAGACGGAAATACCGTGTTTGTAATGTAACAAGAAGGCCTGCCAGTCATCAAACGTAAGAAAAGCTGGTGTTTGTCAGCAGAGATGATATGAAGCAGCTTACTCCAGTTAGTGGATTGGGAGTTTTGCTGGCTCATACTGAGATAAGAGTTGATAATGTGTACTTTTTTTTTTTTCCCCAGCTTTCCTTTACAGTTAGAAAATGGCCAAACTGTGGAGAGAACAGTAGCACAATATTTCAGAGAAAAGTATACTCTTCAGCTGAAGTACCCACACCTTCCCTGTCTGCAAGTGGGGCAGGAGCAGAAACATACGTATCTGCCACTAGAAGTAATGTGTTTAGGTTGCTTATTAATATCCTCTTATTCATCATTCTTTTGGGGTCTTTTAACTTCATACCTTCACGTTTATTCTGGAGATTTAACTTTTTCAATTTTATTTTATTCTAAATTTTTGGTAATCAAATAATATGGAAAAAATTCTTCCACAGTCCTACCACTCTAAAGATATACACTGTTAGTATTTTGGAACACTTCTTTGCAGCCTTTTTATTTGGTATAAATTTTACCTAACTATAATCGTGCTGTAAAGCAGTATTGTTTATTACTTTTTACTTAATGTGTTAAAAAGAAGCGATTTAATGAAGTAGATTTTAAAAAATTAAAATTTAATTTCACATGTAATTGGCACTGAGAGTTTAAAATATATACATATATGCGAATGTCTAGTACAAAACTTTTTTCCATTTGCAGGTCTGTAATATTGTGGCAGGGCAACGATGTATCAAGAAGCTAACCGACAATCAGACTTCCACTATGATCAAAGCAACAGCAAGATCTGCACCAGATAGACAAGAGGAAATTAGCAGATTGGTTAGTACTTAACCCTAGAAATGGAGATTAAAAATGTATTAGGATGAACTGCTAAAGAACCATGTCCTTAGCAATTTGTACCTTATTACCATTTCATGAGCTATCAGAATTTAAAGGATTCATGGAAGTAAGTAGTGGTGTTCTGGGAGTAAACCTTGGTTCTATGAAAAGGGTTAGCTCCTTCTTATTTAACTCAAAACTCTTTAATTAGATACAAACCAGAATCTCTTAGAACTAATGTTTCAATATAGTGAACTAGAACTTTATGGCATCCCACCTAAAAGAGGAGGAAGAAGAGTCAAGGTATCACGACTAGCAATAGAGTCTTAATACTCAGAGTAGGATTGCTTAGCCCCCAGTATCAGACTGGTAACTACAGGATAAACAAAGAAATATTAAACAGTTCTAACCATGAAGGGTTTCTAAGCTGTCTTATTGTTCTAAATGGGGAGGAAGGAAGAGTTATCAATACCACTCTATAAAATGATGGGATAAAGGCAAAATGAAAAATAAAAGGGACCTGGATCTTATGCTCTTTAATATCATTTAAATTGCCCAGGTAAAGAGAAAAAAGTCAAAATATTAGTATTACCTAAAACAACTTCATAGCACTTTCAAAAGCAATTTTAATGATTGTTGAAAAAGGGTTACAGAACTGTCTCATTTTATAAGCCATTATAGAAAAAGACTTTTTTTCTTATAGTTTTATAAGAAGTGAATGAAAGTTGTTACAAGATATTTAATTAGGAAAATACAGTCTGGTTCTCATCATGGATTTTTCTCTGATCTACCATGACAAGATTTTAAAACCTTTAAGAGACTAGAACCTCTCACTCTATAAAATCTTAACTACTTCTAACTCATTTATTATAGCTTTTCTGTTCAGCAAGACAATATTGTACAGTGGTTAAAAGTATAGGCTTTGGAATTTAACAGCTCTGAGTTCAAAGTCTAGCTTCTTCATTTATTGTTACTATTATTTTATTATTCTGATAATAGCATCTGAAAGGCTAGTGCAGTGACTAAAGGTAAGAACTCTACAATCACAACATAGCATGGTTTCGGATTCTATGTCACTTGCTTAGCTATATAGTTTTTAAGCCACTCATTTCACTTTCCTAAACTTTAGTTTTATCTTCTGTAAAGTGAAGATTATAAAAGACTGACTTTTGTAGTTATAAGGCTGTGTGAAAATTAGTTATAAAACATTTAGCAGCTAGCACATCATACGGCAAGTCCTGTTAAATCAAGTTGTTCTTTATAACCTTACTGTGGAGGTACACTAAAACACACTAGAAATGAATGGCATTTAAACTTGAAGAAAAGATGCATCAGTGCCTAATTTAGAAAACAACTTCAACTGCTTGTTTGGGGGAGATTATTTTTACATATTTAGATTATACAGTTTTGGGGTTTTTTATTTTTTCTTTTTTTGGTCTGTAATACTGTGGCAGGCAAATTTTCATAGATTACTCAAAGACTTGAACATTGCCTTCTTTTTATAACCTTATTTGACATTTACCCTAAGACCAGGTAAATATGTTTTGAAAAACACAGTTAGTTACTATATTATATATGTTATAAGCATGAATTACACTCTCGAGATCCAAGCCTACACTGAATTACGATAAATTCTTTATCTTTGTATGTATGGATATATTATGTAAAAATGATCATCTGAGTGTCATACTGGCTTTCTTATCTGTCCCAATTATATCCCATTAAGTGCATTTTATAATATGGCACTTTTTATCTGAAAATATTCAAGTAAATTTTATATCAATTGTAAAGTAATTAGCGGGGAAAAGCCTTAGGATTATCAATATTTGCTATCAAACTACATAAACTAAATTTTAATAGTGTATATCTGGATCCTCTAGTTAAAGGTTCTTAACTTTTTGGGGGTCAAAGGTATTTCTCTTACAATCTCTAGACCACCCTCCCCAAACTATATTAGGTTTAATCATATAAAATTATTATTTTCATGGGTCATAAATATTTGAAATTTCTTATTATTCAACCTAATACATTTAAATTTACTATAAATTACCAGGAAGTTCACAGACTTAAGCAGTCCATTCGTGATCTGTGGTCCTCAGGTTAAGATTCTCTGCTCTCTAGTTAGGACACCATTAAAAAGGCCTATTGTAGAACATTGTTGATAAAGTAAACAAAAAAAAATAGAGACTTCTAATAAGTAAAGTACAGGATTTGGAGGAATTTTGAAAGTAACTACAAACTTTCTGTTGTTAGGTAAGAAGTGCAAATTATGAAACAGATCCATTTGTTCAGGAGTTTCAATTTAAAGTTCGGGATGAAATGGCCCATGTAACCGGACGTGTACTTCCAGCACCTATGCTCCAGTATGGAGGACGGGTAAAATCTCTTGGTAGTTTTTTAAATTATAAATGTAGTTTCTGTATATGGAGAGAAGGTCATCCTAGCTAAGCCTGGAATTTAGAAAATGTTTTATTGTTCCAACAATATTATTTTTGTTTCAAGATGTCTTTGCTTGAGTTTAGTAGAATTTTTTTCTACGATAAAAATATAAGTAATATTGATTTAGAACAACCTATCCCATGTAGAATATCATATATATGTATATTAGCTTGTTGAAATAAACCATATGTTAAGTGTTTGTTCCTTTTTGCCGTATTTCTCTTTCTCTTTTTTTCTGTAGAATCGTACAGTAGCAACACCAAGCCATGGAGTATGGGACATGCGAGGAAAACAGTTCCACACAGGAGTTGAAATAAAAATGTGGGCTATAGCTTGTTTTGCCACACAGAGGCAGTGCAGAGAAGAAATATTGAAGTAAGGCTTGTCACTTTGGAACCTTTCTGTGTTTAAATTTTGTATTTTAATTTTAAATTACTCAGCTAATGTTCTAACTAGTGTTGCCTCAGCATGAAGTATATTTAATCACTGAGCCTTTAAAAATTAATCTTCTCAATATTTTGATGACGATTCCTGAATTTTTTAGTCATAGTAAAGTCACTGATTTGTTCTTGTAGGCATCCTAATAGACTAGCTTATGTGATATAGCAGGAGCATCATTGGCTTTTGATGGCAAATAGATTAGGTTTAATTCCCAACTTTGCCACTTCCTAGCTTCATTACCATGGATAATTTATTTAATCTCATTATGCTTCAGTTTTCACCTTTTAAAAATAGAGATAATAGTTACTATCTGCTGGGCGAGGATTAAATAAAATCCTTATTTCTCAGTTGATTTTCTTGAAAGAGATATAACTCCTCATTTCTACTTCCATACTTTTCAAAATTTGGCCTCCATCTCTACTACTTTCCTCAGATTCTTTCCCTCGACATGTTAGTACTCAACAATCTTCTGTTTAAATTTAAAATAAACAAAATAATATCTTCAATTTTCCATTTACTTCACTTATTCTCTCAGGCTTCCAGACTTCCATTCTCCTTCCTTGAAATCTTAGTACTCTACTGAAACTGGTTTCTGGAAGGTCTTCATTATCTTTGTGTTTATCAATTCTAAAAGTCTCTTCTCAGCCATGATTTTTCTCAAAAATTGTGCAGCATTAGATACAATTGACTACCTTCTTGACAGTCTCTCCATTCTTGCCTTCCTGGTTCCTTTTTATCATGTTGGCTTTTCTTCTCCTCTCTTTTGGAACTCTCACGTCTTTGGGGCTCTGGCAGGCTCAAGGGCTTCTTCTGTCACTCTGGTTTGAAGAGCTGTGCCATTGTGAAAGAGTACCAGCTCCACTTGTGACTACCCCCACTCAAAAACTCAGGCTTCTCGACAAAGAATAACATTAAAAATCAGTATGGCATTTAAAATCTTTCACGTGCCTCTTAAGTCCTTTCTTCATTTTCACATATTCTGGGCAGAAAAGTGAAGCACTGTATCCCCTCCATCTCCCTTGCATTTTCTCGTTTCCACTCACTGCATGTTATTGAAAATGCCTTTTTCCGAACTCTGCTCATCTAAATACTACCCAATCTTCTGTGATTTGTGATGCTGGAAATAATCTTTCTTAACTCTAAACATACTGGTTTATCAATATCCTCACTTTCTGTGTAAAATATAATTGTATTATAATTATTTATGTAAATCTTTCATCTCTCTTTCTGGAATCTAATTTTCTTAAGAAAATAGTTATTGTCTAATTTAAATCTCTACTAATAGATCCTATAAAATATGCCCATAATGAATAGCTTTTGAGTAATTTAGAGACAGATTTATCCAGGTCAATTCAGAATTTATTTTGCCTCCTTTTGTAAGAAATAAATTTTTATTTGATTCTATTCACTTCTTTTTATTAGCTACAAATCTCTAACTATGTTTTAAGATTCACTTAATATTTTCTTTTCTCCAAAATTTTAACCCCCCTGCTTTCAAGTAAAATCATAAGGACAGTTTACGACAATGCTACAATTATCTTACTTGACTTCCAGAGACCAAAGAAATAGCCTCCAATTGTTTTTCAAGCTTTGAGTTATTTTACATTTGTTGTTCATGGCTTGATAGAAATCTCATAATCATTGGGCTTATGGCTCTTGTTCAGGCTGACTAAAAATATTTACCTTTTTACTTATCAACAATTATTTTTTTTAATTTTTATTTTTTAATTAGAGTTGACATTCATTATTATTTTAGTTTCAGGTGTACAGCATAGTAGTTAGACATTTATCTAATTTATGGCATGACCCCCCTATTAGTCTAGTATCCACATGGCATTATACATAGTTATTACAATATTATTGATTATGTTACCTATGCTGTGCTTTATATCCCCATGACTATTTTGTCACCTTTGTACTTTTTTAATTAAACACTAATAAGAAGGAGAAGGGAATTCCTATAAACTTTCTCTCTGTTCTAAGAGAATCAGTGTTTTGATCAAAGATAACTCAGATCCTTGACTTAGGACCTTATTTTAAAAACAAGTAAAGTGATTGTTAAACCTCGACATCATTACTCATTTATCCGAGGCTAAATGCAGAATTTTGTTTAGATATGAAATGATGAGTCTTTTTGCAGTGTGGATAAAGTAAATTAAGTGCTGCCTGCCTCATTTGTTTTTAAATGTTATTTTCATAGTTTTTGTTTTGTTTTTTTTTACCTGAGAGATAAAATCTTTCCTGCTATCCTAGTTTGAGATAGGTAATATTGTGAAAAGAAATTCTAGACTAGGTCAGAGTTCTGACTCTGTCACTTACCTAACCATTTGACCTTGGCCAAATACATAATGTCCCTGCAACTGTTTCCTGGTCTGTAAAACAGGAATAATACCAGACCTTCCACTTTCTAACGAATCTTATAAGGACCAAACTAGAAAATGTACATTAGCTTAAATTTATCAAGTTCTTGTAATGTCTTGGATAGTGTGCTAAGTGCTTTACATGTATTATCTCATTTAATCATCACACCAACCTGATATTAGAAGTAATCATTTTACAAATGAGAGAAACTAAAAAACATTGCCTTAAATTTCATAGCTAGTAAGTAACAGAACTAGGATTAGAACCTCTCATGCTAACTCTAGAGCTGAGCTCTTAACCAACACACTCTATTACTAATGCCCTTGGTAAACCATAAATGGCCACATAACTGTATAGCAGTGTTAGTTTGCAAAATAGATTACTGACCCACTTTGCCCTTAACATCGGTAGTCTGGTGAGCTCTTCATATATGGGGCACATAAATCTTTGCTTCATTCTCCATTCCTTTCTCATACTTTCCATTACTACTTTATAGATGTTCATGACTAGACAAAGTGCTTATTTTTAGTGATTTCTCCTTCTAGGGGTTTCACGGACCAGCTGCGTAAGATTTCTAAAGATGCGGGGATGCCCATCCAGGGCCAGCCTTGCTTCTGCAAATATGCGCAGGGGGCAGACAGCGTGGAGCCCATGTTCCGGCATCTCAAGAACACATACTCTGGGCTGCAGCTCATTATTGTCATCCTGCCAGGGAAGACGCCCGTGTATGGTAAGGATATCTTAAGATTGCATTTTTCCTCAAGTACTTGATACTCCTTTTTAGAATTCTGCCAAAACATATTCTAAAGCTTTCAAACATTAAAACATTTTATAGCTTACAATATTTTAAAGCCGTTTATTATTACTTTAAAAAGACAAATCAGTAGGGTAAACTAAATGGTCCAAGAAGAGACCCTGTAAAAAGAATTTTAGTAAAGTAGGCATTACAAAACAATGGTTAAGGGTAGAATTATTATTAAAAATGCCCTTGAGATAACTTGATTATCATTATAATGTAGTAGTGATAGAGTCAGACTATGCTGCTTAATACCCAGGTACTGCCAGGTGTACTACCTGTGCGAGCTGGCCAAATTACTTAAACATTAGTTTCTTCATTGTGAAAACAGTATACTATTAACTTGGCAGTTGTAAGAATTAAATAAATTTACATATGTAAAGGACCTAAAATAGCACCTGTCATATAAACACTCAGTAAATGTTAGCTATTATTATTATTATAAACAAATTAAAGTTTTGTGATTAATAAGTTAAATATAAATCATCGAATTATGGAAAAACAAAGTAAGTATAATTTTCAAACTACTGAATGGAGTATAATCAGTTAGACATGATAGAAGAATTCACAGAGGAAAATGGTTAGATTTCACTGCATAAAAATTAAAATTTCTGTATGTCACAAATGTATAACTAAAATTAAAAGGAACTCAATAGAAAGTGAAAATATCTGCAGCAGATGGGACAATGAAGGGCTAATATTATTAGTTAAAATATTTATAAAGATCTGTTATTGTGTTCAAAAAAGAAAACAATTCTTGTTTTAGATTAATGAGCAAAGAATATAATCCAGGATTTCTCAGAAAACAAAACAAAACATGTAAACATGAGAAAACATTGGTTTTCACTAGTAAAGTACAAATTAATAAAATTAATTTGCACTTTATGTACTTTTAAGCTACTAAATCAACAAGTATGTTTAAATATTGTAATACCTAGTGCTTGTAAGTATGTAGTGAATCTAGCATTTTCATACATTGCTGATGGCAGTATAAATGATAATATCCTTCCCACCAAAAGTAGAAAAATGTGTTTTTCATCTGTGATTCAGTATTTTCAACTCCAAAAATGTGTTCAAAGAAAAAAAATCCTCTCCAGCATTTGGTACAGTCATTTTTTTAAATTTTAACCATTCTAATAGGTGTGTAGTGTGGTATCTTGTTGTTTTCATTTGCAGTTCTTCAGTGACACATAACATTGGTCCCCTTTTCATATGCTTATTCGTCATCCATATATCTTCTTTGGTAAAATGTCTTCTGACCTTCTGCCCATTTTTAAATTGGAGTGTTTGTCTTATTGTTCAGTTTTAAGAGTTCTTTGTATATTTTAGATACAGGTTCTTTAGCAGATATGTATTTTACAGGTATTTTCTCCCAGTCTGTGGCTAGTCTTTTCATTACTTAACTGTCTTTCATGAAACACAAGTTTTTAATTTTAATAAAGTCCAACTCATCAATTTTTTCTTTCACAGATCATGTTTTTGGCATTATATTTAAAACCTCACTGCCAAACCCAAGGTCACCTAAGTTTTCCTCTAAGTTATCTTCCAATAGTTATAGTTTTGTTTTTTACATATAGGTTTATAACCCGTTTTGAGTTAATTTTTGTGAAAGTATAAAATCTGTGCCTAGAATAATTTTTTTTGCATGTGGCTGTCTAGTTGTTCTAGCACCAACTTGTTAGAAAGACTATCTTTCTCAATAAATTGCCTCTGCTACTTTGTTGAAGATTGCCTCTGTTTATGTGAGTCTATTTCTGGCCTCTTTATTTTGTTCCATTGATCTGTTATGTCTTTTCATTTGGAACACCACACTGTCTTGAATAATGTAGCTTTGTAGTAAGTCTTGGAAGTCAGGTAGTGTCATTTCTCTGACTTTTTTCTTCATTATTGTGGTAGCTATTCTGAGCCTTTTGTTTCCTTATAGAATTAGTTTGTCAGTACTCATAAAATAACACTGAGATTTTTATTGGGATTACATTGACTGTAGATCAAGCTGGGAAGAACTGACATCTTAACAATGTTAAGTCTTCCTATCCTTGAACATGGAATATCTCTATTTAGAGCTTCTTTGATTTCTATTATCAAAGTTTTATAGTTTTCTTCATTTAGATCCTGTGTACATTTTCTTAGAATTATACCTAAGAATCTTTTTTTTTTTCTTTTGGTGCTAATGCAAATGGTTGGTATTATGTTTTAAATTTTAAATCTCAGTTGTTTATTTTTGGAATTTAGGAAATCAGTTGACTTTTGTATTATTTACTTTGTATCTTGCAGCCTTGCTATAATTACTTATTAGTTCCAGGAAGCTTTTGGTCAATTCTTTGGGATTTTCTACATAGACAGTCATGACCTCTGTGAACACAGATAGTTTCATTTCTTCCTTCCCAATCCTACTTTTACATTAGCTAGGACTTCCAGTATGATGGTGAATGGGAGTAGTAAGAGAAGACAGACATCCTTGCATTGTTCCTGATCTTAGGGGAAAGATCTAGTTTCTCAGCAGTAAGTATATTAGCTATAGGTTTTCTGTAGTTGTTTTTTATTAAGTTGAGGAAGTTCTCTAATCCTAGTTTGGTGAGAGTTTTTATCAGAATGCATGACAGAGTTTGCCACATGCTTTTTCTGTATCTATTGATATGATCATATGATTTTTTTCTTTAGTCTCTTAATGTGATTGATTACATTAATTGATTTTCAAGTGTTGAAACCCAGCCTTGCATACATGCGATAAATCCCAGTTGGTCATGGTGTATAATTCTTATACATTATTGGATTCAATGTGCTAATACTTTATTGAGGATTTTCGCATCTATGTTCATGAGAGATCTTGATCTGTAATTTTTCTTTCTTATAATGTCTTTTTTGGTTTTGGTATTAGGGTGATGTTGGTCTCATAGAATGTGTTAGGAAGTATTTCCTCTGCCTCTATTTTCTAGAAGGATTGTAGAGAATTGGTATCATTTCTTCCTTAAATATTTGATAGATTTCACCAGTAAAACCATCTGAGCCTGGTACTTTCTTTTTCAAAAGGTTATTAATTATTGATTCAATTTCTTTAATAGATACATACCTACTCAGATTACCTATTTCTTCTGTGTGAGTTTTGGTAGTGTCATTCAAGAAATTGGTCTACTACATGTAAGTTATCAAATTTATAGTCCTAGAGTTGTTCACAATATTCTTTTATTATTCTTTTAAATATACATGGGACCAATAGTGATGATCCTTTTTTATTTCTGATATTAATAATTTGTCTTTCCCTTTTTTCTTTGTCTGGAGTTTGATCAATTTCATTGCTCTTTTCAAAGAACCAGCTTTTTGGCTTTGTTGATTTTCTCTATTGAGTTCTTAATTTCAATTTCACAAATTTCTGCTCTAATTATTAATATTTCTTTCCTTCTTGTTTTAGGTCTATCTTGTTTTTTTCTAAGGTAGAAGCGTAAATTATTGATTTTAGATCTTTCTTCTTTTCTAATATATATATTCTATGCTACAGATTTCTCTCTAAGCATTGCTTTCACTGCATCCCACAAATTTTGATAAGTTGTATTTCATTTTCATTTAGGGAAAAATATTTTTTTATTTCTCAAGGCTGCTTCTTTGATCCATGTGTTAACATAGAATTATGTCATTTAATATACAAGTATTTCCTAGCTATCTTTCCATTATTAATTTCTAGTTTAAGTCCATTGCAATCTGAGACCATATTATATATGATTTCTATTCTTTTAAATTTATTAAGATGTATTTTTAGAGAAGAATGTGAGCTATCTGGGTGAATGTTCTGTGCAAGCTTAAGAAGAATGTTTATTCTGCTATTACTGGATGAAGTATTCTATAAATGTCTCTTATATTCAGTTGATTGATAGTGCAGTTCAGATCATCTTTATTCTTATTGATCTGACTGCTGGATGTGTCAATTGTTGAAAAAAGTATGTTGAAGCCTCCGCTATAATAGTGGATTTGTCTGTCTCTCCTTAAAGTTTTATCAATTTTTGAATTTTTGCCTCACTTATTTTGGTTTCTTTTGTTAGCTACATACATGTTCAAGATTGTTATGTCTTATTGTAGAATTGACCCTTTTATCATTATGTAATATCCCTTTTTATCCCTGATAATTTTCCTAGTTCTGAAGTTTGCTTTATGTGAAACTAATATAGCTACTCCAGTTTTCTTTTTCTTGGTGTTAGCAAAGTATATCTTCCTGTATTGCTTTACTTTTAATCTATGTCCTTATATTTAAAATTGGTTTCTTGCGGGCAACATGTAATTGGGTCTTCTTTTTATCTTCCCTTCTTTTTCTACCTTTTCTGGTTTTAATTGAGCATTTTATGATTTTCTATTTTCTTTCCTCTCAGCATATCAATTATACTTGTTTTTAAAAAAATTTTAGTGGTTGCCCCAAAGTATGTATTATACATTTACAACTAATCTAAGTCCTCTTTCAAGTAATTCAATACTACTTCACAGATAGTATAAGTGGGTACCTTTATCAGAGTATTCCTAATTCCTCTCCCCTGTTACTTATAACATTGCTGTCATTCATTTCATTATCCATAAGCTATAACCACCCAATATATTGTTGCTATTATTATTTAAAACAGTTATCTATTCAGTTAAGAATAGGAACGTAAAAGAGTTTATTTTACTTATTCTTCTCTGATCTTCCTTTCTTTATATAGATCTGAATTTCTGACCTATATAATTTTTCTTCTCTCTGAAAAACTTCTTTTATCATTTCTTGCAAGGCAAGTCTGCTCTCAACAAATTCCCTTAGTTTTTATTTGTCTGAGAAGGCATTTCTCCTTCACTTTTTAAAAAAGTTATTTAATTGTTTACTGTTTACTTATAAATCAAATTACCACTCACTAGTTTCAAGTGTTAAATCATTCTGGAATTCTTATTTTAAGAAACAGCCCATTTATAGCTGTTTTTCTCATAGAAACACTCTCATCATTTGCCACTTCCTTTTTATTTAAATTTTTTTTCCTGAGTGCTGCTACCTGTATTTCAGCTTTTTCTCTAGCCCTCTTTTGCCTGAGCCCTACATTTGTCTCATGTTAGTAGAGGTAATGGCTCCCTTAAGTCAGTCATCTGGTATCAAATTTTGATCATAGTTTTTATTCCTTCTGATGTACTGTTTACATGGGACTATTCCTGGGTTAACTTTTTTGGGGGGCGGGGGTTAACTTTTTAAATAAGTCTTTCTGTATAGGTGTGGTAAAATATATATAACATAAAATTTATCATTTTAACCATTTTTAACTATACGATTAAGTGGCTTTAAGTATATTCACATTGTGAATCATCACTTATCCATTATCCATTTCTATCACCATTATCCGTTTCCAGAACTTTTTCATAATCCCAAACAGAAACTCTGTACTCCTTAAGCAATAACTTCCCATTCTCCCTCCCACCAACCCCTGGTAGCCTCAATTCTACTTTCTGTGTCTATGAACTTACCTATTCTAGGTAATTCATATAAATACAGTCATACAATATTTGTCCTTTTGTTTCTGGCTTATTTCATTTAGCATAATGTCATCAAGGTTTCTCTGTGGTATAGCATATATCAGAATTTTTTCCCCTTTTTTGTGGCAAAACATATATAACAATTTACCATGTTAACGAGTGTACAGTTCAGTGGCATTAAGTACATTCACATTGTTGTACAGCTGTCACCACCATCCATCTCCTGAACTTTTTCATCATCCCTGAAATTCTGTACCTATTAAATAATAACTCCCCATCTCTCCCTCATCTTAGGCAACTACCATTCTACTTTCTGTCTCTGAATTTGACTGTTCTAGGTACCCTATATTAATGAATCATGCAGTATTTGTCCTTTTGTGACTAGCTTATTTCATTTTACATAGTGTTCTCAATAGGAGGGATCAATAAACGTTATGTTTATCAATGTCTTAGTGTGTTTCAGAATTTTTTCACTTTTTAAAGCTGAATAATATTCCATTGCATGTGTATACCACATATTGTTTATATAGTCATCAGTGGACCTTGGATTACTTCCACCTTTGGACTGTTGTAAATAATGCTTCTTTGAACATGGGTATACAGCTATTCCATTCCTTCCTTTCACTTCTTTTGGGTATACTCCCAGAAGTAAAATTGCTGGATTCTTTTATATAATTCTGTTTAATTTTTTTAGCAGTTGCCATACTATTTTTCACAGCAGCTACCATTTTGCATTCCCGCTAGCAGTGTACAAGTGTTCCAGTTTCTCCACATCCTCACCAACACTTCTTATTTTCTATTTTTTTTATAATAACCATTCCAATGGGTATGAAGTGGTATGTTGTGGTTTTGGTTTGCATTTCCCTAATGATTAATGATATGGAACATTGTTTCATGTGTTTATTGGCCATTCGTATATCTTCAGAGAACTGCAAATTCAAGTCCTTTGGCCACTTTTTAATTGGATTATTTGTTTTGTTCTTGTTGAGTTATAGGAGTTGCTGGGTTTTTTTTTTTTTTGTCGTTCTTTGTGTTTTTCAACATTCACATTTTTATTGGGGGCCACGGGGGAGGGGGCTTTCTCTCTGTCAGTGGAGGTGCTCACAGTTTCTTCAGCCACTCCAAGTTTGGGCTCTGAGGATCCAAAGGGTGGCTGGGCACATGGGGCATGTTCTCATCATCTCAGACAGGCACTAGGTAGTTGTAGGGTGTGACCTGGTTGATCATGGTGGCGTACTGGGTATAGGGGCTAAGGGAGGGCAGTGAGGCCCTTAGTAGCGGATGATGCAGCCAGCACCAGCTCATTGGCCCAGGCATTCTTGAAGGAGGCAGTGAGTCTCCCAGCCATCTTGGTCACCTAGGAGTTACTGTTTAATTGTTCCTACTAGTACTGACTTCATCACCTTCTACTTCTAATAAGCTCACCTTGGCTGTGATTCGATGTATTCACTTGTTTGGAGGTGTCGGTTTGTTCTGTGACCTCAGTTCTCTCATAAATCTAAGAAAAGTCATTGATTTTCAGTTTATTCAGCTTTTGCCTTATTGTAAAGACACGTGTGATGACTTGCAAGCCTTTTACATGTTGGAGCTAAAACCAACATCCAGGGTGGTCTTTTTAAAATATAAGCCTGTTTTAATCTCCTTTCTTATCACCCCCACTTCAATAGTGTGTCATTGTGCAATTGATAAAATTGATATTTAAGCTGATCTTCCAAGGGTTTCCATAGTCAAATTCATGACTTCCTACCTCTTCAGGATTCATCTCACTTTATGCTCTTTTTTCCCATAGGACCTCTTTCTTCTTCCTGTATTGCTTCTCATAACCCGCTTTCCACCCTTCACCAAGCAAATTCACATTCTTGTGAATTTTAATTCAGTCATCCCTTCCTTGCGGAAGCTTTGCCTGACGACTTTGACAAGGTCTAATTCTCCACTTTTATTGGTTTAAAGCACCTTGTACCTTTTTTATGTTGCTTTCATGGTTATGTTCAGTGTAAGAGGTTATTTAATTAATGCCTATTTCTCAGACTACACTATAAGCTCTGTGAGGGCAGAAACAGTGTCTCTATTGACTCACTATTGTGTATCCAGAGCCTTGCACAGTACTAGCGTATATTAGGTGCACATTAAATATGTGTTGAATGAATGAATAAACCTTTAAGGAAGTCAACTTGTTATTATCTATAAAAGTTAAATATATGTACACTTTGACCCCTCAATTCTGTTTGTAGAAATTTATCCAGAAGCTATAGTTACACAACCAAACAAAAATAAATATACAAGGATATTATTCATAGCATCGTTTGAAATAATGAAAACCAGAACAAGCTAAAAATATGCCAGTATATGACTAGTTAGATACTTTATAGCATTTAAAAACAGAGTAACTGCTGTTATAAATAATAAGGGCAATCTATATATTGAGATTCAGAACATACTGTATTATTAAGTGAAAATGATAAGTTGCAAAATAGACTGTATAGTATGTTCTCAATTTTGATTTTACAATATTTTCCATGTGTTTTATATATAAGAAGTTATTTACACTGAACTCTTTATGGTAGTTATAACAGCAGAGAGAGGGAAAGGAAAAGGGGCCTTTTATTCTTTATACTATAATACCTCTATTTTTAAATTAAAGGTTTGAAATAGGATTGAAATCTGTAAGTATACCAGGATTAAAACTGCATTAAAATAATATAAGTGAAAAAATTACTAAGAGTACAATAAAATGCTAACAAGGGATTATTTATGGTATTTTTATCTTTATGGTTTTTTAGTTATTGTGGTTATACTATTTTTGTGATGATAAAAATATACTTTCTTATACAAAGAAAGAAAACAACTGAAAAAATTATCACTAAATATTTAAGCTAATCTTCTAGGCAGTATACTTGAAATTTTAATAGCATTGTTTTGGTATTGGTGTAATTTTTGGTGCCCTGAATACAATGATATATTTCAAGGAGAGAACACAGTAGGTTAATTTTCAGTAAAGTTTGTCCTTTTTTCTAACTAGAGGTATTTGTATTTGTTCCATAGCGGAGGTGAAACGTGTAGGAGATACACTTTTGGGTATGGCTACACAGTGTGTTCAAGTCAAGAATGTAATAAAAACATCCCCTCAAACTCTCTCAAACCTGTGCCTAAAGATAAATGTTAAACTCGGAGGGATCAATAATATTCTTGTACCTCATCAAAGGTAAGATAAACTAATCACTTAAAAAACTGATTTTTCATATCTTAATTTTCATTGCCATATCCAAGATCTGTTTAAGAAACAGCTTTGATGATTCCTACTATGGGAGGTAAGTAGATATTTTGGCAAAAAATTAAGAGTTTGGGTTGGCAAGATTAAGAGATTTCCTTGTAAAAATCCCCTCCTACCTCCACTTTCATTTAATATGCAAAATTCCTCTTGCCTAGCTAGAAAGTTTTGAGAGCTTTGTTTATTTTTCATTGGAGAACCGAGCTTGAAGAATTTTCTCATTATTTGATGTCATCTTCAGCCTAATATCATGAGGCTACTTACCAAGAAAATGAGGGAAGAAAGGAAGGTTGGGGGTGGGGCATGTCAATTCAGTAAATCAGTTAAGTAAGCCGTTATCAACCCCTGCTTCAGTTCAGTGGAACAGCAGATGGTACTGTTGGATTGCCATCATGTCTAAGAACTCTTAGGTTGTATGAGATATAAATTATCTATGAAACAGGCACTGGGAAGAGGCTGTTATTGGGAGAATTAAACAACAGGTTTTCTTTAAATAGTTGATGCAACAAGGGCCTTAAAAAGTGAAATATCTTGTCCAGTATGCACCACAGATAAGCATTACAATAAGTAATGCTTATTTGTGTATGTTTGACACAAAAGGTTTTTTTTTTTTCCTGTTTTTCCTTGTTGCCTCTACTTCCTATCTCTATTAGATAAGAGATTCAAAAATGAGGTAAATATAGAATTTTATCCACAAGCCCAAGAACTAAGAAATAGCCATTTGAATCTTAAAACATACAGTTTTGGAAATAAAATGAACTACTAGCTACTTTATGACTATTAAATATATGTTACTCAAATTTATACTTTTGGCCAAGGGAGGAAGAAGTAAGTAGTCGACTGTCATAATCCCTTTCATTTTAAGGTGTAATGATGCTTTTTCTCCTTGAAGGATTCTATCAGTTTAAAATGTAAGTAGGTTAAAGAAAGATTGATACAAATTTGTGGATTAATATGAGAAAGTTTAGCATTTTATGCCTATTATGAAGAATGCTAGCAGCAGTTGCCCTTTGCAGCCACCGTCACCACTATTTAAGGCAGAACACTGCTCTAGATAAGACATTGGGTAGACCCATTGTGACAGCTTTTACTTCACTGACCAGGGATTCATAATTAAGAGAATAAAGCTGTCAGTATTTCAGGCCTATGAAGCTGTCTATATAGGACTGCCTCTGTGCTATTTCATCAACTTGCAGTGTATTGCAGTATTATGAAACAGATAAATGGATAGTGAAAAAAATGAATTATCTAACTCTTTTAAAAATGTGTTTAAGACCATCTGTGTTCCAGCAACCAGTGATCTTTTTGGGAGCAGATGTCACTCATCCACCAGCTGGTGATGGGAAGAAGCCTTCTATTGCTGCTGTAAGTGTCATAAGGCAGGTTTATCTTATCTAAAGTTTAGACAAAGATGTGCATTTTGGTTTCAACTTTTTGAATTTTAATGATATTTTCTTTGAAACCAACTTTTATAAATATAGTAAGATTTTGGTAGAACACAAATATAAATGAAAATCATGTACTTTTTTTCAAATTTTTTTTTATTGTGGTAAATTCTTATTCATGTTGTTTTGATTATCTGAATTTCTGTTTTTCTTTACTTTTCCAACTTAGGTTGTAGGTAGTATGGACGCCCACCCAAGCAGATACTGTGCCACAGTAAGAGTTCAGAGACCCCGACAGGAGATCATCCAGGACTTGGCCTCCATGGTCCGAGAACTTCTCATTCAATTTTATAAGTCAACTCGGTTCAAACCTACTCGTATCATCTTTTATCGGGATGGTGTTTCAGAGGGACAGTTTCGGCAGGTTGGTTGCTTGGGATCTCATCATGTTGTGGTTAAATCAGATACTGTGTTTAAAATATGGTGTCTAGTTCTGAACTTAGAAGCCTTAATTAAGTTGAGAGTTCTTAAATTCAAATTTGATGCTTCCTAAGATTTTTCCCTTTTAAAATGTTTATGATGGATGTATGAGCCTTGATTGCTGAGACCATGCTCTGATAATAGTTAAGATGGAATAGCGGTATATTTAGTTATAAAGTGATAAGATTAAGAAATACTGAGACCAAATAATTAACTTAAGTTGAAGTATGTATAAGAGAATAGTTGACTATACCAAATCTTTCCATTTCACCTTCTCTAGGTGTTATATTATGAACTACTAGCAATTCGAGAAGCCTGCATCAGTTTGGAGAAAGATTATCAACCTGGAATAACTTACATTGTAGTTCAGAAGAGACATCACACTCGATTATTTTGTGCTGACAGGACAGAAAGGGTAATCTTATATCTGTTGTCATATCATTATAAGCCAAGCTTATCTCATAGTTCATAGAGCACTTAACAAAGGCTCTCTGCCAACAGCAGAGTTTTTAATATATAGTGGCATGTTTCAACAAAGCAGATTATGAGTATAGAAGTATCAAAATAGGTTATTACTTTTAAACTTTCTGGAATTTCATGTTTAAAATCCTGTTAATGCTTTTTGTTGATATTAAGAAACTCATAATTTTAAAATTGTTCTTTCTATTCATACTTTCCGTAAATGTTCAAAAGAAAAAAGATATATTCTTTTCTTTAAATATTGTGTAAAAATTAGTTTTTTAAAAAAGCTAAGGACTTTCTAGAGTGATTGGTGAAAATTCATGCAAACTAACTTTTAAACAATACTTTCTTTAAAATTCACAGAATTTTTTTTCTGTATTTTATAATGTGAATGTGTATTTTTATAATTAGGAAGAGGAAGGAGGTATAAATACCAAGGGAAATATATTTTCTTGTCTGTGTGCAAAATAGGCAAGTAGCAGTCTCACCATCATATCCAGTACCCCGCCTCCAATCCTGCAAGCCTTAGAGCAGGGAAATCTGAGGATTTCAATGTCAATGTCTCATTGGGAAAGGGGTTCAATATAAAAGACTGAGAGATGGGGTATGTCTTATTTTTAGTGTATATTTAGTGTTTGGTTACACTCACTGTGTAACTTTGGGCAAATAACATCTCTGTGCCTGTTTCTCAGCAAGGTTTGGATCATATTAATATTTACCTTATTTGGGTTGGTAAGAAGATTAAATAAATTAAAATACATAATGCACTTAGAACAATTCTTGGCACATCCTCAGTACTCAATAAAGGTTAGCTAGTTTTAGTGAGATGATGGTGGTAATAATAGAGAAAAAGAAATAATAATAGTCATTGTTCTAGGTATTTTTTTATAAATTGAACTCATTTGATCTTCACAAACAACACTATGAGGTACTTACTATTATCCCCATTTCCACGGGAGAAAACTGTGGCACATGGAAATTAAATTACTTCCCATGGTTACAAAGCTAATAATTGGTAGCACTAGGACTCAGTTCAGGCAATCTGGCTCCAGAGTGCTCTTAAACACTGTCCTACACCACCTCTCTGATAGCATTGGTGATAGGTTTTTTTTTTTTTATGGCCTCCAGGTTGTTAAAGGCCTTTGACCCTAAATTACTAGGTACATTTCGGCACCTAGAAAACCGAACTTTTCTTCCAAAAGTAAGATTAGGAAAACCTAAGTTAGATTTAATGATTACTAGCACCTGATGTTTAGTCATGCCAGTCTTCCATTTGTTTGCCTCTCTTTCAGCTTTGCTCTAAATACTGCTACCAGTAATAAATTAGAGCTCATTATAATGGAGGAAACAGAAGCAGAGAGGTAAAATACCATCCCCTAGATCACACAACTAGAAACTGTGATATCAACCCAGGCATTCTGCTATCTCTCTAAATAGAGTAAAACTACATATGTATTAATTAGATTTCTGTGTGTGGATAGGCATAATTTAGCAGATTATGAACAATTTGTTTTCTTTCTTTTGTACTTGGTGAAGGCTAGCTGGTTGGTCTACACAGCTGTAATTCAAGCGATTTCCTGATAGCAGTCCCTCACATGGCAGAAATAATGTCTAAGTCAATAAAGTAGTTTCTAATTTGCTCGCCTTGTAAACTTAGACTTATAGTTAATGATTTCAAATGTGTTAGGGATAAGGAGATGGAGGTGAGTATATAGATGCATCTTAAAATGTTCTAGGAGCCTTTCGTTAGTTTGAATCATTTCATTCACATATCTGCTCAGAGAAGATTATAGTGTATTTCCTTAAAAGATGTTGAAACTGCTAGTGTGAAATAAAAGGAATAGGGACTTTGCAGTCATTGCCATGTTTGACTCTCAGTTTTGCCCATTATTGTATGCTAGTGGGCGTATTGTTTCATATTCCTGAGCCTTAGTTTCCCCAAAACAAATAGGAATAATACCTAGCTTGCAGGATTATCCAGATTTGAAATACTGTATGTAAAGTACCTGACACATAAATGGTGACTATTATTGATGTTGTCAGCATTCTTTCTCTCTAAAAATATAGTGTTATCTAAGGAAAATGTTAATTTTCATAAATTACACAATCAAGAGTACCTGCTGTGCACAGGTACCATAAATTAGAGCACCTAAAGTAACTTGAAAAAACATTCTTTTTAAGTCTTCCACCCATATTGGTGTCAACTACCAGCTAAGCATCAGAAGAGACTAAAAATAAGAACTCTGTTGTTTATCAGCTCTCATGTACAGCAACATTAAGAATAGGGACCAGAACTAGAATAAGATCAGCTCATAATGCCTGCTTAAGTAATATTTCAAGCTGAAAGAAGTGAATCATGGGATCAGCCTATGTAGTTATACATTTTTAAAAGTGCTTTCAGATGCATTCTTTATATTTGTCTTGTTTGTTTAAACTTTGACAAAACAAATCTAGGTTGGAAGGAGTGGCAATATCCCAGCTGGAACAACAGTTGATACAGACATTACACACCCATATGAGTTTGATTTTTACCTCTGTAGCCATGCTGGAATACAGGTAAGCCTACGCTCTGGGTGAAATGTTTTAATTCAGGAACTTCCACTAATATGTATATTTTTTAAATCTCAGAAAAAGAAATACTTTTCTTTGCACTCCAAATTGTTTCCACATGAAATTAGATGAATTTCAGTAAATAAATTTCTTCCCCTGCCTTACTTTGACAGGGGTTTATTCCTATGAAAATACCAGAATATAAATAGTTTAGTAGAAGGACTCTCTCTAAACTGGGTCCTTAACCCAAAACTTCAAAAAAATTTTAAATACCTGATTGTTCCTTTGACATATGCTTCTTTTTTATGGTACTACTTCATGGAAAACTTTGACATTTATTGAACATGTAAAAGAGTTTAATTGTGGAATTATAGCTTTAAGTTACATAATTTTAAGAGTCTTTTTTTTCTTTTCAGAAAATCTTTTTGCTAATTCGTTAGCTATACTTAGAACATGAGCTTTAATTGAATGCTTCCTAAACGTTCCAGCAGCAGAGAATGAATCCATATTCCTAAGATGTCTGAGAGAATGTCATCCAAAACTGTTTTAGGCCACTTGCCAATGATGAAATAGAAATTTCAGGAAGATGTACCTTACTGTACGGCTGTATCTTAAAGCTTTATTTCTTAATTTATTTTCTTTATTTATTATTATTTATGCCTTCAGCAGCTGGTCTTCCATCCAAGTGCTAACCAGGCCCAACCCTGCTTAGCTTCCGAGATCAGACATTGGGCTTGTTCAGGGTGGTATGGCCGTAGACAGAATCTTAAAGCTTTATATTCATACACTTCACATACAGTAACCCCAGTTTCACTCTTACAGCTTTTAAATTATTGTCCCACACATTTATCTATGTTCTTATATCTGCTCCCCTTTACAGTCAGTGTTACACATTTTCATGGGGGTAGTCACTTAGCAAAACAAAATTTAAAAGACCTAGAGATAAAATCTATGTCATTGGAGTATATATTTAAACCTAGCATTTACCTCCATGTAGCCCAAGGAACACTACTGCTCTGACTTTTTAATAAATATTACAGAGGAGAAAAAAAATTCTCTGTTCAAATAAATTTTGGAAATTCTGGTTAAACAGATTTTTTTCTCTAGAACTTTTGGATACCACTGATATGCAGATGGTCATTATGAATCTTTAAAAAAATGACTATTTCCCCCAATGTATTTAGCCATTTAATTCTATTTATAGCCTAATTTCTGGTGGTTTTATTTATATATTATCTGTCTCGTCTCTGGAATACATGTCTTATTCATTACTGTGTGCCTGGCACCTGATACAAGACATGGCCTATATTAAATGTTCAGTAAATATTGAATGTGTGAATATTATTATATATGCATTATATGCATTATATATATGCATTATAAACATATAATTTGGGAGAGGTAGATTTGATAATAATTTGAATTTTATCCCCGGAATCTTAACACAGTGTCTGACAGATGATACTCAAATATTTTTTAAAGTATGAGTTAATCTTTCTTCTTTGCCACTACCATTTCCTTAGTTCATGCTTTTATCTAACACCAGAACTAATGCATCAGCCTCCCGACTACTCCTTTTGCTTTCAGTTTCTTTCTGTTTCTAATCCATCCTCCATATTATTGCTGGTGTTTCTTTTACAAAATTCCAACCTCATCACGCCTAAAAAAATCTCGTTTAAAAAAAAAAAATTGATCATTGTTTTCCAAATTCCTAAACATGTCATTCAGTGTGATTCTAAACTTTGTTTTCAGCTTCGTCTTTTCCACCTCATGTACCATACTCTATTCATACTAGTCTATTAGCTATTCTCCAAATACGCCATTAAACATTAAGCACCTTGTGCTTTTGTTAAGGTGGTTCATTCTCTCTAGAGTCTCCTCACCTTAACCTCCCAAAAATGGCCAGATCTCACTCATTCCCCACTCAGTAAAGAACCAAGACTTACCCCCACAATTACTTCCTTCAGTATGCTTCATTTATTAGTTGTTTTATAATTATAGGTGCTCTAGCACCTCTACTCCTCTACAAATTATGTTTTCCAGAAGATAAGAAACTTTTGACTTTGTTTTCCTTTGAATGTGTAATACCTAACATAGTAACTAATACATAAGAGCTCAAGTACTTGTTCTGGTGTTTTTATATGGTAAAATATACATAACATATAACTTAGCATTTTAACTGTTTTTAAGTGTACAGTTCCATCACATTATATATATTCACATTATTATGCAGACATACCACCATTTATCTTCAGAACGTTTTCATCTTCCCTGACACACTGTACCCTTTAAACACTAACTCCCCATTCCCTCCTTCTCTCAGCCTCTGGTAACCACCATTCTACTTTCTGTCTATAAATTTAACTATTCCAGGTACCTTATATAAGTGAATTGTATAATATTTGTCTTTTTTGTAACTGGTTTATTTCATTTAGCATGTCATCAAGGTTCATCCATGTTGTAGTATGTGTCAGACTTTTCTTTCTTTTTAAGGCTGAATATTCCATTGTATGTATAGACCATGTATTGTTTATCCATTCATCCATCAATGAATACTTGGGTTGCTTCCACCTTTTGGATATTGCGAATTGAACACAGGTGTGCAAATATCTGTTCAAGTCCCTGCTTTCACTTCTTTTGGCTATATGCCCAGAATCAACTAAATGGTTTTTTTTAATCTATTATCAATTAGAATATGTTTCACTAATGTACGAAGCTGGCTTTTTATATAACTTAGTCTGTGATGAATATTTATTTAAAAGTTTAGAAATCAACAGAATGTGTCACTGCCTTCTCTATAGGGTACCAGCCGTCCTTCACACTATCATGTTTTATGGGATGATAACTGCTTTAATGCAGATGAACTTCAGCTGCTAACTTACCAGCTCTGCCACACTTATGTGCGCTGTACACGATCTGTTTCTATACCTGCACCAGCGTATTATGCTCACCTGGTGGCATTCAGAGCCAGATATCATCTCGTAGACAAAGAACATGACAGGTAATATAAAAGCTGTATAACAGATACAGATTCTCACCCAAATCCAAATATGGCCTGCATGTAGGATTTTCTTGGGAAATTTCTTTAAATGTTTCCAATGTAAGTATGTGCCTCTCTGTTTGCCATAAACTACTGCCATTTAAAATTCCACAAGCTATTAGAGGAGTCAATGATCCGTGTGAAAAACAATGATAATCAGAACTGAGTGCCCAAGATAAGGGTTCCCATTAAAATGTGCAGTCTAGGCTTATTAGCATGATATATTAGCTTATAGCATGATCTAGTGATTTAATTGCTTTACCAAATGAACTCAAGAGAGAGATTATTGATAATAAAAATGATATATATTTTGATAAAATTATAATATGTCTGGGATTTGCTTCTAAATAATCCTGGACAGGTGAGAGAAGTAAAATTGGCCTTGAGTTAATTATTGAAGCTGGGTGAATTCCTACATTATATCAGCCTCTATTTTTTAAAATATTTTTGAAATTTTCTACAACAAATATTTTTCAGAATTATTGCATCAGAATAGGGTTTGTTTTTATGTTCATTGCCAATTTTCTTTTAAGTAATTTTTTATTTTTCAATTACAGTTGATATACAATATTAAATTAGTTTCAGGTATGCAGCATAGTGGTTAGACATTTATATACATTATGAAGTGATCACCCTGATAAATCTAGTATCCATCTGACACCATACATAGTTTTTACAATATTGACTATATTCCTTATGCTGTATTTTACATCTCCATGACTATTTGTAACTACTAATTTGTACTTCTTAATCCCTTCTTTGTCACTCATCTGCCAACACCCCTCCCATCTGGCAACCGTCAAAATGTTCTCTGTATCTATGAGTTTGCTTCTGTATTGTTTATTTGTTTTGTTCTTTAGATTCTACATATAAGTGAAATTATATGCCATTTGCCTTTTGCTGTCTGACTTACTCCACTCAGCATAATACCCTCTAGGTCCATCCGTGTCATTGCAGAAGGCAAGATTTCATTCTTTTTTGTGGCTGAGTAAATTCCATTGTATATATGTACCACCTCTTTATTTATCCATTTATCCATTGATGGACACCCAGGCTGCCTCCATATCTTGGCTGTTGTAATTAATGCTGTGATTAACATATGGGTTGCACATGTCCCTTCAAAATAGTGTTTTGAGCTTTTTCAGATAAATACCCAGAAGTGGGTTTACTGGGTTCTTTTTCGACTCTTTTTATAGCCTTTGTTTTAAACTGGTATAAGTATTGCTACCCCAGCTTTTTTTTTTTTTTTTTCATTTTCATGAAGTATCTTTTTCCATCCCTTTACTTTCAGTCTGTGTATGTCTTTCGATCTGGAGTGTCTCTTGTAAGCAACATATATAAAGGTCTTGTTTTCTTATCCATTCAGCCACCCTGTGTCTTTTGATTGGAGCATTTAATCCATTTACATATAAAGTAATTGTTGATAGATATGTAGTCATTGCCATTTTATTCATAGTTTTTATCTTTTTTTTTTTTTTTCTGAAAGTAGTCAGTCCCTTTAACATTTCTTCTAATACTGGTTTGGTGGTGATTAACTCACTTAGCTTTTTTTGTCTGGGAAGCTCTTTATCTGTCCTTCGATTCTAATTGTTAGCTTTTCTGGGTAGAGTAATCTCAGTCGAAGGTCCTTGCTTTTTCATTATCAATTCTCTTACAGTGCTGAAGGAAGTCACGTTTCAGGACAGAGCAATGGGCGAGATCCACAAGCTCTTGCCAAGGCTGTACAGATTCACCAAGATACCTTACGCACAATGTACTTTGCTTAAAAAGTCCAAGATTATTCTCTGAGAGGAAGAACTGAAAGATGAATCGACATACAACGTGTTTCCAGTGGAGTTCGTTGAGTGGGGATGCCTGCAGCCATACAGAAACCAACACTGTGGGGACCAGGGTCTGATTTTTATGTTGATACAAGTAAGATTGTTTACTTCATCAAGGAACACAGCACTATTATGCAATATGAAACCAGCCAACAGCGCTTTTGTGCGGTCTCCTGTAGGAAGTATCGCCAATGTTTTGTTTTCACTTTCTTTGTAGTCTAACCCTTTTAATGCCTTTACCTCAAGTTGCTTGGCAGCACAACTATCTTTGCAAAAAAAAAAAAAAGTAAAGAAAAGGTAAATGATGGTTTAAAAAAAAACACCTACATGAATAATCAGTGATTGTTCACAATTGTGTGTGCAAAAAAATTAATGTGCATTCATGTATTGTAAAAGGTATCTGTATATTTTAAATATATACATATATACTTCATATGCATATATATCTGGATCTACATTTATAATAGATATATATGTTCTTTGTATATATTTTATAGTTCATTCCATTGGGGAACTTCCTTTCCCTTTTATTATCCTCCCACCACCACTTTTATTTCTCTCTCTACCTCCCTTGCCTTCATCGCCTACATTTTTTTCCCCTGATGCTACCAGTGACATTCAAATGTTCATGTATCTGGTTCATTTGAATATGAAGCATGGCAAACTAGACTTTTTTGTTTTGTTTTGCACACCCTCTCCTGTCTCTTGTCTCATACACAATTCTGAGCCCTCAACTCGATATTGCTTTCTTAAGAAACAAAATTATTTTATATATATATGGTTTTATGAGAGTTTGTGTTTGCCCCCTCCAAATTTACATTTGCCATTTGTGCAATGTGTACATAAGCAGTAGCAACCTAAACTATTCTTTTTCTTTAGTGAGTTTGTTAAAGCTGCTATAAATATAAAACCTTGTCAAAAGTTTAACTCTTTCTCTCTATAAGTGATGTGTATTCTAAAGCCTTTTGTTTCTATGGGTTATACATGGAAATCTCTAAAAGCTTTTATGAAGAGTAAATATTTTAAATGATTAGAACAAAATAGGGTTGAGGCCTCTGAAGTTGGGTCAAGAGAGAAGGGATTGTTGAGGTATTTTTAATTTTTTTTTTTTTTTTTTTTTGCTAGTTTACTTGCTGCCTCTCATACCTTAATGTGCTTTTCATATATATATTTTTATATATATGTTTGTATATATATAAACATATATGTATGTGTTTTGAAGTATAGCTTCCTTTTCTTTTCTATTTATTAGAATAGTGTTTTAATAATTATAGAACCATATTGGCAACATCTTTTATAGAAATAATCATGTTTATTTTAAGAACTGACAACTTGTTTTTGCTATCTTTTAGTGCAATAAGCAGTTTTAAAGGAAAGCTGTGTCTGTTTGATGTTTTTATCACAGATAGTGGAAGAAACAGGCACCTTCATAATTTTAAAAGGGCAAAGTAATACAGCCTTAATTTCAGAAGGAAAGTTTTGTAATTTTCAAGTCTCAAGCATGTCTTTAAAAATCATAATGAAAATGAAGGAAGTTAATATCCTAGATAAGTCTGACCTTGAATATTAAAAATAAAGTTGAATTTTGATTTAAGATATGACCACGATAGATGAAAATTTATAAAGTATTTAAATTTTTTGAAAATAAATTATGTTTATTGAAGAATCATACTGGTTACATTCCCATTTTCATTGACTAAAATTAATCAGGAAAATGTGGCCATTTAAACTTTTTTTTTTTTTTGCTTATTTATTACCAGTGTAACTTTCCTTTTAAAATTAGGGTTATGGTGACAAAGGAAGTTAAGACTTTATTTTAAATGCGCTAAGTCAGTGAAATGTGGAAAAAAGTTTTGCAAAACTTTCATTATATAATTATTTCACTTTAAGGTATTAAAAAGTACTATGAAGTTGTCAAAACCAAGTTCACCAGTAACATTGGATTCAGGGGAGCTTTGCACTTTGTGACTCATGAAAATGCATTTTAATTATTATTATTATTTTTTTTTTGCACTGGTTCAGAGTATAAATATTACAGATTGTTTCCAGTGGGCATTGTTGTTAACCTTTTGGAATTCCATCTGCTCATGAAAACGAATGGATTAGTTCTACAGTTTCTCTCTTACCTATAACCCACTCTTATTGCCAATTTACTGTATTTTGAGCCTAAAACCTGAGCCCATGTCCTCCAACAGGTATGAAATCTTTTATCCCCCTGCCAGAAAACTAAGTACTGTATTTTGTATGTTTATTATATTGAAATGTCTGAAATGTAATTTACAACACTGTTTCAAAGCCCTTTACATGAAGTAATATTTGTATAGTATATACGTTTTTCTTCCAACCTTCCCCCACCTCCTCCAAAAAGTCCTTTAAAGCATGTATGTTTTTTTTACATTGAAATTTCACTGACTGTAGTAGTCAGAACATGGACGAGAGAAAATGGTGTATCCTACGTGGTAAAAACTTGATTGCCATATGCTCATTCAGTATGAGTAAAACATCTTTTATTAATGGGAGTTGCACAGATTCATGTGGGAAACTTTAGGGTCCAGGGAAGAACTGTAGATATCCTTTCCCTATTTACTGCTTTACTTAATTTTCAGTTACTTAGTTTCACATGCACTTGAGTGAAGCCCATAATTTAAATCTATTTAGAAGGACTTTTACAGAGGAAAAAAAAATTTTTCAATATAAAGCTTTACCTTTGAAGTGAGTTCTTTTTTAGGGTTTCTTTCTTACAGTTTCAACATTACTAGTTTAAGGTTGGTTAACTAGAAAGAATGTGTATATTTCTATTTTGCTTACTAACAAATTGGTAATCAAATTTAATTACAAGAAACCTGTGCTTAGAATTTTAAGATAAAAGACTGAGAGGGAAATACTTTTTTGAAATTTCTTTTAATTATTATTGCATTTCTAGTGTAGAATTCCTGATCTTTTTTATTTTTTTAAAAAAGTTGTTTTGAATTTAATGGCCTTGAAATTCAGTAAAGATCTTTCTGTTCTGCCCTTGCTCACTGACTATATAACAAATGCTAAATTTGTTCTGATGCTTTCTATGATGTGTAAGAGTGACTTTAAAATATTAGTCCCAGCAACTGATACAATTGATTTTCATGTGAAGAAGAGTTGGGAGTTTAATGTATATTCTGGATAGCAAATGTGTCTATGTAAAGTGCTGATACATGTTGTTACATTACAGTATCAAGTTACTGGCATTGAGGACCATACATTTATAATACTGTAGCTGCTATATTTATTTAAGTAGAGTCTGACAGTTACTGCACTAAACAATAAGGAGATGAGCAGGATTCAAGGCTAGTGTTAGACATCCCCCCTGCCCTTTTTTTCCTAAATGAGATCAAGAACATGAAATATCAAGGTAACAAAGGGTGCTACCATTTTAGTTTAAATATAATATCAGGATGCTCTTTCTTTGTTTTAGAAATGGATTTTTACTTTAGTAGTTTTGAAAAAGGGTACATCAACCTCTTCAGTACTGGTTTTTGGCATATTTTCACAGAAGTAAAGATGCCCTTTATTTTTTCTTAATATTTTATCTTTTAACAAATTTATCAGAAAAAAATATTCTTCTATGGAAATCTTTCTGTGTGTAGCCTATTTATTTCTCTTCCTAGAAGAGAGTCTAGAAGGGACTCTGGTAGAAATAGACTGGGTGTCTTGGAAGGTACTTGATAAAAATTCATCTCTAAATTCTAAAATAGGATCTCTTACCCTCTAAAAAGCTATACTAGTTTTTCAAACAAGGTTCTCTGATGACCCACCACTGCCTAATGTTTACTTGTATATTTACTTTAAAATGGATTTTAGTATGACAAACTTAGTCATGACAAACTTAAGGTATGTCTAAGGAAATAAAAGCTTAGTTGCCATTCAGTAGAAATAGCTGGCAGAGCATCTCAGTGTTTAAAGAAAAGAACACTCAGAGTGCCAGTAATAGATTTGAAGTAATTAGATGGATTATAGGCCAGGAATTAGAGACCGTTATTTAAAAGGAATTTGGTGGATGTTTTCAGAGGCTTACATGAATTCGCCAGGGGGGGGTAATTTTAATGAAATCAGTGAAGCCAGCCACTTGGATTTAGCTAGAATATTTTGTAGTCTTGCTATTTCAAACTTGATAGGAATGTTTTGCCAAGAAGCTTAACTGACAACTCTGCATAATTTTTATTCAGTATCATAAAACCTGAGTTAAATATTTGCTTCACTCATCATCTTAGAGGTTCTCCTATTGAAAACTTTTAAAGACAAGTTGTCCCTAACAGTAACTTACTACTTAAATTACCTTTTATGAGTTATCTGTCAAGCTTCATTGGCCTGGCATCTTTATTTTGGCTTTTTTTTTTATCCCTATGAAGTTTTAATCCTTTTCATTCTTTTTGAGAATTTGTAGATGTCTTAAAGCTTCAATAATAATAGTTGGGAGACTTTATATCAAAGTAGGCCTTCCTGCATGGCCGTATAACCCTGATTCTAGAGTCTGTCTGTATTTTCCTATTTCTCTCCCATTTGATCATATAAAGCACTTTTGTGATTCTATAGGTCAAAAATAAGCCAAGAAAAAATGGGTAAAATCAGTACTTCAGAAATGTGAAAGTGGGAATTTTCTCCAAAAGATCTTTTTTTAAAAAAACTTCTTGCTTATACTAAGAAATTCTTGATCATTGGCAATGTTAGAAATGATACTATGATTAGTAAAACCGAAGCTGATTCCCAGGAGGAAAAAAAATCAATATCTTTCTCTGTTCTCGCTTCACTTGTATCTTTCTGTCTCTAGATAGATGATAGATCGATCGATCTCACAAAGGGAAAAATATTTTTTACTTTTTCCTACTTTTAAAAATGGTACATTTCTGTCTATAGTTTTCCATGTCGGTCAAAATAATTTCTTTTAACTAAGATATAATGGTGAAGGCTTGTGCTAATATTATCTACTGATAGTTGAGTTTTATTTTTCTTTACCCATCAAAGATAGTACTCTAGATTTTTTACGTTGTCGCTTAAGCCTCAAGAATCTTTTACTCTTAAAGTATAGAAGTTAAAGGTTCTAATTTGCATTAAAAATAGAAAGATAATAAATTTAACAGGGAGGGTTGAGATTTACCATTGAGAAACCTGTTAAAGTATCAGGCAGCAGTGTGACAAAATGAAGATCTTGTTAAATCATATAACCAGCCTTTGGTCTCCCTTTCTTTTTGATATCAGTGTCTGAGGTAACCAAAATCTAATGTTGTATCTATGTTAGGATCTCAGTAAAGCAAAAGATGTTCTTCAGGGTAGATGCTGAATTAAATTTTTTAATCATGTTTTAAAGCAAGGTGGTTCTTAGAAAGTGCCTTTTCAGAAGATGGTGCTGTAGATTTTTATTTTTCAAATAGTATGAGGCTAAAAAATTTAAAGATAAATTATTTTAGAACTCTAAGAGTTAGACAGTTTCATATAAATAATGTTATTTGTTGTCCTGAATTTGGTCCCAGGGAATGACGGTAAAGCTTTTCTTTGGTAAAGTATCTAGGTAAATACTCACCAAATGTATTTTGTAAGTTTAAAAACAAAATTTTTAACGCTTTCAGTTCTCAGCTATGTTGAAGGTAATCTATAAGGCACATGAAACAGGAAGTCTGCTTAACTTTTTAACAAAAGTATGGGTAAAGTGCCCAAAGGGAAAGGTAACTTGCCAGGAATTATGTCCCTTTTTATTTTTGCCCCCAGTATATATTGACCCTTTTGTAAATACCTATTGGCAACCTTTTCTAAATAATCTTTATTAAAGAAGACTGCTTATAAAGGGAGACCCAAGTCATCATGAAAATCATGGAAATCAGTTTAAGAGAAAAAGTAAAATGATTATGTCTCTATCTTTAGGGAATTTTTCTTTTTTAAGAACTAAGAAACATTTTAAATGATTCTCTTTTTTTTAGAATGGAGGAACTATGAAAAACAATGACAGTGTATCTAAAGGGTATAATCAGTTAGTTAGAAATAGAACATGCAAAATTGGACTTTGGAAAAATAAAATAGAAGGAGAATAGCAGGACCATTCATACTTATTAGAAATTTAGTAATCTACCAGAAGGCAATTTTCCCCCAGATTAGGAAGCAGTAAACACAGTAAATGATCACCTCACCAGTTCTTGTTTGTGAATTTGGTGAGCATTCCTCCAGAAAAGAATAGACTAAAAACAAACAAAAAACACCACACCTCAGTAACTTTGTATGCTGCATTATGTAATAATAATAGTAAAATTATATTGATTGCGTGGCGTGTACTGCGTCTGTTTGCAAATATACATGCACATTAAGCTTTTTCATTTTTTATAATGTCTTAATAGCAATTATGAATTTATTTTTTTAATAATTTTTGTATTGTGATGTTTATATTTATTGGCAATTTGTGTGTAACTTTTATATTTTGCTTAGATGTTGGTTTTAAGGTATTTTATTTTTATAGATATTTCTAGCTTTTCTTCTTTCTTTGTAATATTAGCAAAGATTAAAATGGAATATTAATATTCCGACCAAACTACTAATTCTATAAAGTCTAGAGTTTGGATTTTACCAATAAACCATTAACACTATTTTCTAACTTAGAATATTTAATGTTGTTTATATAGTGGGCATTAAAGACAGTCTTTAGAGAGATTTCTAAACGTGGAGGGAAGGTGGGGCTTGTCCGTAAGTTGATTTCTTTCCCTTAAGTAACAAACTAACACTAACAGATTGGACTTATTTTACCCGATCTGCACTTCTTGGGCAACCTGTCAAATTATTGTTGCATATTTTTTTTAACTTCAGCTACATTCAAGCTGCTTAAATGGTCACATCATCCAGCATTAGGATTATGATACCATTTTTATAAGCCTGGAAAACAAATAGCACATGATCAAGAACTCATTGATAATTGACTTGAAATGGGATTTTTTTTTCCCTATAATTATATTACATGGAAGATTTGGTACCCTGATCTTTTCCCTAGCATACTTTGAAGCTGATTCAACTCTGAGCATCAGTGAAGAAACATAGTTTAAGTGGCTAGGTAGAGCTACAGATAAAGACTGATTCATGTAGTATTTCAGTTAATTAAAAATTTAACAAAGTAGTAATTTATTAATGTGAATTAATTGGAAGGCAATGAAAAGTATTATTATAGAATATTAATTTTAAGCATATATGGGCACTCCATTTTCCTAATGAATATATCAAGTTTATTTATATTGGCAACTAATTTTTTATAAAGGTACGTGAAAAAAGGCGAATTCTCTTAAACAGATAAGCTATTTCCTTTGTATTTTTACACTGTGAATTTGCTAGGTAAGCCATTTTTTCTGTAAGAGATTAAAAGGTAAACTTTACCCCATCCTCTGAGTTTTAAATTCTAAATTACTGGGGCTCAATGTGTGACATTTTACTATACTATAATCTATTCTTCTACTGAGAAGGGGGTAAATGAGAAAGTTTCAAGAAATTATAATTGGGAAATTGTTATTTTTATATTATGTAAAAACTTACAACTTAAAATGAATCAGCATGTGATTTTTATAGACATTAGCCATATCATTTCTTTTTGCATTTATGGCAGTTACAGTGGTTTTTATATAGATATATATAAGGTACTATGCTGAGCTACTTCCCTCACCCCCACATCGAGTATTAATTGAAGATTGGTACTCTGGTTATAGCAATTTGTTGCTACTAAATAAAAATCAAAAAGTTGGAAATATTTTTGTTGTAAGCGTATGCCCCCTCATAACGGTATTTACTGTCCTTATAACTTTAATAGTTTTATTAATTGTGTTTCAACATTGTCCTAGGTTGACAGGCATATAATTCTTATAGACCAACATTTTTTAAGGCAGCTTCAAGTAGAAATAGTCCCTTTTTTTTTTTTTTCTTCTGAAAGGTCATCGGAACCTGACATGTAGAGCCTTTTTTGCTCTTTTAATTGGTTGGCTCCGAAAATCAAGGTACCTGTCATCAGTACTAAATTACTGTGGTGAAGTACTTGGTGACTTATCTGTGTTTAGTTTACATTTATAGTCACATGCCACCTCTTAAGAAAGAAATATTTGTGCATTAAGTAATAGTTCATCCCAAAAAAAAGAACTGTCATGAACACTCTTATATGAGTAGAAAACAGATGGGAGTATAGGTCATTAGAACTTTCCTTTTTTTGGTTTTATTACATCCAAAAATTGACTCTATGTATATCTATAATTTTATGTTTGAAGTTTAAGAGATTGTGCCAGAAACTAAAGAGGGAGATTACTCTGATATTTAACGCCTAAGTCTTTCCATCTTTATTTACTTCATGGCTTTAGTTTGAAGGACAAACAAACAGATATCCCTTAATTTGGCCCTTTAATAATATTTTTAGAACCAAAGAAGGAAAGACTCTACAAAGATGTTGCAGATGTGACTCTATCTTTGTATCGTAAGAACCTGTGAAAACAAGGTCTTTGTAAAGAAATGGACTGGTGGGATTGTGAGAGTATGTGGTAAGGAGAGAACAAAGAAAAGGTTTCTTTGCTAGGATCCTTGGACAGAACCTTACAGTTTAATATTTGTTTAATATTTGTCACGTTCTCACAACCACATTGTAAAAGAGTGACAGTTGCTATTTGAACCTACAGAAGAAACCTAAGAAGAGTACTCTCTAACCTGAGTTTATTTCATGTTGTTGTCCCAAATATAAAGCTGCATCTATTCCTGTTAAATTTGAGTCTTGGAAGTTGCTTCTGAATTATAATAAAGAAATTAAATGAAGTAGTTATCCTTAAATAGAGCCATGGCGTTGCTATCAACATGGCCTGTCTCCCTTTTCCCTTTACATAGACTACACCAAGCAGGGCCTTACAAAATAGTCTTTTCTGTAACGAAAACGTTTTTGGTGAAAGGTTCAGGAAAAACAGTGGTAGGTTGTAATGAAGGGGGAATTTTGCCTAACATAGACAGTCCAGCCAAGCTAATGGACTCAATTTGGCCCCAAATTTAAAAAGAGGAAGCTTTGGTTTTAGTAGCAAGAGACTTGGCTCTCCAATGGTAATTAACTGCAAATATCTCCGTGTTTCACAGAAAGTGAATGGTCTCATACTATTGATAATGACCCTGCGAATGTGCACGTGTTCTTTTCCTAATTCAGAAATTAGGAATAGCAAGCAGTAACTGAAATCTCATAGTTTGTCCCTATAAGATTCTTTAAAAATTTTGCAGGCATTTTCTCATTTCTTAGCCCAGGGTACAACCTCTTTCTCCTTTTTAAAAAAGAAAAAAAGGAAATTTAGAGGCAGTTTATATAGAATTTCTACTACAAGTAAATAATAGAGTCTTTAAAATTCTTGGAGAAGGAGGATCACATGTGATAAGTTACAGCTTGATTGAGAGACTCCTTGAGCACTTTCTTCATGTTTGGGTTCTAAAGTTTTTTCTTTGACATACCATTCTTTTATTTAGTTGAGTGCCATTCCGTTTTGTAATATAACTGGTCGTTTTATACCATTTATGAATTGTGCAGTTCTTACCCCCCACCCCCCACCCCCACACACACACACACACATTCTCTCTCTCTCTCTCTCTCTCTCTCTCTCTCTTTCTCTCTCTGTTAAAAATAAGAGGCATAAAACAAAATATATATATAAGGAGAATCACTAGAATGTAATTTTAGTTATTGTAGATGGAAGGAAACCCTAACTTGGTTAAGAGAATTAAGAGTGAAAGTGTTAATGCTGCAGGTATGATTTCTAGCCATAGAATTTTTTGCTAGCTATAGAGTGATAATGTGGAAAGAATATATATCTGAAATATGTTATAGCAAAGTGATCAAAGAAAATCATTTTTGAAAGTAATATTTCTTCTGCAACCGAGATCCCCATATATTCTTAAGGAAAATTAATACAGCTTCTGGTTTTAATGAATCAGTCTCATTTAAACTTAAAAAGGTTTGCGACTTTTATTCTGACATTTGTCTTCTTAGATACGTAAAAATACTGAATGAACACTTAGACTGTTCTTTCCTCTTAATTTACATATTGATTCATTCAGACTTCAGTTAGCTATATCTCACATATCCCTCTTGGTGTGTGCAAAACATTAAAATGTTTTAACACATTTCCTAGTCGAGCCTGAGCTGTAAATAAGAAGGCACAAAGTGTTTTCAAACATAGGAACTTTCAGAAGACCACAAGTGGAGAAAGACTGTTGAAAACTTGTTGCCTTTCAGAGTGTACTTGGAGTTGAGTCAGCACTGTGCCACTAATGCGCTGTGTCGGTGGGCAATTCTCTTAATCTCTTTGTGCCTAGTTTCTCCATGTAAAATGGTAGTGATAATACCTGCCCTCACCTACCTCACAAAGTTGCTGTAAGAATAGGATGATGTTTGTGACAGTGCTTAAGCTCTTCAGAAGTTCAAGATAATATAATCTTGTCGTATGAATGGTTCATTTAGTTGGCCTCTATGAAAGTATCTTTAATTACCATAGATCATTTTACCAAACAAGTATGAGAGAAACTTGGGCCTTATTGTGGTATGGTGTTCACTTACAAATGTATCCTGTTCTTGTTTTCTCCCCTGCTAGATATTCAGTGCACAGTTTTTCTTTATAATAATCCTTGGCAAAGTGTAACTTCAAAAACCAAACTCCTTTTAGTGGTGCTATGGCAGCTGCGATTGTATTTTGAGGTAGATTAATGTGGAGAAACCATTAGATAATCAGAAAGTAACTTTGCCTTTTGCCTTTCAGGCATTTTCGCTACATGCTGGCATCAGAGGCAGTTATACAACCAGATAGTTACCCCTTTGTTTCTTAGTGGATTTTTGGTACATTGTTTTGGAGTAAGGGGTTAGGTTTGAAGGAGGGAAGTGTGCTTATTTCACTCATCTCTTTGAGAGTTGAACCTTGCTTTCCAATTACCATGTCTGTAAAAGATAAAATATAGTAAGTTTTTTCTTCATTTTAGTTCAGTTCTGAGCATCTGCAGGTGCTATCAGGCAGCCTGATATCTTCGTGGGTGGTGGGCAGACCTTACATTTCAGTAGCCTTCTCCATTTTCCTGGGGAGAGGATGCTTTTGTTTCTAGAAAATAACAAAGGGCACATCACCACGGGTTGTGTAAGCAATTCCTTGTTGCAGCAGACGAGTTTTTGGCTTTGTTTTTGTTTAAGAAAAATAATGCATTTTAGGTACACAGGGTATGAATACATTCAACATTTATTTTTTATCTCTATAGATGCTGACCTCCCCTTGTGCAAGCAGTTGGGATTTTCTAACTCATCTAACATAGGTGGTGTCTGTGTTAGTTTTATAGGATAAGAAGAATTGCAGGTACTAGAAGTAAAAAGTTGGGGAGATTCATGCTCGGAAAATAAATCCACCTTGCTGAGTGAGACAGCTAAGAGCATTGATATATCAGGAATACTTTTAAACAATTTTTGCAGTAATTTGTAGCTTTAATGTCTCTCTTCAATTATGGACCCGTAAAAGTATTAGTGTATCTCGTGAATAAAGATCATTCTTGTAGATTAGTATACGGATGCATTCATAGGCTGTGGGAAGCAGTGGTGTGTGTGTGTGTGTGTGTGTGTGTGTGTGTGTGTGTGTGTGTGTGTGTGTGTGTGTGTACTGTGTTTATAACACTGTCTATTACATAAGTTTGTATAGAAAAAAATATGTTTCTTTAGTGTTTGGGGGACTAAAATTGTAATATAACCATTCCAGTGTGATCTGACCACTCACTCTAGAGAATATTTATATTACACACAAATGCACACCCCTAAAGCGTTGCTAACTGCTCCCAGTTTAGATAATTGCTGCTTTAAAAAAAAAAAAACAACAACAACAACTAAGTAATGGAGGAGGAAATAGCACTCTTTTTAAAGGGGCTTTTCTGAAAAGTAAAATGTAAATGTAGGACATGTGGAGAGGGTGGGGACACCTGCAGATGTCCTACAGGTGGGCAAATAGCCTTTTAAATTTTACTTTTTAACCATCTTGACCGTGTGTGCCTATTTGTATTGCAGATGTGAACTATTTTTGAGGGTCGATATCAGTATGTTTTGAAACTGAATTATTACATAAAATCAAAGTAACTTCTTTTTTTTCCATCCTCCTTTTCCACACTAACTATTCTTGCCAAATATTTCTACTGATACCAAGTTTCAGCATGGTAAAATAATGAGACTCTCAAACCTCTTCCTTCTTCTTCCCGACCCTGTCTTGGCTTTTCATAAGTAAGAACAATTTACTGTAGTAATTTGAAGACTGCAGAATTTCAAAATGTTTGTCTATAAGCCTTCCTTTGTCAATGTTTGGTTATACAGTAACATCAGTTAAAACAGTGGAGTGAGTCTGAATTTGTAATATGCTATAGGACCAGATAAGATCTTGAATGATACTAAATTTGACTGGCATATTTTATTAAGAGGAAATTGGAACTTTGTATGGTGGGAGTGGGGGCAAATCTATGATATATATGTAATCACTGTATAATCAGAAATACCAAATGCTGAATCCTATCACTGTGTACTTGGGGGCCAGGCTTTGGATTTTACTGTCATCTTAATTCCTTGAAGACTATATATAATTATGAGCAGAAGGCAAATAAACAAAAGTACTTTTTTTGGTATTTAAAGTTTGGTAGTAAATTTTCTACTTTTCGTTAATTTATCTTCCCCAAAAAATTACTACAAAAAAATTAGGATTGAGATTGAGAAGCTTGAAGAAGCCGCTTTTTAAGCAGTTCAGTAACTTACAATATATTGTTAAAGAAATTGTCATCATTCTTTCTGAGCCAAACTGTCACTAAAATGTCCTGTGACAGAACCACTCCTCTTTGTTCTGCCATTCTGCATTATTGGAAGGGTTCTATGTTGTATTTGTTTTTAAATCCTTGATTTTTTTTTCTAAATGGTTTTAATGTTGCTTAGCTTCAGTTTGAAGTGTAACTTTCACTAATAACTGCAATAAAAAGAAAAGCTTTGCTCCAAACTTTCTATTGTGTGGTCATCATTACAGCTCTTCAAGTAAAGGGAGCCAGTGTGATACAGTGGGCTAAAAACCTGGATTGCATGACACTCTTGACTGGTTTCTTGATGCTTCTAAATCTCAGTTTCCTCTGCTATAAGAAGTTAACAGTACAGTTGGGACATTAAATGAGATACTATATGGAAAGTACCTAATAGTGCTGGGCATATGGATAGAGCTCAGGTTTTAAAGAGGTTCTTCCCCTCATTCTATTTTCCTTTAAATAAAATGGGTGGAGGGGAAAGAGGGGAAGGAAAGAAGTCAGGCTTACAAACTCTGCCAGGCAGTGAACGAATTTAAGAATAATTAGGGGAAAAAAGGAAACAAATGAACTGGGGACTCTTCACAGGCCCTGAAGTACACAGCCCAGGTATAATAAGCAAGAAAACACAACGAAAATTTTGGGAACCAGCTCTTAACTGTCATAACTGTATAACTTTAGGTTTATCATTTCATTTTATAATTGAAGTTATTGGACTAAAATCAGAGGTCTCAATTTGGCAGGCCAATTTTGGCCTGCAAATAATTTTTGGTGTTTAAAATACTTTCCTTAGTTGCTAACATTTTAATAAGCAGATCTCACATAAAAATCCAGATTTTTTCTTCCCTTGCAAAGTGAGGAGATTCAGCCAATTCCCAGTATTCCTTCCTTCACGGCTGCCATCAGGGGAATCTCAGTAGTGGTTTCCCCCTTTGGATGAGGCAAACTCTCTCCACAGCCCAGCCTGCACAGTCATTTTTCCTTTGCCATCACTGGCTCAGAGGAACCCTAATGTAAGGTAAGGCCTCCAACCAATGCAGGAAGGCCTTTGAGGACATGCTCCTTACCTGGGGGTAACTCACTACTTCTAAACAGTCTGGCCTAAATAGTAAAAACTTACTACTTCATAATTTTCATTTACCCTATTTATGTTCTCTAGAACATCAGAAAATTAAGTCTAATCCCTTCATGCTATTATGTATTCGCCATCCCAGTCTTCTCCCAGCTACCTGTCCCCAAACTCTCTACCACCCTAACAGTACTGTTTGTGTTCTTGAAGGATCTTGTAACTGATGCTAAAGAAGCACTTGAAGATGCTTTTAGGAAACTAGGTTAATCTGTCAATGCCAGGAAAGGATGCAAATCATTTTTCCAATATTTGATAAAATGTTTTTATCGTAAAGGGGCCTGAAATCTTTAGTTTTATCTGTAGGAGAAATATGATTGTTTTCCTGTGTTGTTACTTCTACAGTTTCCGCAGTCTGTAAAGATTTCTGCAATGCCTTTATAAAGCAGCACTTTCCTCTGTTACAATATTTTCCTTTAAGAATAATGCTTGGGTTAAAATTTTATTTATAATTATAAACAAAACAGACACCTTAGTGACAGGATTATGAAGCCTAATATGTCTGATTCTCAGCAGAAACAAAATGTGAATAGACTCTTTCGCTGAGTGATTTTAGAAACAGCCCAGTCAAAAGTACTTGAAACTGCTAAATCTACAAAATTGCTCCTTCTTTACTATAATGTATCCTGCTAAATGGAATCTGCACATTATATTGTAAATGCTAAAACCAAAAATCGAACATAGGAATAGTTCTGATGCTGCACCAGATGGGATTTTAGTCACCACCATCATTCAGACAGTTTTCACTTATATTTTATACAAATGTAAAATTAAGGTTGTTTAACCATCATATATATATTTGTGAGTTTAATTTTTCTAATTTATTTTTATACTTTTATAAACATTTTAGATTATAAAAGTTTGCCATCTGTGGTATCTCTTTGCATAGTATTTTTTTTTGAAATTTATTAAGAGGTGTTATCTAAACCTTTAATGAAAAAGTATTACTATTGTCTACATTAAGGCCCTTTAGAAATTAATTTGAAAATATGCACAAAAGTCTAACACTTTACTTTGAATATAGCAAAGGCTTTCCATTCATTTTAACTGAGATGTTTCTTATGCAAAAGTAGGCTTTGAAGATAAGAAGGGCAAATCATGTGGGGGAAAAATGGTTTCTACACATCTGCAGCTGTGTAGCTGAAGGAGCAGTTATTTCTTTCTGATTAATGTGCTATGCAAAACTACTTAGCCAAGCCTAAGTCTCAACCTTGAGGATCTCAACGTGAATTTATTTGGCCTGAGACAAGTGCAAGCCCAGCAGAAAAGTGACCCGGAGAAAAGGCCAGAGTGGAACGATTTGCTCTGGAGTGATGTACAAACAAAAACACCTAAATTAAAGTCATAGAGGTCAACTGTTCCCACCCACTACATGTTTTAAAAAAGTAATTTACTCTGGGGAAATTACACCCAACTCCCATGGCAAACACCTCTTACATAAAACCTCAAGATCTTCCAGTATACCTTGGAGGAGGGTTACTTGACTGTAAATAGCCAAAGCCAGTCCCGATTTAAAGCAGGAGTCTTCTAATGTGACACTAAATATTTGTTGCTTGGAAAACATTTTCACAATCGTAGTTCTCAGATTCCTAAGACAGCAATTTCCAGAGAGAAGGCCAAAATTTGGTTTAATAGTAAACCACAACTGAAATCTTTGCTGTCATTTGCCAAGCATTTTAGTAAGATGTTTTGAACTTAGATTACCTACATATGACAAAAAGAAGAGAAAGGGGGGGGAAAAATCTTCAAATTTGGACTTTGTTTTTCCACTTAAGAGGGAAGGAAAGCTAAAATAGAACAGCTTTTAAGATGTTCAGTTTTGCATTTTTGCATATTGGAAATAACGATATTTTAACATGCTCCTAAATAGAAAAGAGTGAGTAAAATTTCATTAATCTTCTGAATGATCTTTATATCTGTTTTTCCCTTAGATTTAAATTAAGTAGCAAACCACCTCAAATCGACACCAAAATAGGAACTACTACTTTGTTAGAGATTAGCCACTTAAAAGAAAAATAAAGCTAACTTATCTGAAATCAATCCAGGTAAAAGATAGTTAACAATTATGGAGAAATTATAATCCAGTATTAAGTTAGATTATCAAGAAGCATAGTGGCGTATTTCAGTAGGAAAGATGGGAGATGGAGAGCACTAAGAACAACTAACTATGTTTGCCTCTAGGCATTGGAAGTGCAATCAAAAAAGAGATACTTAGGCTTCAGAGGACAACACACAAAATACACTGCAAATATACACCTCCAGAAAACATAGCAGTTATCTACAGTAGCTAGATGTAGGAATACCTTATCAAGACACTTTTTCATAATAGAATAAGATCAGCTAACCAAATTTTAAAGTACTTCTAAACATTGTTCTAATTAATAAAACTTGTACTCTCTGATGATTTTAATTATTGGAATTCGCTAAATTAGGTAATACTATGACTAGGAGGAGGAAATTGAGAAGAACAGAGAAGATACATACCATAAGACCACAGATTTTGAGAGAAAATGGCTTATTGCAAAGGCATGTCATGTCTGGCTAAATCTCAATCACTTTTAAAAAATGTTATGAGTTTACATTCTTCTGTTTCACATTTTTTTCACATTTAAAATTCTTGCTTCATTGTCTCGTATGATCCTTTTTAATGCACGAGAATGCTGAATACTTAGGATTTTTTAAATCTGAAGATAGAGAGCAGCCAACTGAAGTATATTACAACGAGACACACGCCAGTCATGCACAGCATCTTCCTCTTCATAATGTCTATGTGAGAAGTGGCAGCTGTATCTAAGAGCACCATTCCCAGGTTACTACATACATCAAACAGAAATGTCCTGTGTGAGGATTCCTTTGAGCATATGGAGTTCTTTCTATAGAAGTCTACATTTGACCAGATGTCATGATCACAAAACACAGAGATAAAACTGCCCACAAAGTTTTGTTAAAAGTAAATTCCCTATTCCATTTCAATAAATACACAAGTACACCAATGAAAGCCAAAAATATCCCCAACCTGAAAGGGTTCGTGGTAATTTGTAGGCTGTCTGATTCTTATGTTGACCTTCTTTCTCTCAGTCTCAGCAGTACAATCACCCGTTTACTCAGCTATAAGTCCCCCTCCAAATGATAAATGTCATCTGATCTAAATTTCCTTTTAGCAGAAAAGTGGAGGAAACTTGGAACTGACATCAGCTGGAGCATTTGAAAGGCCTCAGGGCTTTCATCATAATCCACTGCAGTAAAAAAAATACCTTGCTGGTGAGTGCACTGAAGCATTGCCAGGTATTTGCCAAAATCTGAAATCCTTCAGCAGCATGTCTGCACATTACATGTGATCTAAACTTCTGGACATCAAAATTATAGAGTAGTTTCTTGGTGTTTCCAGTACAAAATAATAGAGCACGGCATCACTCATTCTTATCACTGTTTTTCTTGGTCCGGATGTGTGGGAAGCTTAATGAGTCATGAACACCAAGGCCACCATCATAGCCAGAGATGTATGCCAAAGTCCCCACCATTCTGCCATATTTGTTTACTTCTATCTGTTATAAAATGTTTCAAATCATATAAGCCAAAAATCAATCATTTCTTCTAGCAATTAATTTGTCCAAGACTTTTTTTTTTCCTTCTTTAATCCTAGTAAAAGAGGTACATCACAAATTCCCTACCCATGTGTGGTTTATGAGCCATATATTACAGTTCAGAAAAAAGTATTTTGTGGTCAAGGAAGTTTGGGAAATGTTCTAGCCTCAATCTTTCTGCAGAGCTCAACTCGCATCTCTAACTGCCTGCTTGGACATCACCTGGATCCACCACAAGCACCTCAAAGTTGTCAAAAGCCAAGCTCATCTTCCCCTGGCCAGCCATGCCCTTGGTTCTTTGCCTCCCTTCCCTCGTGGAAGGCTAACACCAACCCACCAATCACTTCTGAGGCAGGCTGCCTGCGTCTGGATCCGAGCTCTCCCACTTAGTTATGTGACCCTGGGCACCTTCCTTACTTCTCCGTGCCTCAGTTTCCCCGCCTGTGAGAGGAACATCATAATAGCACCCACCTCATGAGGTCCTCCTGCACAGGCCTCATAAGAAGACTAGGCCGACGTGTTGGAAACAGCATCCCTGCCTTCCTTTCGAATTCCGGCACCACCACTAGAGACAGTGTGGAGCTTTAATAGAGCAGAGAGGACCGACCTGGGGATCAGACACACCTGAGTTTCCATCCCTGCCTTTTAGCAGTGCCAATCTCTTTAGATACCTGTGAAAATGGAGATAATGTTCACCTCCTAGTTATGAACAATAAATATTAACATTTCCCAAGGCCTAGAACAGTACTAGCGCGGTCGAATTTTTTTGCCTCTTTTTTAAAGAAATGGTTGAATTTTGAGCATTGCTTCTAGTACCAGTTCCTCTCCCACGGATGTACCTTCTCCAAAAACGATCATTTCTTCTATGCCGTCAAGCAGGTGGGTGAAATTGTTGGAAAATACAACAGGACCAAATGAATGCGTGTAAATAATGTCAAATATATTTACATTTCTGAAAGGATATCTGCTGAGGAATGCCCCCTGAGCGGGATATTACTTTTTCTATGCACTGTAAGTATGTTTTACCATATCGATGTATAACTTTTATCAAAATAAAATTGTTTAACTTATAAATGAAGTGAACGCGATATCCTGCCGCCCTTCTCCTCGCACTCCCCACTGCAGCTGCAGCCCAGCAGCCGCCTCTTTCCGACCCCAAAGGCCTCTCCGCCCAGCCGCCCCCGCTCCGCGGTTGCCAAGCTAAACACGGGGACTGGGGTTACCCGCGAGCGGACCGGCCGCTGCCTAGCAACCAGGGCGCTTAACAGAGGAGCTGGCGAGCCCAGGCGGAAGTCCGAGCTGAGAAGGAGGTGAGAAGCCGAGGGGGGCGGGCGCTGGGGGGCTCACACCCGGGGCCGAGCTCCCTTCCTTTGTCCCTTCTCCTCCTCCTTTCTCTGTGTCAGCGCGGAGATATTAATTCAAAGACGATTATCCTGGGGAGGGGAGGGCTGAGGTTCGGCTGGGAAATAGAGCGACCCCCAGCTCCTCCAACTGGGGCCCTTCGCACACCAGCTCCTCCTCCTCCCACATGTGCAGAAAGCGGGAGTATGACGACCAGATGGGGACCGGGGCCAGCGCCCCCCTTCCAATTTCCCTGTACCAACCTGTATACACTGCAAAACTAGCTTGTCCTCTCTGGATGGAGGCCAGGAGTCTTTCTCTTAGAACCCTCACGGGTCTTGGCCAAAGCTGGGAGTGGGTTGGGGGGAAGAAAGCAAAGAAAGCTCCACAAGACTTGGTTGCTGGAAGTAGGGGTGGAAACTAGATTAAGTGCTATTTTTCCTGCCAGCCCCCACCCGCCCTACAAAGCATTTGGCAACACACACACACACACACACACACACACACACACACACACACACCCCTGCTCCAGGACCTACAGAGTCTAAGAGTTTGTGTCTGTGGATAGATGAGTTGAATAAAGCAAGAAGTGGCTTGCAACAAAATGGGACAGCAGCAGGTCCTTTGGAGGGGGCTTTCTATCTAGGAGAAGATCTCCCGACAGTCTCTGCAGCCTTGTTTTCCCTCTCCAGTAGAGGTGGGTGTCTTGGGACAGGCCTAGGGTCCCCTGCACCATGGCCACACTGAGCGTCAAGCCCAGTCAACGCTTCCGGTTGCCAGACTGGCACACTAACAGCTACCTGTTGTCCACCAACGCTGAGCGGCAGCGAGATGCATCACACCAGATCCGCCAGGAGGCCCGGGTTCTCCGCAATGAGACCAATAACCAGGTTGGGAGCGGGAGCCTAGGTGGGTGGGCCAAGGGATATCCCGCAACCATCAACGCCGTCTTTATCTGGCTCTGTCTCTTCCAGACCATTTGGGATGAACATGACAATAGGACTCGACTGGAAGAAAGGGTTGATACTGTCAACCGATGGAAGGAGATGCTGGACAAGTGTCTAACGGATTTAGATGCTGAGATCGATGCCCTGACACAGGCAGGGAACGAGGGCAGGGTGCCAGGAACCCCTGCTGCAAGGAGATCTCCCCTCCCCCCCCCACTTTGAGATCGGGAAACCCTTGATGGGGATATTTGGTGGCATGTCCATCTGAGTCACTCACTGGCCTCTCTGCTAAAAGTGGGGATGAGAGCTGCTTCCCAGTAGGTGGCCCACCAGCCTCCTGTGCCCTCTCTTTTCTAGATGAAAGAGTCAGCAGAGCAAAACCTGCAGGCCAAGAACCTGCCTCTGGATGTGGCAATAGAGTGTCTGACCCTGCGGGACAGTAGGCGTGACATTGATGTGGTGAAGGACCCTGTGGAGGAAGAGCTGCACAAAGAGGTGGAAGTTATTGATGCCACCAAGAAGGCCTTGCAACGGAAGATCGGCCAGTCCTTTGAGAAGCTCTGGTAAGGGAGAGAGATGTCATTTACACGTTCGTCTGCACTTTAAGGCTGTATGTCTTAAATGTGGAACATATGTACTGTGGCTGACGAACAGTTGGCACTCAGGCTGCCTTCGGCCCCTGCTGTGCTCATGGCAAAAACCACCAACTAGCACTTTTCCCACCACCTAGACATGGTTTCAGAATACTTCTCATGACCCTGCTCTAGGCAGCCATGGTCAGTTGATTGGAAGCATGAGAGATGAAGCCCATTTACCACCTCCCCAACTGAGTACTTTATTGTGAGTGTGGATGTGTGAGTCTTTGTGAGTGTAGCCAATACGTGTGCTCCCGTCAATTTGTGCAAGCACATGGGTGTCATAATTTTTGTGAGGAGCTCATCCAGCTATGGTGGTCTTTGTCTCAGCTGCAGTGGCAGCTCCGTTGTCACTCCAGCCTCCCCATGCCTTGCCGCGTCCTCTTTCTACCCTGCTGCGTGACAAGGTCCGGAGATGGGGACAGAGGCTTCAAGGAATGCATCGTCAAGAACGAGGATGTGGCATGTGTTTAGGGATAATTGGTTTCTTAGAAACGATCTTATTAATGGGGGAATTTGGGTAGCACAAATTCTAGTAAGTGTAAACGCTGTACAAATGGATTTCCTCAAAATTGGCTCTGAGGAAAACATAGTAAATTCCCTGTGTATGGAATCAGCTCTAGTCACCCTGATGTGTCCAGAATGCGTAAACCCTTTATTTGAACAATTATTAAGAGAAATTCCTTTTGACGTGCCTCTTAAAGATGTCATGAATAAATTATAACAAGCTGAATTACTAGAACCAGTTTATACTCCTGTTCCCACGCAGTTAGTAGAAAAATTAGTAAAGGATAAGAAATTTACTCATAAGCCTGTGCCTACTATGGAAGGGCCTCTTTTTGTGGCCTAGTGGATAAATGGAAAACTCTGGTATCCACTTAGGGGGGCTAATAATATGAAAAGATTACCTGATCTTCCTTTGCCTTATACAGGAGCTTATAATAAAGATAGTATACATATAGTGAATAAAGATGGAATTCATGTGCCTTATAGTAGTTTAAGTTTCATAGAAAGGCTGGCTAGGTCAGGACCTCCTTGGTGCTTAACAAACAAAGGAACAGAAACTTAGATTATGAAAGCAGCTTTGTAAAACTGATTTTTATAAATATTTCCCTCAATACTGCACCAAGGAAACTTTTGAACAGCTATGAGAAAGGTTCAGCTTGAACTTTAGATATAGCATAAATGAAATAGCATTTAAAAGATTTCCTCAGGCAGAAAGAACAATGTCTGCCCACAAGCCAATGCTTGCTGTTATGAATACCTCTATCTATCACCTTTACTTAAATCAAACTGTATCTTACGTAATAGATATAATAATTAAAAGTTTAGATTGTTCCATCAGGTAGTTCTGTTCTAATGATTGAGAGCAAAATGTACTAGTTAATCATGAATATTAATAATAATATACTCTATAAGATTTTCTGCTTCGCCTAACCACAGAAATTTAACTCCCTGCTACCTTAACCACAAAGTATAATCAAATGCCAAAATAAAAAGTATAAAAGTTGTACTCAAATCACAATAAAACGGAACAGTGTCACATCGCCTCTGAGTTGTGTAGTCGACTGTCTCCCGCGCCGACGCCTTGCCCACCTTCGGGGCCCCCTGGATCCTGTCGTGGCTGGACCGCGGCAATGCCTCAGTGTCCTTGCAGTATAGTGATGGGTATGTCCTGGGGCCTTGGAGGGATGGATCCTGATAGAGTTTGTTCCTTTGCCAGCCTCCTGCAGGAAGTCCGACAGCAGCTCAACTCTGACCATCGTGGCAAAATGGAGACACTGGACATTGACAGAGGCTGCCTCTCTCTCAACCTCAAGTCCCCAAACATCTCGCTGAAGATTAATCCCACACGTGTCCCTGATGGGTGAGAAGTGTTCCAATCAGTCTCTCTTCCCCCTACACCTGCATAGACCTTACTATTATGACCCCAGTATTTCCTGCCACCTGCAGCTCCTCCACACTTCAGCAGTGGGATGACTTTAGTCAGTTCAGCAAGAACCGGGCAGAGGCTGAGATGAAAGAAGCCGTAGAGCTGAGGGAGGCCATCGCCCTCACTATTGCTGAGGTGACTGACCCCTAGCCCAAGCCCACTCCTCCACAGCTAATGGATGGCCCACGTGTATACTTAAGCCCTTATATTTTTGTTCTCTGTTTATTGTGTGGCATCTCATCCCCTTGCTTGAGCAACATCCTCAGATGGCCATGAGCTTATACCCTCTCTTGCTCTACCTACTTCTTGTCCTTCAGACCAACAATGAACTTGAAGCCCAGAGGGTTGCAACAGAATTTGCCTTCAGAAAGCGGCTGCGGGAGATGGAGAAAGTGTACAGTGAGCTCAAGTGGCAAGAGAAGAATGTGAGCCTTCTCCATTTAGTCCCCTGGGGCTTGGACTTCCTGCTGTGGGATGAGGAGCCTGCTGTCCTGCTAGGAAGCCCTGGGTGCACAACGGTGGGTTCAGCCACTGGAGACCAGTCACTCTGTCTCCTGCAGACCTTGGAGGAGATCACCGAGCTGCAGAAAGATATCCAGCACCTGGAGGATGATTTGCGCAGAAAGTTCCTGAACCTGAAGCTATGCCATACCCGGCTAGAGTCCAGAACCTACCGGCCCAATGTAGAACTCTGCCGGGACCAGGTGCGAGGTCACCCCAGTGGGGCACTGGCCCCTTGCTAAGGTCTCCTCAGGATCACTCTCTCCCCAGCACATATTCCTGGAGGAGAATGGGTCCTGGCATAGGGCAGCACCTAGGCCCATGGGCTAAAGCAGGGGTCCCCAGCCTCCAGGCCATAGACCAGTACCGGTCCGTGGCCTGTTAGGAACTGTTCCGCACAGCGGGAGATGAGCAGCAGGCAAGCGAGTGAAGTTTCATCTGTATTTGCAGCCACTCCCCAGTGCTAGCATCACTGCCTCAGCTCCACCTCAGATCATCAGGCTCAGATTCTCATAGGAGCGCCGGTCCCTGGCGCCAAAAAGATTAGGGACTGCTAGGCTAAAGGATAGTATGACTGACCTGGGACTCCCAACCCTCCCCTCTGCCTCCAGGCACAGTATGGCCTCACTGATGAGGTTCACCAGTTAGAGGCAATCATCGCTGCCCTGAAGCAGAAGCTGGCGCAAGCACAGTAGGTTTGGGGAGTGGGCAAGAGGGGGAGGGAGACATCTCCCATCTGTTGGGCCTCTTGCTGCCTGCTGGCTGCCCTGCTGTCTTCCTGACTGAAGACCAGTGAATTCAGTCCTGGCCTTGCAGTCCCCCTCATGCGGGGGTGGTGGATTGTTAATGCCTCCTCCCCAGGGATGCTCTGGATGCGCTGTACAAGCACCTGGCCCGGCTGCAGGCTGACATCGCCTGCAAGGCCAACTCGATGCTTTTGGACACAAAGTGCATGGACACCCGTCGGAAGCTGACTGTGCCTGCTGAGAAGTTTGTACCTGAGGTGGACACTTTCACCCGCACCACAAACCGCACCCTGAGTCCGCTCAAAAGCTGCCAGCTGGAGCTAGCCTAGCCTTGGAAACCGAGATGGGGAGGGAAGGTTAGGTGGGAAATGGAAGAGGAAGTGGGGTGGAGAAAATGAATCTAATAAATTATGGGGTTCTCTGTCCAGATGGTTCTCTGATACTGCTGCATGTAGCCAGCAGGGAGAGAGAGGGTTCTTGGCCATCCTGCACATGGAGGAGCAAAGATCGGGACCATCATCCCCGAAGCTCCATATTTGAAATCCATGAACCTGAAGCTATGGTTCCAAATTCCTTCTCCCTCCTCAGGGAGACCCTCCGTGGGCCAGGCCAGCACTGGGCTCTAGTGGCGTGACCAGCCCTGCCCGGCTGGACCCTTTTTTGGCCTCTTGATACATAGGGGAGACCCAGAGGCGGTTGGGATCACAGTGTAAGAGTCTGGGGGTGTGAGCCCAGGCCCGAGTTGGGGCCAAGTGCAGGGGCTGCCACTGGAGGGTGGGAGTGCTGGAGAACAGAGCGAGGTTTCATAAAGGCAGGCCCCAGGGGGCAGTACCCTGACGGGCAAGGCTGCCATAGTCCGATGGTCCCCTCAGGGTCCCTTTCGTGGTGACACCGTTTACCGGTTGGGAGAATGAGGGCTAAAAGCAGAGACCTGGCGGAATCCAATCCAATCTCAGCGTTGCGAGACCAGCTGTGGCCCACGCACGTGGAGCTGCGCCTCCAGGCCGCTGGGCGGCGCTGCGGGCAGGGAGCGACGCTGGGGCTCCGGGCCGCGGGGCGGCGCTGTGGGGCTGGGGCACTATGGGGGAAAGCGGCGCCAAGGGGAGCGCGCCCGCCGCACCGGAAGTGGCGACGGGTCCGCGCGGATGGCGGCGGCGACGGTAGCGATGACGGCGGCAGGCTGCGGAGGGGCTGGGGCGGCCCGCTCCCTCTCTCGCTTCCGAGGCTGCCTGGCAGGCGCGCTTCTCGGGGACTGCGTGGGCTCCTTCTACGAGGCGCACAACACCGTCAACCTGACGTCAGTCCTGCGTCACGTCCAGAGCCTGGAGCCGGACCCCGGCTCGCCCGGGAGCGCGCAGACAGGTGGGAGGGGCCGAGCGCCCGCTAGGGACTCGGGGCGCCCGGGAGCGCGGTCGGGATAGGTGCGTTTTCGGAGATGAGGCTGCCTAGGGCGGCAGGGGCCAGATCTGGATGGCCCGCGTGCACCACGGCCTCGGCCTGGCTAAATTCGAGCTCCGTCATTCACATGTCTCGCCCTGAACGTTCCCCAGGTTGGGGAACACCATTCTTTCAGCCGTTCAAGCCAGAAACGTGGGCGTCATTCTCCTAAATTGCGCCTAGTTCAACATATACACCCTGCCAATTTTACCTCTTACCCAGTTCTCTCGAATGGGTGCACCACCACTCCATTCTCTGCACAGCAGGGAGTACTCTTCCCAGAAAATAGATCTAATCGTGCCTCCCCCGCATGAAACTCTACAGTGATTTTCCCTTACCCTTAGGATAGAGCCAAATTCCTTAACGTGTCCTACCTGGCCGGGCGTCGCATGCGTCTCCAGTTTCATCTTACACCACTCGTGGCCTTCTTTCTGTTCTTCGGTTCCTCACATCGTGCTTCCTCTAGCCCAGGCCTGTGCCGTCCCTTGTCTTGTAAATAAATCTCTCTCCCCTCTGCTTCTCCCTCCTCTTGTGCAAGTCAACTCCTCACCCAGATCTCAGCCTAGTACCACGTCTGAGGTCAAGCAGAGGATGATTCTTTTTGAAGAGCATGCAGAATAGTAAGGAAAAGGGCCCCTACTCAGGGGCCCTGGAAGAAGAAAAGGAGCTAGAGAAGAAAACAGTTGGATAGGAGGAGAAGCAGGTGGCATGGGTATCAACAAAACCTAAGGAAATTTCAAGATGAAGACACAGGTTACTGGTGTGCTACAGAGAGGTTAAGTAAAGGAAAGTCTGGATTTAAAAAAGCATTTTCAGTAAAAAGGTTGAAGCCTGGAAGTTAGATTTCAGTGGGTTTAGGAGGAAGTGGAAAATGTGAAAGTAGAGTATAGTTTGATATGAAGGAAAGGAAAGAGATGAGCTATGGATGAGGTGAAAAGATGGACAGTTTTTAATTTCATTTTGATTTGATGTTAAGATGAGGGAAAAACATATTTTAGGTTGAGAGTTGTTTTAGGACCCAACTCTAAATGGCCTGAGCAAAAAAGAGGTAGGTCTGACTTCAAGCAGGGCTGAGTCCAGGGGCTGCAGCTGCATCCTCAAGACCCAGTTCCTGTCCTTGTTCAGATCTGCTTTCTTCTCAGTGGCCTTCACTCACTCTGGCAGATCTTTCCCATGGGGAACTCCCAGCAGCTCCAGCAGAGGAAGAGTTTATCTTTGCAGTAGGTGACACAAAAGTCCCAAATTGAGTCTCACTGGCCTGGCTTAGATCATCTGTCCATCCCTGAACAAAGGAGTGGGGCGTGCTATCTGATTAGGCTAGAGGTGGCTTTAACTCCATGCCCTAATCACATGGACTGAGAAAGGAAGAAAAGCAGGGTACAGGGACCAAACAAAGGGAGAATGGGTGCTGCTTCACCACAGAGATCAAGGGTACAGGAGAGGAGACAAAGTAAGAACAAGTTCACCGGGCATGGGCTGGGATGGGCCAGAGGAGAAACTCACTCCCTCTAGGGGAGACTGGAGAGTACAGCTGTAGATAAGGTGCCTGTTAGCCTCTGGCTAGTGAAGGTGATGGGGGCCTCCTCAGAGTGAAGAAGCTGAAGAAAGTGGGCTTGGGGCTTGGGATACGTGGAGAGGGGGCCACATAGCCAATGTGAGGAATGAGAAAGGGGGCTCACTAGGGATTGTGTTTCATTCTCTGTAACTGGCTCTTCCTTCAAATAAAACCAAGTCCCTGGCCCTAGCCTATTTATAGCCCATCTGAGAAGTCACCATATGACCAGTGGTGCTGTGTTGGAAGTGCCAGAGCAGTACTCTCAGGCACCCAGAGGAAGGGAGCGGACAGGGCCAGGGGAGGGAGGGCAACAGCCCCAGCTTGGCTCAGGACCCAAGACTGGTCCTGGGGATACGTAGGAGAGCAGTGGGATATAAGGTGAGTGAAGAAGGAAGGGCTTTGAATGCTAAGGCAGTGAATTTGGACTTCACCCTGAAGGCAGCAGACAGCCATCACGAACCGGAGAGTGAGATAAGGAAAGTGATAGTCTCCTCTTAGGAAGAATTTCCTGGTTGCACATATAGGCCAGGTTGGAGGGTAGGGAACGTGCAGGAGGTTTGAGAGGCCAAAAGCAGGTCATATGAAGACTAGAACTACAGTGATGGCAGCCAGAAGTAGGTGGAAGGCTTTCCTTCGGATATCATCAGGACATGGTCACTGACTCAGAACAAAGAATTGCTGAAAATTGAAGACCTGGAGCCCAGGAAACTGGATGGGAGTGAGAGGCTGACTTAAGGCATTCTGAAAGTGGTAAATAAAAGGAATGAGCAGGAGGGCAAAGCTGCCACCTTGGAGCCCTGCAGCTCTCCTCCCCTCCCCCTCCTCCCACCCTGTCGCTGCAGAAGCATTGTACTACACAGATGACACGGCCATGGCCAGGGCCCTGGTGCAGTCCCTGCTGTCCAAGGAGGCCTTTGACGAGGTGGACATGGCTCACAGGTGAGGGGGGATGGTCCTGGGATGAGACAAACCAGGTGGCAGAGTTTTTGCGCCCCTTGACCAGAGCAGTGATGGCCATGCATGCCGGGACCCCCATCCACAGCAGGACACTATCTTGAGGTCCACTGCAGCTTCCCAAGCTAGAAATGATAGCATCGCTAGTGTAGGCTTCATAGGTCTCCAGGGCTTCCTCTTTTCCCAAACCAGCCACGTTTCTTCTCTCCCAACCTGACAGGCGTCTTTGAAATCCCCATCCTGTCTTCCTTCTCTCCCCTAGATTTGCTCAGGAGTACCAGAAAGAGCCTGACAGGGGTTATGGTGCTGGAGTAATCACTGTCTTCAAGAAGCTCCTGAGCCCCAAGTGCCGTGATGTCTATGAGCCTGCCCGAGCCCAGTTTAACGGCAAAGGTTCCTATGGCAATGGGGGTGCCATGCGGGTGGCTGGCATCTCCCTAGCCTACAGCAGCATCCAGGATGTGCAGAAGGTAGTCGGGGCAGGCTGGTTTCTGGGCTATCCCCTCCCTCCCCTTGTCTTCTCTTCTCTGGGTTCTGCAACAGCAGGTCTTAGCCCCCACTGCCTTTGCCCTAGTTTGCCCGGCTCTCGGCCCAGCTGACTCACGCCTCCTCCCTGGGTTACAACGGAGCCATCCTGCAGGCCCTGGCTGTGCACCTAGCTTTGCAGGGAGAGTCATCCAGCGAGCGCTTCCTCGAACAACTCCTGGGCCACATGGAAGAGCTGGAGAGTGATGCCCAGTCCATCTTGGATGCCAGGGAGTGAGTATTGGGGTAGAGTTGTGTTTGTGAGTGTGTGTGTGTGTGTGTGTGTGTGTAGTGTGGGGTCCTCTGGCATTACCACAAGCTAAGACCTTTAATTGCAGACCCTAGGCAGGGGCAGGAATAGCCCCTTTGCCTTGGCTGTGCCACAGGCTCTCAGGGTCCCAGAGAACAAAACAGGTGGCTCACACTCAGCCTTCTCCCACTTGACTCGTAGGCCTGGGTGTTAGCCTAGTTGCATGCCTGCCTCACCCCCCCACATAAACCTCCCCCTGCCCGGCATCTCCTCCCTGCTGGCTCTGATCTCCCTGAAATCTCACCTCTGACCCACAGGCTGGGCATGGAAGAGCATCCGTATTCCAGCCGACTGAAAAAGATTGGAGAGCTTCTAGAGCAGGACTCGGTGACCAGAGAGGAAGTGGTATCCGAGCTAGGTGGGTAGTCCCCCGACATCTGTCATCCTTCAGAATCAGGCTTGGGCTCAGGGATGGGAGGGGAGCATGGAGACACACCTGCCCGGAGCTGCTGTGACAGCAGAGTGAGCCCTGTAGGGTCCTTAGCAGGTCGTGAGCGAGTGTAGCGCCACCTTGCCCTAGGGCCACAGCACCTTCAGCCTTACTGATAAATGTCCCTAGAAATGGTAGCTGGCCACCAGCTCTTACAGCTAATGTTGACAACTGCTATTTGTTTATATAGTAAGGGAATTTTTCCAGTCACCCAGCCAGTAGGTGTGAGAGCCACGATTTGAACCCAGGTACTCCAGCCTCTAGAGCCTGTGATCTTAATCACCGCCCAACTCGAGGCTGAGAGTGTTGACTTGTGGCAAGTGGCAGGAAGCCTGGAGACATGCAGGGGTGGGGTCAAGTTCCCATAATCTGGCATCCCCACAGGGAATGGCATTGCTGCCTTTGAATCTGTGCCCACTGCCATCTACTGCTTCCTGCGGTGCATGGAGCCCGACCCTGAGATTCCGTCTACCTTCAATAACCTCCAAAGGACTCTCATATATTCCATCTCACTTGGTGGGGACACAGACACCATTGCCACCATGGCAGGGGCCATTGCCGGTGCCTACTATGGAATGGAACAGGTGCCAGAGAGCTGGCAGCAAAGCTGTGAGGGTTACGAGGAGACAGACGTCCTTGCCCAGAGCCTGCACCGGGTCTTCCAGAAGAGTCCGTGAGAGCCATAGCTGCTGGGGCTCTGCTATGTCCAGCAGGACCAACTACAACTCGTGTTGGAAATCCTGAGCTTCTTTGTATTTGGCTCCCTGCCTCAGTCTTCCTGCAGCATGGGTGAAGTGCACCACAGGCCCTGGGCTCTCTGGGGGAGGTCACTGGAACAGTGAGTAAGGGACTGGTGCCTCCCTGGTGCTGGGCTTGTGGCTTGCTACAGAGCCTTGGGCACTCCCAGCAACTCAAACATGAGGGACCAGGGCAAGTTATTTTGGAGGGGTACTTGTGGCATTTTGCTTTATTATCTAGGACATGGGATTGGAGAGGTGGAAATGATCTGTAGTAGCATCATTTCTCCTTGTTGGGATTTAGCCAGTTTGCCAGAAGGCCTGTCTTTGACTGGGCAGGGTCCCTGAACAGCAGGTTTCTATGGATCAAGGAGACAGGCACTTGAATCTAGCTGATCTAGATACACACCTGGCCCTTGGCTGTCAGGTTTGTTAACAGCTTCCATCAGAAATCACAGCAATAAACAGTTTTTGTTAAATCCCACCATGGTCTCCTGTGTTTCTCCTCTGCCCTGAATGGATTCTTCCCCCTCGATGTGCCTAGTGCCTCTGTCTGGGCCATGCTCTCCTAGGGGCTAGCATCCCAAGGTGACGAGCTGCTGGGCTGTCAAGGCGGATTCCTCCAGTTCTTCCAGCTAGCTGCATTGTTTAGCCAGGAAGGGCAGATCAAGCATGGTTTGGTGCCTTTTCCTGTGAGATCACTCAGGAGAGGCAGGGGCAGGAACAGCCAGGTTTCTTTCTCTCAGAGCCTGACTTCTTCATAGATTGTTCCCCAAGTAGCGCCCAAGCCTAGCCAGGCCAGAAACAGGAACCCTTTAGAAGGATGCAGAGTGCACCTTCTATCACTGCTGACCTTTGGGTGGTGAAGGCACATCACCCCACATGCCCTGGGTGGACTGAAGGCTGTGCCTCATTCTGCATCTTGGTCCTAGTCAAAGGCCTCGTCCTGCTAGGAAGTTCTGCACACTCCAATTCAATGAAAGGGAAGAGACACCTCCCATCAAACATCAGGGATATTCTGAGCATCCTTCCAGCCCAATTGGAGAGAGAAGCACACCCAGCTCTGCAGCTAACATGAGGTTTTAGGACTGCTTGGCAGATCTGCTTTCAGCCAATGTAGGGTTCTGCCAGGCGGGGCAAACCACAAGACTTTGCAGGGCATGGATTGGTCTCCAGTGTGTCATCTGATACCCAGAGCCAGAGACAGATCCCTAGCTGCAGAGCATGGCAAGCTGCGAGGCAGGTACTTTCTGCCCAGGGCAGCTCCGTGGTCCCTGCCTTCATCACTGGGCCTGGCACTAGCCCCACCCACAGGAGCAAAGATTCATGATTTCATTCATAATTTGTATCAGATGTTGAAACTTGGACCTTGGGAGCCTGAGCCAGCTGTCATGCTCCACTACCCCTGAGAGCTTGCAGGAATGTTTCAGGGAAGGTTGATCCGTCTTCCCCCAGCTCCAGCCACTGCCTAACTGCTTTCTTAAAAGGCCTCATGGCATTTACTTGGTGCAGAGCTTTGGCAGCTTAGGAGCACAGTTTCCTATGCAGTGGTGACAGAACCCATGGCCGGGCAGCTGGGGAGGGACACATGCTCCTTGAGAGACGGCACAGAGCAAGAGCCTCAGCAAGCTCCCTGGACGCCTTATGAAATCCAAAGGCTTGAGACCCCTCTGCATGAATGCCATTCTCAGCACTGTGCTGTTTTACACAACAGGTTTTATTGAGGCTGTGTCAGTACAGTCAATACAATTGTTTTTCTTTTCAAAAGTCCCATTTTCTTTGATTCCCAAGTGCATTTTTCCCTAATCTTCTGTGACACAGGGCACATAATAGCTATGTAGAAAACTAAGCTGCTTAACCAGGTTAGAAATGGAATGACTAATGGAAAACATTTAAACCTTAATCTTTAAAAAAAAGGAATTGGAATATAAAAATGCACAAGGTAATGTAGTTTTCATTGTTAAAACCTGACATTGTTTATCAAAGCTAGTTAAGTGGACAACTGGAACTAAAATCCCACAAACATTTCAGAAGCACCAACAACCCCTCCCAAAGGCTTCAGGAGTGACATTTATCAGAAGCTCAGTTCTGTGAAACAGTTTTTTGGGGTTCCCCCATACCTTCCTTGGTCCCCTGGGTAACCATTGGGAGCTGATGAATTTCCACCCATCAGAACCTCTCCCTAACAGGTCAGACGGTCAGTGGTGGCTTTGACCCAGAAAGGAGGCTGAGCAAAGGGCTCACCAAGTATGGTTCGAGATTCCTTAGCTCTCATGGCTGTAGGGGCGTAAGAAATCCACCATGAACCCAGGCCAAAACCTATTCTTTAAGTGTCGCTTGGGCAGATTGGGTTTTCATTTCTCCTTTTGAAAGTTAAAATGAGCGGTCAAATGGCCTGCTTTGTTGGGAGAAGTTGGTGGGGAGGAAGACAGGCAAGGGGCCTGAGGGAACCACAGCTTAGCGAGTCAGAAGTCAGCAGTCACCCTCCATTTCAATATGGACGGTCTAGCGGGGCCAGAATCGGAACAGCGCAACCAGGTCAAGTTGACTAATGCAGGCTCGCACTGATTCAAGAAAGTGGGCTGGCTTGGGGAGGGCTAAAGGAGAGGGCCCAGGCCACTGCTAGAGTGGCTGTCCTTACACGGGTAAGAGTGTCCATCCCTACCCCAACGTTAATCTCAGCTTTATCCATTCGGCTTGAACCAGGGGCTGAGGGGATGGGAGGGGGATCCTGCCTGTTTATTACAGCAGAACTCTGATTAGGGAAAATGGCAGAAACATTCATGGCCAACTCATTGCAGAGGGGCCTGTTGGCATCCTTTTTCTCAGAGCCTCAGCCTCCTGGGCCCTAATCCTGCTTAAAACAGGAAATTGGAACCAGAGAGGAAGCTCCCCAGATTAACCCCTCTAGTAGACACACATACCCACCATGTGGTCCTTAATAAGGAAAAGCAGGCAGAACCTTCATCCCCGAGCTTGTGAGCACCTTGTTCTCGGGGCCAAGTGAGAGGCTCTACCTTGGGGATATTTGGGTTGGGGTGACAAGGATCCCTTACAATTTTGTATGAGAAAATCAGCCCTCCCCCAAGAAATACTGTTTACTGATAGTTGACCCTGTCTCATGCCTACCTGTCTCATGCCTACCTGTGCCCCTCCCCAGGGGGGCCTGGGCTGCTGCCCTCATGCTAAACAGAGTCAGAGCTGGTAGGGCAGCCTGGGAGATGGAGATGCCTGTGAAGACACCCCAGCTCCATGCCCTGACCCCTCACAAACTACCATTCCCCATGGCTGTGGCAAGAGCTGGGAAAGGGGATTAGCCCTTCCCAGGAGCTTGCAGGAGGGGCCACACACTTGGACCTGCCGTGGACAGGCCTGATGCCACAGCACTGCCCCTGGGTTTACAGTCTTGGCAGGGTGTCCATGCTGGCCACCTCGATGGTCCCCCTCCTCTCCCTTTCCCCTGGAGAGAAACAAACTCTTCAGGGGACCCACCATCATATGCTGGGTCCCAGGGGAGCTGGAAGAGCCCCAGCCAAGATCTAAGGGAGGCTATGTCCCATTCCTTGAGCAGGTGCCATCTCAGGGCCAGCAGGAAGGACAGGGCTTAAGAATATGTCCCCCCACCCCCTCGGGGTGGCGGGTGGTAGATGGGGAACCCAGTCCCTTCTCAGCTCTAACAGAGAAGCAGCATCTTTCACCACCCAGCAGAGCCCAGGACTCACAAGAGGGTAGGGGTCTCCGACAGCTGGGCTGAGTGTCCTGGAGCCCTGCCTGCAGGCCAGGCAGGGCAGGAATAGGGGTGCAACCCCGACACTGCACAGACACTTGGTGGGGAAGAACTCAGGCCAGCCTCTTCCAGAAACAACCTCAGCCTGCATGGAGGAAGAAACCAAGTCAGTCTCCTCGGGCCAAGGCCAAGGCCACGGACGCCTCTGTTCCCGCCTCTGTTCAGCCTTTGGTTTTTTCTTTAAATGCAGGTTCTTCGTAACTGAGAAGGTCTCTCTACCACTAAAGAGGAAGAGGCCAGGGCAGCAGGGCCCCGTGGGTTATGTGGGGCAGAGCAAGAACCCTGAAAAGGAGGAGTGGATGTACTCAGTGGAGTAGAGGCCATTGGCCTGGTCCGAGGGCATCTGCACCCAGACCTGGTCGTTGGGCCGCAGCTGGAGCACGGCTCCGCCAGACGCCTGGTCCAGGTAGCCCTTCTTGTACTCGTCGTAAGTGTAGGTGGCTGGCACGTTGTTCTTATACAAGGCCACCCACACATTGGTGCCCTTGACATGCACATGGTAAGCAAAGTAGTAGACCCCGCCCACAGGGCAGGTGAAGATGCCGGTGGCAGGGTTGTAGCCGCTGTGGCCATTGTAGAGAGTCCGATCAAATTTAACAGGCATGCCCGAGGCAGGAAAGGGTGAGGTGAGCACGGCAGTGAAGGCAGGTGTGGCATGGGCTGACAGCTCGCCCAGCCCAAACTGTGGCTTTCCGCCCTTGCCCAGCACAGCGCCCTCCACACCACCATTGGGCAGGTGCAGGCCAGCGATGCCAGTCTCATCGAAGGCCCCTGGGGCACCAGGGGGGCCAGGTGGCCCCGGAGGCCCAGGAGGGCCCGTGAGTCCTGGGGAACCAGGGACCCCAGGGGGCCCTGTAGGCCCAGCCACACCAGGTTCCCCCACTTTCCCCTCTCCAGGGGGCCCTGGCAGACCTGGTTCACCCTTCAGGCCTGGAAGACCCTGGGGCCCAATAGGGCCAGCTGGGCCCTGGAGTCCTGGGATTCCTGAGGGGCCCCTCAGGCCAGGCTGCCCAGGGAGCCCCAAGTCACCCTTCTGTCCCAGGGCTCCTGCCACCCCTGGTCCCCCAGGGCGGCCCGTGAAACCTTGCTCACCCTTGGGCCCAGTCGGTCCAGGGGGTCCATGGGCCCCGGGAAGGCCCCTCTCTCCCGGGAGCCCAGTTTTCCCAGCCAGGCCACTTGGTCCCTGGTCACCCCGAATGCCAGGCGCTCCTGGGGGTCCTCCAGGCCCTACCTCCCCCTTAAGTCCAGGGGGCCCACGTCTGCCAGGGAGCCCTGCAGACCCAGGAAGTCCAGGGGGGCCCCCAAGGCCCTGTGGGCCCTGCTCCCCTGGCTCTCCATCCTCACCTGGCTCACCCCTGTCCCCCAAGAGCCCCGGGACCCCAGCTGGGCCCTTGTCTCCCTTGGGTCCTGGCAGTCCTGGCATCCCGTAGCCGGTGGGGCCTATCAGGCCAGGGGGACCCCGGGACCCTGGTTCCCCTTTGGCCCCTGCTGGGCCCTGTGGCCCTGGTACCCCTGCTGACCCTGGTATCCCCACACCATCTACCCCAGGGGGCCCTTTTGGGCCCAATCCCCCTGGCTCCCCCCTGGGACCTGGTACCCCAGGAGGCCCAGATTCACCCTTATCTCCAGGGGCCCCAGGAAGCCCATCCAAACCTGGTTTGCCCAAGCCAGCTGGACCAGGGAGGCCAGGAGGTCCGGGGGCACCGCCTTGCCCAGGAGCACCAGGTAGCCCTGGCTGGCCCACCCCATTGTCCCCCTTGAGGCCTCGATCACCCGGGGGTCCAGGCTCACCCTGGGGCCCCGGCTCCCCCCCAAATCCTGGGGGCCCTGGTACCCCCTGGGGGCCTGGTTTCCCAGGGACAGCAATGCCTGAGGGCCCAGGGAGGCCAGGGGGCCCTGGAGGGCCCCGGAGGCCCTGGTCCCCTCGTATCCCTGGCTCTCCCCGAATCCCCGGCTGCCCTGGTGGTCCAATCTTGCCTGGGAGCCCTGGGGGACCAGCCTTGCCTATCCGGGAGAAGCCAGGGGGGCCGGCGGGGCCAGGCTGCCCATGTAGCCCTGGTTTTCCAGTGCCTGGTTTTCCTGGGAAGCCAGGAGGGCCAGGGGGTCCCCGAGGCCCAGGTTTCCCAGGGGGACCAGGCTCTCCTTTCAGATCCATTGGTAGCAGCGGTAGAGGCATTTCTGAGAGAAAGAGAAAGAGAAGGGGCAGTCAGAGCTTGGACAGTGGGGACAAAGGACCCATCTACCCACTCCCGCACACCAGCATGGATGGATCCTGAGAAGACAAGGCTCTATATCTGTTCGTGAAGTCCACAACCCCGCTCTCTCCTCTCCCAGCTCTTATGGAAGATGGAGTTTAGGGTTCTTCAGTGGCAATCTTGGGAGCTTCGTGGTGTCCCCACCCAGGGCTCCTATCATTCAACCTACCCAGGCTGGGCCTTCCCCAACAGCTTGGGGTGCCTCTCATTCCTGCATGACCTGGGGTTGAATGTCCGCCAGGTGGCGCCCGAAGCCCTCCGTAAGCCAGTTGGAACAGACCTGCTGCCATCCCCACCCAACTTCCCCACAGACCTTCCCACCCCGCCCCCGCCCTACTAAAGACCCCCTCTGCCGGACTGCCGTACCTGCTTCCGGGCCCTACTGGGGTGGGAGGCCCTGGACCCGCATCAGGAGTAAAGCGGAGATGGGAAAATCTTTTGTGGGATTGCGGGGCTGTGACCGTGACCGAGGGGCCTGTGAGGAGCTGGTGAAGGTGGGGAGGCAGGGAGCTGGGGGTGGAAAGGCAGGGAGCTGGGGGTCGGGAGCCGTCCGAGGCACTGGGGGTGGGGAGGTGCTCACCCAGGTACTGGCCCTTGCCCTCGCGGAACGGCGGGCCCACGGGTCCTTTGTGCATGGGCTGCACGTACTTCACCGGCGCGTAGCCCGCTGCCCCAACAGCCCCGCCGCCGGTGGCTGCCCGCGGCCCGCACCCCAGCAGCAGCAGCAGCAATAGCAGCAGCAGAGGTGATGGCACAGACAGGGGCGTCAGAGCCCCCCGCATGGCGTCCACAGGCGTGCTGCAGGGAGGAACCGAGAGGGGCCATCAAGCCAGCCCCTGAGTGGTTTGGCACCAGGCCCAGGAACTCACAAAGAGATCAGAAGTTAGATATTATTCACAAGCAATTCCCAAAGTCTTAGAGTCTGAAGAACCTCTCCCAACCCTGCCCTGGCTATCCATCCCCAATGCCTTCTCCCCTGGACAACAGGCTTCCCCCAGACCAGTCACTCTGCAGTCAGACACCCTTCCAGAGCCCTTGGCGGCCCCTGCTCAACACTCTTTGATGACACCCACTACCATTTGCTGTGCGAGGCATTGGGCTAAGCTCTCCAAAGATGAAAACTCGCTGAATTTCCCTAGCACTTTAACAAGGTAAAATTCTCGTCATCCCATTTCCCAGGTGACAAAAATAAAGCAAAGATCTTTTGGAAGCAAAACTGGGATGTGCCTTAGATATGTCTGACTTTGCATTACGTAGGTGCCCTTCTGAGGCTCCCCACTGCCTTCAGGATCAAGTCCATGTGCCTAGCATAGCACTCAAGGCTTTTGTTTTTAAAGATGAGAATTTTAATTTTCATTGATAAACCATGATTTCCTATTGAATACATAAGAGAGTACAATTAACAATAATATAACCTTCTAACATTTAAAATGTAAACTTTCAGAATCACCTTAATCAATACACAAAGCTTTCATGTCTGGGAAAATAAATTTTTTTTCAAAGTTTTTCATAGTCTTTATATTTTTTTTAAATGCCAATTTTTTTCATACTATATATACATAATTTTTTTAACATTTTATTTTTGAGGGGGGAAAATAATGTTTTATTTCAACAGTAGTCTTCCCAAAAGAGCTCCTCAAAATAAGGGATTTATGAATAAATTTTTATAAATCTTCCTGTGTTCAAAAGAAATCGACTCTACCACATCAACTGCACCCTACTAAAAATCCGAAACAAAAAGCCTGGAAGGACCTGAACAGAGCCACACCCTACTGAAGCCATCAAAGACATCCACAAATAGAACATGGAAGTACCCTCCACCACTGAATCAACGCAGTGGGCAGGAGAGTGGTAAACCATGGCCTCACGACAACATGAAGTGGACTTATTCTTAAAATAGGTAGCAGCACATATATCAATATCACCCCTATTACAGAGACACACACATACCAAAGCATAAGTGTCCTTTAAGTGAAAAACTCAGAAATGATCTAGGAAATATCTATTTTCCTGGGCTACAATAACTGAAATGAAAATGACAATATTTTATGGATGATGCAATGCGGCATCAAGAGTCACCTGAAAACATAACTCATTGGCTAAAAATAGTTCTAAATCCTATCTCATTGATAGATACTTAATTAAAAATGTATATTGAAGGCTTAGTTTCCTAAAAAAAAGTAGGATATCAAGTCCTTTTAAATTTAATCTGTACCTGTGTCTCCAACCCTGTCACCTATCGGGCTTTTCTCTGCCTCTCCCGTCCCTCAGACCTCTGCCCCAATAACAAAGAACTGCTTATGGCTGGCTCCCAGACTCCAGGTAGCCTCACACTTCTGGGACTTTGCATCTACTGGTTCTCCACCTACAATGCTCCTCTCCTCTCTTACTCATCCTTCAAGTCTCGAGGAAGCTGTCGCCCCTTCCTCCATAAAGTTAACTCCTCCCTTCTTCTCTTTCTGACCTAGTCTGGTTACAGCATTTAGGTCACCTCCAAGAACAAGGCCTGGGTGGGGAGAAGCACAGGCTTTTTGCTGAAACAGCCAGCCCGAGTCCTCCACTCCCCAGCTGGGGGAGCTTGGGCAAGAGGTTTCCACTTTGTGAATCTGTTTCCTTGTCTATAAAGTGGGATAATGTGTCCACACAAAAGGGTGTACACGAATGTTCACAGCAGCCGTAAAGTAGAAATAACACAGAGGAGCATCAACTGATGAAAGGGTGAAGTATGGTATATCCATATAATGGAATAGTATGCAGCAATTAAAAGAAATGAAGTATTGAAAAATGCTACAATACAGATGAATCTTCAAAACATTATGCATATAAGTGAATAAGCCAGTTATAAAATTATATAATTCTGTTTATGTGAAGTATTCAGAATAAGTAAATCTGTAGAGATAGAAAGTAGATTTGTGGTTGCCTAGGGCTGGGGGTGCGGGGGAAATGGGGAGTAACATTTTATGGTGATAAAATGTTCTAAAATTTATTGTGATGGTTGCACGAGTCTATGAATACATGAAAAAATATTGAATTGTAAACAACTGTTTAATATGCAAATCATATTTTATTATTTAATAGGTAAATCATGTTATTTTTTGAAAACTGGGCTTCTCAGGGCTGCTGTGATGATTAGAGATATTGTGTCTGCCTCACAGCGGACAGCCACTAATATCTGAATTTTACATACCCAAGGAAAGCCCCAGTTTCCCTCGGATTTCTGCTTTGGGCTCCCCTAACCCCCACCCCAGGGCCCCTCAGCACCTATGCCTGGTCTCCAGAGGGGTTTGGGGGAGAGTTGTGCACACCAGGGAAGCATGTGGGGAGCACAGCCCTCCCTGATGCGGGACTGAGTCCGGAGCTGCAACTCAATGTTCCCCTAAACTCAGGGTCATGTGGAGCTTTGTAGGAATGACTGGAGGGTTCCGGAGAAGGTTGGTGAAGCTGCCAAACCAGCTCCGGGGTTCAAATTCCGGCTCTGCCATCAGCCTGGTCTATAATCTTGGGCAGTCTCCCTGAGCCTCAGCCTACCACTCATGGGGCTCCCCACGCGCCAGGCCCTAGCTCAGGGCCCAGCAGGCTTCACTTCATGGAATTCTCTCAATGACCCTCTGAGGCTTATGCACTTATGTCCTCATTTTATAGATGTTGAAACGGAAGCTTGGACTGTAAAGATCTTGCCCAGGACACATGACTGGGAAGTGTGAGAACCGAGGCCTCATCCAGAGCCTCAGCACGGGGCCCGTGCTCTGTCACATGACTGATGCCAGAACTCCTGAGGCTGCGCCTGACAGGCCCGGACCTCTGGTCCTGCTGATGGAGGCTCTGGCCAGACACTGCCCTAAGGTTTTACATCCCACACACATACTCAGCCTCGTGAAGCGTGTTAGCCTTGTTTTAGAGATGAGGAAACTAGGTGCAGTCAGAACCTAAACCGAGGCTGTCTGATCCTTGAGCCCCCGCCCTTACCACCATACCACCCCACCTCTCATGAACAGAAAAAGGGCCCTCCTGCACCAGCCACCTGATGGGGTAGTGGGGAGCAGTGCTCACACATGCACAGGGCCAGAATACTCTGCCTGATGAGTGGCAGGAGGGTAGGGGAGCAGGTGGAGGCAGGTAGAGCATGTAGCAGGAAGCAGAGGGAGGGGAGCGAGCCATTCTGGCCCGAGTAGGCCAGAGGCCAAGGTCGTGGCACCACCACAGGAGGACTCAGGACAGCCCTAGCTCTGGGACCTGAGACAAGTCCTCACTAGTGGTGGGGGGTGATAGAGGGGACAGGCAGCCTCAGACTCAGCTGGGAGGACTGTGGAGGGGCACAGGAAGGCAGGGCACCAAAGGAAGAGCCCCAAGTCTAGTCAGGAGCCAGGGCAGGGCCTCCCAGCTAGCTCACCACCTTTCATTCCTCCTTGGCAATGTAGGTCTCCAAGGAGCATCCCTACCCCACACCCTGTGGCTCCCTGAACTTGCCCTTTCCCAGCACCTTGGGCACTGTGTCCTCTCCGCTGAGGTGGGACAGACCTGCAGCGAGGCCCCAGAGCAGGAGCTTCCTCTGGAGTGAGGAGTGTCTACGGCAGAATGATAGCTCACATTTGCTGAGCACACAGACCTCCCATCAGGCCCCCGCCTAGGTGCTTTATGTTCAGTCTATGATTTAACTCCCAGCAGGTCTCTGGAAGGGAGGAGCTGTTGTGATTCCTCTTTCTGTAGATGAGGAGCCTGAGGCTCAGACAAATACAGTGATGGGCCCACTGGCTACAGCGGGAGCCAGGATTTGAACAGAAGGCTGTTAACCACTGAGCTCTTAACCACTGTGACATCCTGCCGTGGGGGAGGCAGGGAGAGAGAACAGCCAGAGAGCAAAAGCCAGACAGAGGGAAGCAGACTGAGAACGAGTCTCTCTCCTGCAGCTCCAAGCCACCTGTGGGTTTGAGGGGGAAAGATTACTCCATCTCTTAGAGGTGAGGCTGGCATGTGCCAGTATGGGTGAGGGTTGCAGGTGGATGTGAGTACACGGCCAAGAAAAGGGGTGTGCTGAGCCTGTTCCTGGGGCTACGAAGATAAATAATGCCCTGGATGATACAACGCAGCAGCCCAGGTGGGACAGACTTCTCCCCGACCCCAGCCACCATCAGAGCCAAGGGTGCCTGGGAGCCTCTGAGCCCCCCACCTCCTTCTCACTGTCACCCCTCCCCCACACACCTGGGCTCCCTGAGGCTCTCTGGCCTCTGCACACTCCATTCCCTCTACTGCATCTCCGCCGCCTACCTCTTACTTATTCCTGGACATCAGGGAAGCCTATTGGATGTCTCCTGGGCTCCGCGGACAGCTGCAGGTCCCCATCTCAGCTCTTATTCTTCTTGTTGGCTCTTCTATTCTCTCTACCCACCACATTCCCCCAACTCCGTGCCCAGCACGGGACTTGGCTGGCAAACAATAATTCTCAATAAATGTTTGATGAGCTCAATTCACCGACAGATTTAAAGATCATGTCAGTAACTCATTCAGTCCTTTCCTCAGACTTAGCACAGATCTATGTCACACCGCCCTGGGAACGCTCTCCCCAGGCAGAGGGGAAGAGGCAGGGATATTCACGTGGCCTCAGTCAAAGAACTTCAGCTAAGAACAGCCTGCCCAGGGAAGCCAGGTACACAGGGAAGGATTCATTCCCTTACTCCTGTTCTCCCCGAGAGGTGTCAGGAGTCAAGGGAGGGCTCTGAAGCTCAAGCCCAGCTCTGCTGTGTGACCTTGGGCAAGCCATCACCCTCTCTGGTGACTTCTTAACAAGAAAGGCAGGACCCAGGGAAGCTGGGAAGGGGCTGGGCTGGCAGGGGCACAAGGTGGGGTGCACGAGGAGACGCTGATTCAGAGGATTGAGCAGTGGCGGCAGCAGGGTGGACGCGGTGTTTGGACAGCTGCAAGTCCTTAACGGGGATTTCCCCCCTTTTCTACAAATCCCCGTAAAACAGCATTTTGTCCAAGTCAGCGTTTTGTGGCAGGCTGGCCCTCCCTGGGGCGGCCGAGGAGGCTGGCTAGGAGCGGGTAGTACTCTGGGGGTCTTTCAGACCAAGGGAGGGTGCGGGGTATGGGCCCTGGCAGGAAGACGTGGCACGAATGCAGAACCCCACACCCACATGGCTGTGGGAGGGGAAGGGGCATCAGCTAACAGTGACCCCTCCCCACCAGCCCCCTCTCTCAAAGGGTCCTGTGTCCCAGGAGTGACCGACAGAGGGGACTCAGGTCATCCTACGGAACTTAACAGCCTGCCCGCTCCCCATCCCATTTCACAGATGAGCTATCAGAGGTCCAGATAAAAAGGGGGTCCTAAGGGAGGGGGCTCCCAGAGAACCATGGGGAGATGTGGCTAGTGCAGCCCTGGCAGCCTCCCTCCCGGGAGGGTGGATGGATCATAGCCCCGGGCAGTGCAGACTCCTTCGCTCCAAGCCCCCCACCCCAGACCGGGTGGCTGCAGCCGAGGGAGCGGTGGGAGGGCTCAGGCAGCCCCGGGGCCTGGCCAAACCACAGGTATGTTAAGAGACGCTTCCTGTTGTGGAGACATTTCTGCGGATCGGATCGGCTGCCCCGCTTGCTCCCCCGGTGCCTCCTGTCTCCCCACTCCCCCGGCCTCGCTCTCTTCTTCCTCCCCGACTCATTTCTCTCTGTCTCTGTCTCTCTCCAGCCCCGTCTAAGCCACCTCAACAGGTGAGCAGCATTTCTTCCGCATTTCTCCCTAGCAGGGGTCCAGCCTGGGGGCCCTTAAGGCCTTCCTAGGTCCCAGCAGCCCCTGGACTCCCCTTCCAGCACAGCTACTTACCAGCTAGGTGATCTTGGGCAAGTGAATTAACCTCTCTGAACCTCAGTGTCCTCATCTGAGATGATCTGAACCATCGGCACCCCAGGCGTGCTGCCCTGTCTTGCTACCTTGATAGCCAGGAAGTTGTCCCTTCAATCTAACCTCAGTTCTTCCTGCTGCAAAGCAACATCTCTGACCCTTAAAAAACTTAGGCAACCAGCTGCCAAAGGCCAGGACCTTGTGAAAATTACCTAAAGTTAATTTTCTGGCCTTCTAGGCCTTTTCTCTGACTGCTCCTGAGATGAAACTGACCAAGGGTCACACGGATGAGATCAGAACTAGGATGGAGGTATGGATCTTGGAGCAGAGCAGAGGAGCTGCCCTCCTCACCCACTAGGCGTGACGTCCACCCCAACTGGCCAGCCGGGCAGCTCCAGTCTTCTCCAGGATTCCTGAGCCCCCCTCCCCCAACCTACCTCTCTCCCAGCTTGTGGAAACTAGAGAACCCTTTCCCACCCTCCCCTCCTGAGTCTCAGATGAAAGGGGTCCTGCCTCCTACTCCATGCCCAGGCCCTCCATACCTCTTCCTCAAGGGCCTCTGTCTGTCCGTGGACGCTTCCCCCCAACCCACCCACTCCCCAGTTTCTCCATCCCACGTCCACACAGGCCTAACTCTCCCCCACCAGCCGCCCTCATCTCCCTCCAGCCCTTGTCAGCCAAGCTTCTTGAGAGAACTGTCTTTGCCCCTCACCCGCAGTCGCTATGCACTCCCCACCCTCTCATCCCCATGCTACCTTGTCTGCAGCACTGAATTCGCCCTGGGACCCTGCTCTTCTCTTTCCTGGAAAGGTCCCTCCTCAGATTCCTCCGCTCCCTCTTCCTGTCCACTCTGCAGATCCAGGCTTGCCCTAAGGAGCTGGCTCAGGCCTCGTCTCTGGATGTTTCTCCTGCAGTTTCCAGGTTTCACCAATCCCCTCACCAAAGACTCCCACATCTGTCTCCAGCTATGGCCTCTCTCCTGAGCCCCAGACTCTTGTGTTCAATGATGAGCTGAGCATTCCTCCTGGCTCACCCAACCGATGTCATTACTTTCTCCTTCGTTGCTTGCTTCCCCCTGACTCCCAGATGCCCAGGCCAGAAACCTGGACATCACTTCTGACTCTTCCTTCCTTATGAGGCAGTAAGGAATCTCTTTAGCCTATGTAATGCCTTAGCACAATTAGAAAAGCCGACCCCTCCTTCCAGCCAACTCAGGCCCTACTCATTGGCTTTCCTGGGTGCCCTGGTACAGTAGCCAACATGAACAACTGTACGTGACAGCCCTGTTCCTTTACCCTCAAACGCCCAGTCCAATCTTGTGGACTCAGTCTCCTCTACCCGTCTCACTTCTGTTCCTTCGCTCCTTCTGCATAGTCTCTGCCCTTATACAGACCTTACGAGACACAGCCCAGAGCCTGGCACATCCCAGCCATTTAATAAAGGTTTATTAAATTAAATTGCTAAATCCTCACCTGGATTATCATAATAGACTCTCTCTCATCCCTCACTCACAGCTTTTCTGTTTTCCTCAATACATCCTATAAATACCACAACGGTGCTTCTCAAACTTTAGTGTGTATCAGGCAGTGTTTAAAAACACAGTTTCTTAAGCCCCTCCAGGGATCCCAATTCAGTAGGTGTGGGATAGGGCCCAACATCTGCATCTCTAACAAGTTCCCAGGTGATGCTACCGCTGCCTATCTACGGACCACACTTTGGCACCGCTCTGCCCATGGCCTTCCCTTGCTCTGGATTCTCGTGGCTCCCTAATGCCAACATGATAAATTCCATGTTATTCTTATGTAGTTTCCTAGAGGAAGAGGCATACTTTAGACTCAGTAGGATGTGAAGCAATTAGGGGGCGGGAGGTAGAGAGAGGGGGTGGAGAGATTGATGGCAAGCCCCTCGCAGCTCTGAGATCACAACTAGGAAAGCACACTGTCTAACTTATGTAAGGGGGAGGCTGGGGGCCAGCTCCATGCACGAGCCGTGCGGGTGTGTGCCATGCCCCTCTGTGTCCCTTCATATCTCTGTGCCACTAAATCCAGATCTCGTGTATCTCAGGCACCTCTTGGCGTATCTTCCCTCGCTGTGTCACCATCCCATTTGTCCATCTCTGTGACCCTCTTCGTCTTTATCTGTCCTCTCCTATATCCTTATATTTAGATCCCTGTCTGAGTTCCAGGCTCTGTAAATCTCTGGCTATTGGTCACTCGATGGGACCCTCTGGAAGTGTTTATGGCCTTGACACTCACGCTAACTTCAGGTCTGTGTCCAACCTCCCTGGACGATCGCTGAGCAGCCCCCACAGAGTCTGTGCAGGGACTTGTGGGGTCCAATGCTGAGCTCTCTGTCCTGCGGGATCAATATGAGACTGACCCTCTTAAAATTTAAATGTGCAAGTGTGAGGATTGCTCCAAAGCCGAAAATCTGCCTGGAATCTGAGAGTTGAGGGTGACGGGGTGGCGGCTGGGACAGGGCTACCCAGGGGGGCGTGGCAGGCTGGGACAGGGCTACCCAGGGACTGCGTCATCGTCCAGGCAGATGGCAGGGCAGGAGTGCTGCCCCTGCCCATCATGTCTACCCCACCAGGCTGCAGCTCCACCAAGATTCCCAACATTTTCACCCTTGCAGGGTGGACTCCCAGACCCAGAGGAACCTCGATTTGGAAAGCAGCATTGGAAGTAGCCCCTGAGGGGAAGGTGATGGTGGAATTTTCAAACTGAGAGCAGAGTAAACATCAGGGCAAGGAATATTGGAGGGGAGGGTGCTTCTGAGGGTGTTTTCAAGAGGCAGAGAACTTACAGGTCTGAGAAAGACACAGGCTGGAGATAAAAATAAGGCTTCACTGACAGGGTTGCTGCAGCCTGGATAAGGGCCATGGACTCACCTTTGGGGAAAACGCCCCTGTTTAGGGAGTGAGAAGAGCCCACTGCACTTCTGAGCCCCAGCCTCCTGATATCCAGATGCCCCAGGCTTCTCAATGTCCCCCTGTACCCGCCTGCCGGCTTCACCTGATGATCTCCTCTGCCCGCATTGCCTTTTCTCTCTCTCCTCCAAATATGTTATTCTTCATTGAAAACTCAGCTCAAATGCCTCTTCCTTCAAGTAGCCTTCCCTGCCTCCTCTTAGGCATCTTTCCCCCCAGCTCCACCTCATCTCCAACTGGAGCTTGGCACACAGGAAGTTCTAGGTACAGTCTGCAGCCCGGTGCTCTGGCTGCAGGCCTCTGACCACCCATCTTCCACGTCCAGCCAAGCTCACAGGGTCCCTTTTTCTTTGTGGATATCCCAGAGTCCTTCTCAGCTCTGGGCTGGAGGCAGCTGAGGCCGAACCTCCCTTCCCACAGACAACTAGATCTACCTCCCAGGCCCCCAGTCTCTGCCCATCTCTGAGACTAGACACTCCACTACTCCCTGAGGAAGGAGCATCTTGGGGCAACTAAATGTCCAGGGAGGTAGGAATAGCCAGGCTGAGGCACACAGTAGGTGCCCCAGACCCAGAAGAGGCCCAGCAGTGGGCAGGACCCAGAGTAACAATGTACCCTCAGGCAGGTGGCCAGGGGACCGGCCCTTCCCCACCTGGGGCTCAGGCCTCAGCTGGTACATTCACTCTCACTTCCCAGCAAGGGCCCTGAGCTTCTGACCAGAACTGGACATTGACGGGTCCCCACAAACCCAGCCACCCCCAAGCCCCAGGCCAGGCCAGGCCAGGCAGGGCCTCCTCGCTGCCAATTCCTCGCCTTCTGGTTCACATTTGCAGTCTTTTCCGGAGCGCCACCCGCCGCCCGCTGCCTACCCACGCCTGCCAAGATTCCTGGGCCTTCGTGGCTTCCCCGCGCACGGCGGCGGCAGCAGCGGGCGGCAGGAGGGGCTGGGCCGGGCAGGGAGGGGGCCCGGCAGGAGCACAGCCAGGCCACTGCACCCGGGCAGGCCAAGCAAACACGGGCTCACGCCAAGGAGCCAGGGCAAATAGTTCACAAATGAGAAAAAGCTGCTTCCGAGTTGGGCCGGGATTTTAAAGCTCAGGCTGCAGGGAGCTGAGGTCACCTGCAAGAGCCTCTGCCTGCTGGACATCCTGGGCTGGGAGGGGCTTCCGCTGCGGTGGGAGGGAGCGAGGTTAGATAGCGGCCAGCGATGGGCTCATCCAGCTCGGGATGTCAGAGAACCATGCCCCCAATCTAGCTTACCTTTCAGGTTGGAGGGGCCTCTGTAGGTCCCAGCAGAAGCAATACCTGAGGATGAAAGAGAGAAACAGTGAGAAAGATGCCAGGCGCCGGGAAGCCTCCTGCACTAACTCACAGCCCCCCCAGTGCCTGCCACGGGCTTCTTCCCAAGAGTCTCTCCTGGCCCCAACCTCAGTCCCTCTTCTCAGGAAGCCAGGATGTGACTCCCTTCATTCATTTCACACACACTTAGCCATGTCCACAGGGTGCCTGGCCCTGAGTCGATGTAGTTCCTCCTGTCCTGGGGCCCACGCAGAGGAAGCCCCTTCTGTGCACCAGGGTTTATGCTAGAGAAGTCCCTACTATATATTTCAGGCCCTGGACTGGGGTGGCCCCCACTATAGGCTAGGGTTCCTGCCTAGGAAAGCTCCTACTGTGGGCAGGGACCCTAGGCTGGGCCTTGGGACACGAAATGGCCCAGCCCCATGCTCTGCCCTGAATTAGCTGGAGGCATCAGACAAGTGGCCACCACACAGCTGGCTAAGATCTCTGGGCTCTGGGAGCACACACAGCAGGGAACACTGCGTCCCCCTTGAGTCTTCCCAGAAGGTTTCACGTAGGAAGGGGCGTTGGAGCTGGATCCTGAAGGGTGAGTAGGAGTCTAAAAGGCAGACAAAGTAAGAAAAGAAATTGCTGGCAGTAGGAAGCCTCTCGGCAGACACAGGGAAGATCCAGAAGTGCCGTGGGGTTGAGAGGACAAGCAGAAGCTGCGAAAGCTGGGGCGACCTAGTGAGGAGCCTGGAATGCCATGTTTGCGTCTCTCTAGAAGGCAATGAGGAGCCATGGAAGGTTGCTGAGTGGGGGAGGTGATGTGATCAGAGGCTTGAATGACCAGGTTCCCGTTTCTGCCTCAATCAACCATGATGCCAGACTCGATCGAGGTCACACAGCTGTCCACAGGGGAGCTGGGGCTGTAGCCCAGGGCCCGGCGTGACTTTGGGGTAGATGGGGAGGGGTCGCCCAGCCAGCCCACCTGGCAGGCAGGCCTACCAGCTGCGTCACTCTCTCCCCTAGCTGCTCTCTTGCTTCTGCTCACTCCCATGGAAACTCTGACATCCCAGCCTTGTCTCTCACTGAACAAGCAGCCAGTTCCCCAAGCCAGCGGCTCCAACGCAGCTGAGCCCCACCACTCTGAATACCATGACCCCAGAGGTGGGGCAAGAGGCTACTCTCTGAGGGCCCAGCTTAGCTTATGGAGCCTGGGTGGGAGGTCCTCACTGCCCAGCTCAACCCCAGCTTCTCTGGCCCCAACCCCCAACCCATCATGAGGCCTGGAGAGGGGAAGTGACTTATGTTGGATCTGGGTTTTGAAGGATGACCATGGATTTGACTGGGTGGTGATGGAGAGAGGCAATCAGTCCAGGCCGAGGGAACAGCATGTGTCAGTGTATGGAGGTGTGGAAATAAAAATAAACATAAAAACTAACTAACTAAACATAGATAACATTTATTGTGCATCTCCTATGTGCCAGGCACTATTCTGAGCTCTTCTCATGGAGCATCTCATTTAATCCTCACAACAATCCAGTGAAGCAGGTACTTCGTCTCCCCTTTTTTACAATTGGAGAACCCAAGGAACTGAGAGGTTAAGTAACTGGCTCAAGGTCACACAGCTCATGAGGGATAGAGCCTGATTTTGAACTTAGGCTGTTGGCTCCAAAGCTTTGGCTCTCCAGTATATAAATGATCTGAGATGAGGAGGGCTGGCTGGGGTCAGCCTGAGAAATGCCCTGAATGTCAGGATGAGAGGCCCCGGGTCCAACCTAAAGTTGGCTCCTCATTCTCCTCCTTAATAATAACAGTCTCTAAAGTCCAAGTACACTTAATGCACCAGACATAGCACTAGGCCTGCTCCAGGCATTATTTTATCAAACAAATTCCCTGTAAGGCAGGAATTGCTATCCTGTTTTTCTGAGCGGGGAGCACCGAGGACCAGAGAAGTGACGTCCATTCTCCAAGATTACAGGACTAGGAAGCACAGGGGCCAGATCTGAACCTTGGCGCTTGCCAAGCCCCCCAAAATGGCCAAACCCTGTGCACTTGGATTTCCTGGAGATCTTAGCTATAGGTCCTTCTCCCTGCTTCTCCTCCAACCCCATCTGTACCGCCTCAACCCAGATGGTAACATGGACCGGCAAGGCTAGGAACAGAGTGGGCAGCTCCCATCAAGGGCCACGAGGGTCCACTCCAGTTACCAAGGCTCCTTCAGTCCCACAAAATAGAGAGCTGGGGTGGGTGGGTGTGCCAGGGCAGTGCCTGAGCCAACTTCAATGGGACTCTGTTCTTAACCTCCACCCCCAGCTGCCTTTCCTCACCTCCTCCTTGAGCTCCTCCCTTAGCGACATCTCCGCCTTGCACAGAGCCTGCTGCCAGCTAAATCTCAGGCCAGATGTGGGTGGGACATTACACACCCCCAGCCCCAACCAGTTTCTAAGAGCTGCAGGGCTCCCAAGGAGCCTGGCCAGGGCCCAGGCCCGCTTCCTCACCCCCGGTCTCCAAAATGAGGTGCTAATGGCCATGCGGCAAATAGCCTCTCCCAGAGATGGGCTCACGAGAGAAGTCTCCACTACTTTCTGAGCCTCCTACCACAAGCAGGACCTGGGCTGAGTCTTGCTTAAATATCATGATGGGTTAAGAGCCCAGCTACATGTGTTCTCCCAACCCTACCCCTTACTAGCACATGACCTCATTCATTTATGGCTCAGCTTCGTCAGTAAAATGAGAACAATTCCTACTTCATAGAGCATTTGTGAGGATTAAACGAGTTAATTTCATGTAGCAGACTTCAAGCAGTGCTTGGCATAGAGGAACGTTTAATAGATGTTCACTATTATTATGTTATTATAATCATCATTACCATGACATCTCCCAAACGCCCTGTGAGGTTAGATTATAAACTCTGTTTTATAAGTAAAGAAACTGAGGCTCAGAGAAAAGTCACTTGCCCAAGTTCTCCCAACTAGCCAGTGGTGGATGGCCCCAGAGTTTAGACCAAAGCTGAGTCCGCAGATGACAAGGACAGCCTCACAGCTCCCAGACGCTGGGGCACAGTGTGTCTGGGAGTGGGGATGGGGGTCCTCCACACCCCCTCAGCCCCTCCTGCCTGACCCCCAGGGGCTTCCCACCCAAGCCCATGCTGCGCTGCAGGAGGGGACTCTGCATTCCTGGCTAAGCAGCCGGATTTGCTGTGCTCCAGCAACTATGAAAAGAATGTTTGCCACGAGCTGAGCCACGGTCGCCTGTCAGAGGGAGCGTGGCCTGGAGGGCCCACGCAGAGCTGCATGGCAGCCAGCAGCCGCCACAGTGGGAGGGAAGGAGGTAAAACAGAAAAGTTCTGGGTAGCGAGGGCTGTGGATGTTGGATGGGGGTAGACACCGAAGAGTTGGCCTCCTGGCACCTTTCAGAAGAGAAATGACCCCTCCGCCTACGTGGCTCCTCAATATAGGCTCCAAGGAGAGCCAGGATGGCATTGCTGGCCCATCTCACAGATGGGACTGTGGAGGCCCAGAGGAGAATTACCTGAGGTCACACAGCAGCCAATGGCAGACCTGAGACCAGAGACCAGGACCCCTTCCTCCCAGAGGCTGCCCTCCCTCACAGGGCCCATGGAGACCACAGCTCATTCTTAGTGGAAAACCCATCCCATCCCTCAGTGTTCTGGGCTCTCTCTGGGTTTGACCTTCTCAGGCCCATTATTCTCCCATTTTCCTCGCCCCCCAAAAAAGTACCTTATGTTATGAAAATACCTGGCACTCTGTGCTTGACAGTTAGGTTTCCATTCCTTTTGCCACCGAACCAAGCCCTGGAGAGGGCAGTGCCCCAGGGGGATCAGTGGGAATAACATGAGCTATGCGTGAATCCCAGCTTCGCCCTTAGCAATGTGACACTTGGCCAGGTTACCGGCCTCTCAGAGCCTCCACTTCCCTCTCTGTTAAATGGGCCACCACTCCCTGCCTTACAACATTGTTACAAGGACTAAATGAGATTTACTAACATAGGACCCGGCATAAAATAGATGCCCAATAAACTCTTATTGTTCCCCTCCCCCAAGGAGACAGAAAGAAGAACTGAAATTAGAGAACTTCTGGTGACAAGATTCCCTGCGCCCCAGGTCCCCGATGAGCCCTACTAGTGGGAGAAGCCTCTAGAAGGAAGGGACCCCTGAGCCCAGGGTCCTGGCCTCAGGTCTCAGTCCTGCCACTGGCCTCTGTGACCTCAGGCAAGGTCCCCTCTGAGTCCCCATAAGATCATCCATGATATGAGCCCACAATGCTGGCATGGCTCTCCCCATGACGCTCTCCCCATGACCCTCTGCCACCCGCTTCTCCTATCCTCTAAGAGCCAGGAATCTCAGCCCATCCAGGTTGCATGGGGACAGTCGCCTCCCAATTCAAAACTTTCCAAAAATCTGAATGGAAGCAGGGCCAGGTCCTCCGAGTCCCTTCCCAGGATTTAATCAGAGAGCTATAACAGACGCGGATCAGAAGTCTGGGTGAAAGTTCCAGCTGCTGCACCATGATCACGTGTGTGACCTGGGACAATGCCTCACCTCTCTGCAGGCAAACAACCTTGGAGACAAGTATTAGCATTCCCATTTGATAGATGGGCAAATGGAGGCCCAGAGATGGGAAGTCCCTTA
>NW_006443568.1:2497880-2501030 GCF_000325575.1 Pteropus alecto | reverse complement strand
CATGCAATGCCTGCACTCAAGACCTGCCACCTACACCCCACCATCTGGAAATCTCTGTCTGGGAATATGACCTCCCTGGCTGATGTCTGGGCACTCGTGTGTACAAATGTAGCCTCACATACCCACTTGGGCTTCTTTACACACCCCAGGCTTCACAGACACTTCCCCTCCAACTCAGGGCCACATTCAACGCCCAGGCCCAACCATCTCAACATACCAGACCCTGGAGCCCAAATCCAGCTCTCCCTTCCACTGCCTCCTCTGGGGACAGGCCACAGCATCCTAGTACAAAGCTCCTGGCCTGCACTCGCCTCACTCCCCAACCAATCAGTCAAGGCCTGTCCAGTCTTGCCTCTTACTCCTCTCCATCTATTTCATCCTCTCATCCCCATGGCAACTACCCACCTCAGCCCCCAGCACCTCTCTCCTCACACTCTGCCTGACCCCCTCAGTAGTCTCCTTGCCTATAAGATCCCTCTTTGTCCTTGACCCCAGAGAAACCAGGGTGACAGCCAGATTGCACCACTCTGCAGCTCACACCCTTTCTCTGGACAAAGCCCTTAGAAATCAGACCTCAGAGTAGCTGTCAGTCCTTCCCACTCAGTCTGCCACTGCATAAGCCAACAACAACCCACTGTCTCCTGAGAGAACTCTGCACCGTCCCACCTCCACATCTTTGCACGTGCTGTTCCCTCGGGCTGGAATGTCCCCCCACTTTCCACCACCTGCACCTGTCGAAGTCTGGTTCTCCTTGAAAGCCCTAGCCAAATGCTGCCTCCCTGGCTACCCACCCCCACACACTTTGGCCTGCATGACGTAACTCAGCCGACACCCTGAAACACAGCTGTACCCCGCATGAGAGGTTGCTGTTCCTTTCTGGTTCTTCCACCCCAAATCTGCAAGTGTCTCGGCCCATAGATGAGATCAGTTCATCTGAGGCCCCACTTTTCTACAAGGGGAGCCCCATGCCTGCCACTGGGGGGTCTGGAGTGGGGGTCAGCGGGGCAGGAAAGCTGGAGATCTGCCAAGCTCTGGTCTAGCTCAGGCCCAGGGCAGGGGTGTTAGTGGGGGAAGCTCGGGCTGACAGCCCTGTTCAATATCTTTCCCCTCCCTCTTGCTAGCAGACACATTCACTTCCATTTTTTTCTTTCTCTTCTCTCTGAGCCAGAGTGGAAACATTCATTTTCACTGTGGTGGACAAAGTGAAACCGGAGAGAGAGACCCTAGTGAACGTGTCCGAGTGTGAGTGTGAATGTGAGTGCGTGTTGTCCTGTCTGAGTATGGCTGGGCCATGTGGGACCTGCCATGTGTCTGTCTGTAAGAGTTTGGGCAGGTTCGCATGTGTGCATGTGCCCTACCTGTCATTGTTCCAGCATCTGTGGTGGTGTATGTTTCAGTAGAGCATGTTCACATATGGGATTGTGTGTTACTGTAACTGGGAGGGAGTGTAGCTGTGTGTGACTGTGTGAGTGTGTCTATGGTGTGTCCTCATTATCATTTTGGGGTGATTGTGTGTCCAAGGATCTGTCGGTGTTCACCAGCCCAGCAGGAGGCCACTGGGGGCATCTATGCCCTGACAGAGACCAACACCCCATGGTGTCTCCTCAGACCTACACCTCCTCCCCTGGGCTCTAGAATGAGCTCCCTGAGGCCCCTATCTGTTCAGGGCACTGGGGGGTCAGTCCCCAGAGAGGGACCCCAGGCTTCCTGCCCCTCCCTATCTCAGCCCACAGCTCCTAGACCTTTCAAATGCTCACAACAGCTCCCGGGAGGCTACCTGTGCTAAGGGTACTCTGAGGAGGGCATGGACACCTGCCACCAGACAATGGCACAGGCCTTAGCAAGAGGCACTAATGCAGGCAGGAGGAAGAATGTGTGGGTTGCCAGGGTCCCCTGAGGGAGGTCAGTGGCATTTCTGTGTGGAGAACTAGCATGTTCTCACACACAGTGAGGGTCTCACACACTTACTGACATGCACATTAAGAACATACTGGCAGATACTCACTGTCCTCCTTACCCCCACAACTGCACACACTGACCTGCTCACACACAGAAACGCACAAGCAGACTCGGATGGCTTTCCTTTCCCCAGCAGGTAATTCCTGGGCTCCTCTGGTTGAACAGTATTTCATCTCCCTGGAGACTCCTTGGGGCTACTGTGTCTCCAGCTCCAGGACAGACACTTGGAGGAGGCTGTTCTGGGGCCCTCTGCCCCCAGTCCCTCTGGGCCAGACAACGGCCCCCTCACCCCGCTGCAGACAGCCCTGCTAGTCTCAATCCTGAGCTGGGGGAAGGTGCTGAGCCTCTGGCAGGGACATGTCGCAGAACCTCAGTCTCCATTTGTTGGGGGAAGGGGGAGTGGGGGGGGATGCTGCCAAGACACCTGGAATAGGACAGACTGTGGGGGCAGAAGCAGAAAAATGGAGAAGCTGGAAGGTGGCCAGCAAACCAGCCGGGGCAGAGAGAGAGGGAGGGGGAGGGAGAGAGCTGAACGGCTTCCCTGCCCAAGGCTTGAGGGGGTTCCAACGCTCCTCGCCCCCTCCTCTCTCCTGCACCGCCCTGCCAAGCAAGCTTTGTCATTCCCATTTCACAGGTGGGAATGGACACTCCCAGAGGCGAAGTGACATACTCAGAGCCACATTGTCTGGGAGTCCGCCAGGGGCTGTCTGATGATAGAGCCCCGCTTTGGAGAGAGGGAAGGAGGAAGGGGCTTTATCTGGGATTCTGCCCGGGCAGCTCTGGCTGCGGAGGAGGGAGGAGGCCGGGGCGTGGGGGAGGACGGGGTACAGGGAACCGGATGGGCTCCCCTATCCTACAGCCAAACTCCTGACCCGAGTCCCCATCCCGTCCCCATCCCGAGTCCGAGGAGGCGCCGGCCCAGCTGTCCGAGACAATCTTAGGGGAAGCCTGGGCTAGGTCCTGCCCTCGGAGCCCCCCGAGACCTGGCAGCCAAGCCAACCTCCCTGCCTTTACCTGCAGGGCCGCCTGGGCGCCGCTCCTGGCCCTCGAGGGTGGCCCAGGGCGCGCGGGCTCCAGGAAGGGGGCGTCGGAGGCTCAGGAGGGGGCCTGGGCTGCTCATCATGGTTCCTGTATACTCATTCAAAATTCAGAAAACTGAGTCTCATGCACATGATCACACAGCTAGTAAGA
>NW_006443568.1:2474105-2497816 GCF_000325575.1 Pteropus alecto | reverse complement strand
GCCTCCACCCTCCTCTTTCCACAGCCATAGCCAAGGCCCGCGCCCCGCCCGGCCCGCGCGCCCAGCCCAGCCTCTACGTCGGCCTCCTTCCCGGGACCCACTCGGAGACACCCCCACAGCCACACACATCCCGGGCAGCTCTTCTCCCAGTCACCCTCAAGCACCTCGTGCCCGCGGGCCCCCTGGTCTCAAGGGCTACCGTCTAGGGAGCCACAGACCCAGCTGCTGAGAAGGAGGACATGGGGGTTTCAGTGTGGAGATAGGGCAGGCGGCACAGGGAGCGTCGCCCCAAAATGAGCAGTGACAGAAGGCTTCCTGCAAATGGTGACCCACGCTGAAGCGGGAGGACTTTCAGGGGGAGAGCGAAAAGGAATGGTTGTGATCTGCACATTCAGGCTAAGGGAGGTGAGCCTGTGTGCTCGGAGGCCGACAGGGGCCAGATGCTGGATCTCGTAGGCCTTGAAGCTCCTTAGACTTGGTCTTCAGGGAACTGGGAGCCACAGAAGACTACGGAGCAGCATACTGACTGGTCAGAGTTGTGCTTTGGAAAGAGCACCCTGGTTTTTGTGTGGTGGAAGACAGAGGGAGGGACACTGTGAGGAGGCTGCTGGACGAATCCTGGCTAGGCCATGGGGGTTAGAGGGAAGGGTCAAGTGTGAGAGGAGTGAAGGAGGTGGAATAGACAAGATTAGGATGTGGGATCGAGAGGCCTGGAAAGAGGGAGGTGTGGAGGACAGCACCCAGGTTTCTGGTTAGGCAGTGGGGAGGGGGTGGTCCAGGAGAAGGCGCACGGTTTGATGCATTAAGTTGGATGTGCAGGTGGGACTTCCATGTATCCACAAGGGAAGCGAGACTTCCAGGCTAGAATCAGGTTTTCTGTGGTGTACAGATGGTGACTGATACCATAGGGGTGATGCCCAGGGAAGGAGTACGGGGAGAGGAGAAAGCCCAGGCCAGGATGTGGAGACAGTCAACACGCAAAGGGTGTGCAGAAAAACAAGGTCGGCAAATGAGACTGCGAAAGTGCAGCTGGGGAGTGGGGGGAAACCAGGACAGCGACTCAGAAGGCAAAGGCAGAGCGTTTCTAGAAAACCAGGGAGGCCTCCAGGGTCAGGTGTCACCAGAAAAGTGTCCTTTGGGACTGGCAATTAGCGGTTGGTGGTTGAGGTGGGAGGCAGGAGCCAGGCTGCAGGGACCAAAGGAGTAGCCACAGGGACAGACAAGAAGGCAGTGAGTGAGGTGGAGAAGTCTAGAGGAACTGAGACCAGAAGAGTGTGTGCACGTGTGTATGTGTGTGTGCGTGTGTGTGTGTGTGTGCGCGTGAGTGTGTGTGTGCGCGTGTGTGTGTGTGCGTGTGTGCGTGTGCGTGTGTGTGTGTGCGTGTGTGTGTGTGCGCGTGAGTGTGTGTGTGCGCGTGTGTGTGTGTGCGTGTGTGCGTGTGCGTGTGTGTGTGTGCGTGTGTGTGTGTGCGCGTGAGTGTGTGTGTGCGCGTGTGTGTGTGTGCGTGTGTGCGTGTGCGTGTGTGTGTGTGCGTGTGTGTGTGTGCGCGTGAGTGTGTGTGTGCGCGTGTGTGTGTGTGCGTGTGTGCGTGTGCGTGTGTGTGTGTGCGTGTGTGTGTGTGCGCGTGAGTGTGTGTGTGCGCGTGTGTGTGTGTGCGTGTGTGCGTGTGCGTGTGTGTGTGTGCGTGTGTGTGTGTGCGCGTGAGTGTGTGTGTGCGCGTGTGTGTGTGTGCGTGTGTGCGTGTGCGTGTGTGTGTGTGCGTGTGTGTGTGTGCGCGTGAGTGTGTGTGTGCGCGTGTGTGTGTGTGCGTGTGTGCGTGTGCGTGTGTGTGTGTGCGTGTGTGTGTGTGCGCGTGAGTGTGTGTGTGCGCGTGTGTGTGTGTGCGTGTGTGCGTGTGCGTGTGTGTGTGTGCGTGTGTGTGTGTGCGCGTGAGTGTGTGTGTGCGCGTGTGTGTGTGTGCGTGTGTGCGTGTGCGTGTGTGTGTGTGCGTGTGTGTGTGTGCGCGTGAGTGTGTGTGTGCGCGTGTGTGTGTGTGCGTGTGTGCGTGTGCGTGTGTGTGTGTGCGTGTGTGTGTGTGCGCGCGTGTGTGTGTGTGTGTGTGTGTGTGTGCGCCCGCGCGCGCATTTGTTTTCTAAGATAGAAAGAGCTATCGACAGGTCCAGCAAAGGAGCAGGGAAGGCCCAAGGCTGCCTGTCTCTGAGTCTGGGCCTACCTCCATCACCCCTTCCCCCTCCTCCCTCCTGCCCTCCGAGGGCCTCCCACTTTGCTGTCCCCCTGCCAAAGTACACACCGGCCCCATCACTCCTCACGGGGGCCTCTCACCCTTGCCCACCTCCAGAGCCTGGGCCCACTCTCGTCCTACCACTCAGACTGGGAGGGTTGCAAAGGGGTCTTTGGGTCTGGCCTCTTGGCCTGAGCCAGCCCAGAGGGACTACAGGGGAGCCAGGCTGTGGTACTACCTAAGGAAGGGGAGGAGACCTGGTTGGCAGTTACTGAAGAAGACACTTTCTGGGTTGGAGAGCTGGGCCCCTCTCCTAGAGCTGGTATGAAAATCTGCCCTTGATTAGGGATTAGAGGGGGTTGAGTGCTCAGGGAGGGGGTGGGAGCTGAGCTGCAGGGACTCAAGGTTGACAGCGTGGACCCTGGAGTTAGACTGCCCAGGCTGTAGTCCAAGCACCACCACTCACCAGCTATGCCTTTGAGCAAGTCACCTAACCTCTGGTGCCCCAGTTTCCTCATCTGAAAAGCTCTCATAGGCTTGTTGTACGGATTAAATTCATGAATCCATGTAGATCATTTAGCTCTGTGTGTGAGCTGTTCTTAGAAAGGGGAGGAGAACTCAGTGAACGGGAGCTGGTGAAGCAAGCAGGCAAGTGAGGGGGTGCACTGTGCTGGAGAAGGGGCTCCCCTGGGCTCCATGTACATAGACACGCAAACATCTCATCCCTGATTCCCCTGACTCACTGCATAAACTTTCCTGAGGCCCTCTGGCCTGGTTCTATGTGGCACACACTCTTCCCTGCCCCTTCTCTTATTTTTCTCCCAGTCGAATGCCCTACAGGGATGGAGGGCTCCAGCTCCTTCTCCTTTCAACCAGCCCTGGGAGGCCTGTCCTATTGTCCTGTGGCCCCAATGTTCATGGACCCTCCAGGTGGGGCTCAGCTGCCCATCCTCCAACAGAGGCTGATACAGCGATGCCATGATCCTGCCACAGCTGCCCGCTTTTGCACCAGCTCTTTGCACAGCAAACCCCAAGGCAGGAAATGAGTGTCCTAGAGCCAGAAGTCTGTAGACTGTTCCACCAAGGTTTACTCCTGGGCTAGGCCAGGCCAGACTCCAGCCAGGCTCCCCATTCCACCTGCCAGAGACTTCCAGTTTTGGTCTGTCTCTGGTAGTGTCTATATTTCAGTGGGTCAGCTTTGTCTGTGGTTACCTGCTGTGTGGCCTTGGACAAGTCACTGTGTCCCTCTGGGTTCCCTCAGCCACAAGAATCAGAGACTGGCCAGAGAGGATCCAAGGACTGTTCTAGACCTGAGTTGGGGATATCAAATGAGGTGGGTGGTTAAACTGAACCAGATGAGGCACGTAACCTGCTTAGTGCAGCCTCTGGCTGAGCCGGTGCTGGCACCCGCCTGGTGGTTCAGAATGAGCTGAGGACTCAAGCAGACCTGGGTTTGGATCCCAGTTCTGCTTCTCTGTGACTGTGGGCGAATGACCTCATTTCTCCAAACCTCAAATTCCTCCTCTTTAAAAAGGGGATAATGATAGTAGTTAATGACAGCAGCTAACCTTCACAGGGCTCTTAGGCACTAGTCTGAGCACTTTACACAGATTAACTCATTTAACACTCACAGCAGCCCCCTGAGATTAGCATTATTAGATGGGAGAAATCGAGGCACAGACAGGTTAAGTGACTCACCCATGGTCACATAGCTAGGAAGCGGGTGAGCTGGGAATCAACTCCAGGCAGCCTGGCTCCATAATCTTCCCCTTTCCCACCACTCTTAGGAGAGATAGTGAATAGAAAGGGCTTGACACAAGCCTGGCACATAGCAACGACTCAATAAATGTTAGTAATTTTTGTAACTGTTATCACAATTCTCCCATTTCTTCTCAAGGAAACTCTCTAGGCTCCAGCCACCCCAGATTGGAGCCTGAGGAGGGCCTGGATGGAACCTTCCTCTTGCCACCCCTTCCAACTCTCTGGCAAGCTGAGGGGAGGGAGGAAGGGAGAGGTGTTTGCACAGATGTGTGGCCCAGGGTACACAAATAGTCTGGGGAGGGGGTGTGTGGTGCTGGTAAATTCCTGCTCCACCGGAACCTTGGTGGTTCTGCACCCTCCATCCCCACCCCTGACTTCCCACATCTGCTAGAGCACGGGACCCCTGGTTCTACAATTCCCGGGAAGTCCTTCCCTCTGTCTAGCCCTCCTTCTTTCTTCTCAGTTGCCAGAAGCCTTGCCTACAGGACTAGGAAATGAAGATCCCTCCTGTAGCCACCACCATTCTCTTCGCTCCCACCCCAGGGGATCTCTCAGCAGGATCCTCAAAAATCCCAGAAATGCAGTGGAAATTAAAGTTACCTTAAATATTCTAATCTTATAACAATTTTACTTCAATTAACATATAAATGTGACCACATGTGCTCAGACCACCCAGTGGCCTGGTTGGAGGTTTGGTGGCGGGGTGGGAGTGGCGATAGGACACTCCTTGGGGGAGAGGTCTGTAGGTCATTAGGTCCCTCCCTCTGCTTTCTCCTGGCCTGCCCACACAGAGTAAACCTTCCCCTTCCCCACTTTCCCTCGGGCGGCCCAGGAAGAGTGGCAGGCCGTGGGTGGATTCTCCTTATACTCCCTCCTCCATAGCTGGGCTGGGGGCTAGTGATGCTCTACGGGGAGTGGGAGGCCAGGGCTGGCTTCATGGGTGTCAGCTTGTGTAGTCACATAGAGCCCCCTACTCAGAAGGGCTTGGTTTAATGCTCTGCTGGGTCATCTTGAAATTCCTAATACTTTTTTTTTCATAATTTTTGAACAAGGGTCTCTGCGTTTTCATTTTGCACCGAGCCCTGTAATTTATGTAACTGGTCCTGATGGAGGCCCACACTGCCCACATGTCCCTCTCTCTGCGGCCCCTCCTCATTCCATTCTCATACTCAGTTCATACTCAGTCAATAAAAATGTATTAAGCACCTACTTGGTGCTGAAAAGTAGTGCTAGATGCTTGGGGATATAGCAATGAACAACAAAGACATGGTTTCACAAAATTACCATCTGCACACACTCAGACACTCACATATCCATACACGTAGTTATACAAGACAGTTCCCCTAATAACAATCATGTTCATAGTAGCTGCCAATCAGGGAATACTCAGCCTGCCAGGAAATTTACATACTTCATCTTGTTTCATCCTTAAAATAATCATCAAGATAGGCATTATTATAATCACCATTTTCCAGATGACAAACCTAAGGCTCAGAGTTCAAACTCCTTGTCCAGTGTCATATAACCAATAAGTAGCAGAGCCAGGACTTGCCCTTGTCTCTCGTTTTCAACCTCTCCTCTCCTCCCCCCACCACACACACATTGTATTCAGCTGCTTCCCTATGGACTGAAGCTTCCAGCATCTCCATGTCCCCTGCCCCTAGCACAAGGCTACATTTTTATTAAATGAAAGAATTCACATACAGACACACTTCCCAAGGAACACAAGGAAAGAGACACACACTGAACCACAAACATATATATACATAACACATGTTGTACTGGACAAAAGCTTGATGTCCAGCACGCTGCCCACATGTCCCTCTCTCTGCGGCGCCTCCTCATTCCATTCTCATACTCAGTTCATACTCAGTCAATAAAAATGTATTAAGCACCTACTTGGTGCTGAAAAGTAGTGCTAGATGCTTGGGGATATAGCAATGAACAACAAAGACATGGTTTCACAAAATTACCATCTGCACACACTCAGACACTCACATATCCATACACGTAGTTATACAAGACAGTTCCCCTAATAACAATCATGTTCATAGTAGCTGCCAATCAGGGAATACTCAGCCTGCCAGGAAATTTACATACTTCATCTTGTTTCATCCTTAAAATAATCATCAAGATAGGCATTATTATAATCACCATTTTCCAGATGACAAACCTAAGGCTCAGAGTTCAAACTCCTTGTCCAGTGTCATATAACCAATAAGTAGCAGAGCCAGGACTTGCCCTTGTCTCTCGTTTTCAACCTCTCCTCTCCTCCCCCCACCACACACACATTGTATTCAGCTGCTTCCCTATGGACTGAAGCTTCCAGCATCTCCATGTCCCCTGCCCCTAGCACAAGGCTACATTTTTATTAAATGAAAGAATTCACATACAGACACACTTCCCAAGGAACACAAGGAAAGAGACACACACTGAACCACAAACATATATATATATACATAACACATGTTGTACTGGACAAAAGCTTGATGTCCAGTACTGGACTATTTGAGTTCAAATCCTGAATCTACTATGTATTAGCTGTGTGTCTCAGTTTTCTTATCCGCGAAATAAGAATAGTAATAGGCTTGTTGTGAATACTAGATGAGAAATATATGTGAAATGCTTAGACTACCATTGGCACATAGTCACTGCAATAAATATTAGCTGTTGCTATGAATAACATTGGTCTGTACTCACACATGCCCTCATGCCAATCACACCATCTTCCCAGTCCTCCTCTAGCCTAGCTCAGTCCTAGTTGCCCTCCTTGGCTGACCGTCTAGGCCCCCAGAACCAGAAGAGAAGAGCAGCTGCTTCTGCCTGCATCCTCTAGGGCTACACCCGTGAGGGCCCGTGTATGTGGTGGTGGGGCAGGTGATGATCCTCACCAGCTCTGGATCCATCAGAGAAGGCTTCCTCAAGGAGGCCTCCGCCCAAGCCTGGTAAGTTAGCCAGGTGTAGGCAGGAAGGTGCTGTCCTGTGCCTTGGCTCCCTCCATTGTTCCTCAAAACACCCACCCCACATCCTCTGCTGCAGGGTTCTCTCTCCCCCCCTTCCTCACAGTAGAAACTTTCCTCTCCTCCTGCCAGAACGTAAATCGCCCCTAGGAATGCCTTGCATCCCACAGCTCCCCTGGCAGTGGCCAGCAGCCGTCCTGGGGTCAGGTCTGGCCCTACATCAAAGGCTGGGGATTGGTAACAGTGAGGCTCCTCGCCTTCTGCCATCCTCCCCCTCCTCCCACAGGCCCTCTGGCTTCCAGGGAACAGCACATGGTAGCACTTAAGCTCTGAGAGAACCGGGAGGATGCTTTTCCTGCATCACCACCCCCAGCCATCCACAATGAACTACTTGTTAGGAGACTATTTTAATTTTACTTAATGTAATTTCTGCTCCTGGGCCTCTGTTGCTACCTCCTTCACAGACCTCGCTGCTCAGTACACATTTAAGGCGGCCAATCCACCAGGGAAAGGCATAACCTGAATATGGAAATGTCACTGGCAGGAGTCTGGGGCAGGAATAGGACTTTCTTAACGCCAGGGGAACCAGGCTGGTGTGCTCTGGTCCCCACTCAGTAGGTAAGTGGGGTTAGTTGGGGTGGGCTCAGAGGTAGCTTATACAATGCGGGAGGCCAGCATGAGAGTTCCCGGGGGCCACTGACTTCTTAGCTCATGTGCTCTTGCCAGTGAGCTGGGTTCGATAGGCAGGCCCTCAGCCTGGCAGCCATGTGAGCTTTGCTTTCAGGTCTCATGGGCGTGACGGGAGGAAAGGGGCACTTCCTGGCTCTGACCAGCTCTGAGATTTGCTCCATCAGGTGCATCTTCTACCACATTGTGAAAACCAGGAGTCCAGTGGGCACTCTCTGAGATAGTACTGTGGTGATCCGGAGACCCCTGGTGGCCAAAGACTGTAGAACGAGGCCTTTCCTTAGAGCTCTGCCCAGCCACCACCAAGCCCACCAAGGCCACCAGTATGGACCCCTCCAGCTCCAGAACTCTTCTGTGACCCAGGCTCATTGAGAACCCTCCTCGTTAGCCAGTCTTTCCCATATAGCCAGGCGCACCTGCCTCATCTTGCTGGGAGGGCATGCCAACATATCAAAAAGAATGGGGAATAGCCTAGCCTAGGGTTGGGGGAGGGTCCCAGCCTCACATTCATAGTAAGGCAGAGGGATACGTAATCTACAATAATTAATCATGGGGTGGTAGGACCAGAAGTTAGCTTGCTGGAACTTGTATGCTAGGCTCATTTGGGAAAGATGATGAAGTGATGTTTCGCATAGCACCAGCCCCTTTCTTTCTCTCAGCCCCTGGGTGCACGTGACATAGTAGTGGGGCTGTAACTGGGAAAAGTCACTAAGGGGGCTTTGTTTCCACAGTTTGACTACCCTGTAATGTTGCCCAAGATTAGCTCTGGAAAAGGAAATATCCAAAACCTCACACCACACAAATGGCTGCTGGAAAGTTGGTTGTGGTGCTGGGAGGAGAGGAAGGGCGAGGGGCCCCTGGAGAAGGGAAAGTGTGGAGCTCACTTTTCTTGGCAGGGACTGGACACCACACAACTCTTTCCACATCTGGGCCCCAGCATTCATTCACTTAATCTTGCTTTCATTCAAACTCTACTGCAATTGGATCCAGCCTTATAGTGGGTGCTAAGGGTACAGATGACTAAAAATGGGATACCTGCCCTGGGGCCCCAAATTGTACCTGGAGGGGGAGGTAGAAGCTCAGAAAAGGATGGGACCCCAGAGGGAGCATGAGCCTCCCTATACTTGGAGACATAAAAGTGACCTTTTCTCCTCTTTTCTCCTCTTCCGGCTAGGTGGTTTAAGTCAGCTGGAAGAGGCAAGTCCTGTGCAAACTGCCTCTTACTGGTGTCCCAGAACTTGGTCCTAACCTATACAACCAAGACACACTTCGAGCACAATGTATCTATAATCGCTCATCTCAGAACTGTCTACTAACCTTGAGGAAAGCCTAGAGGCCCTATTTCACCCCCTCCCAACAACCCGAGTAGCTAGATCTCGAGGCCCTAGGCTGTCCCCAAGAATGGTGCTGCCAAGTAAGGCCTGACCATCTGATGCCCCTCTTCTCCACAATGCTAATCAGGCTTTGAACCCTAGCTTCTCCATTTATTAGCTGTATGGCCTTGGGCAACCTGGAGCCTCCCCTCTAAAGATGGAATTGTGAATGAGATAATATATGTAAAGTGCTCGTGTCTGACACGCAGTAAGCACTCAATAAATGGTACCCAACACCAAGGTTTACATGGCTTTCTGAGCCAAATCCCTTGACTAGGTGGCCAAAAGCCCAGGATAGTTCATTTCAGGCATGTCTGGGATAATAGTCTACTTCCACATTTTACTACAGACAGTAGACCTAAAAATGACTCTGAAGGGGCCTCATTTGCTCCCAGGTTTCCCAGGCTCTCAGGTCTGTAGGGAGAAACCATTCCTAGACCAGGTAAAATCGAGGCAGGTCCAGGAACTTAGCTGGTCTCCTCACCCCACTGCAACAAAATTCCCAGGGATTAGCAGAAAGAAAACAGGACAGGACTGGAATTTCACTCAAGAATGTGTCTTTATTGAAGAATTTGTAAGAAAAAAAGGATGAACCGTCTGTAAAAAGAGGAGATGTTGCCTCCAAACAGCAGGGAGTAACAAGAAACCGGGGTAGCCTCCCAGGAGTCGGTGTTCCCAGCACGACTGGCTCCCCTTTCCTGGCAAGCACTAGAGTGTGTCGCACTGCAGCTAACAACTCTTACCCACCCCTTGCCGCCCCTTCTCCCCATTCCACAACCTGGGTCCCCTACAGCCATTTCCCAATGGCTTTCTGAAGGTCCAGGGATAGATGTTCTAGGCTTGCCTCTTAATGGAGTCAAAGTGAGTTTTGCTTTGGAAAATTCAAACAGGAATGTAAAATGGTTGAGCTCTTTCTAGTCCAACCAAGGATGACTACATCCAGCCCCTCTGAAGGGAGAGGAAGCAAAGAATTTCCCTCCTGAATGTGCACACTTGTGGAGTAAATGGACTATGTCGCAGTCTGCTCTTTCCTAGCTAGCATGGAGAATGGAAACAAGGTTAGAAGAATATATAACATCCGTGTTAAAGAGTCACTGAGTTCTACAGGGCAGAGAGAGCGCTGAGGCTTTCTGGTTCCAACAAGTGCTCCTGCTGGCTACCCTGAAGTCCTGGGGACGGTCACTCCTCTCCAGCTGGGAGATTGTCTTCAATCCGCCTGATGAACCTCATCCGGATTTCTGTCACACCGTCTCCTTTCAGGGTGTCTTGGACAAACTTGGCCTCCACAGCCATCTGGACCTGGGAGATAGTGGGAAAAAGAGATGGCTGCCTAGCCACAGCCTCTAGCTCATCCACAGCAGCCAAAAATAGGGGGCTGGTTTTCTGCAGGACAAGATTGTCAATGCTAATGTTCCCTTGCAGAAGGCAGTGGCCCTACCCCACAAAGAGAGACTTAGCAAAGAACACCCCCAAATAAATGAGACTGTTACCAAATAAGCCAATCTAGGACTGGATGTTCTGGGCTTTGGGTGCTAACAGCACCTTCTCCCAGCCTGGCAGGGAGGATCACCACCACATAGAGACATCCAGCTTGGAGCCTATGGTCAGCAGCATCACCATCTCAGGCAATGAAGCGCTGGGTAAGCCAAAGGCCTTTCTTTTCTCTCTCTTATTCATTAAAACATTTATCAAGCCCCTGCTATATTCCAGGTGTCCCAGAAGGTAAAGAGCTGCACTCACCATCTCCAAGGCTCCCCGTAACACCCCACACAAGAGATTGGAATAAATAAGAGATGAGTGGTTATCAGGAAGTTCCACAAAGTCCACCAAGGGGTTATTTTCCAAAATGAGGGAGAATTCATCACCAGCTGGGCTCCAATTGGTGATGCTTGGAGTGATGCCCAAGTACATCTTGAATGCCACCTGTCAGAGGACACACAACAGCACAATGGGAAGAGTAGTAGGGGCTGTATGACAGGGAAGGTATTCAGAACAAAGAAAAAAAGGCGCTTGTGCACAGCTCCACATCCCTCTCTTTCGAGGCATCGTAAACTAGGCAACAACGTGCTATCCACCTGCACGTCTTAGCAGAAGGGAGCACTTATCTTCTGAGTGGGGTGCCTGCCCTGAACCAGCATCTGAGTGAGGAGAGGGCCAAACCACTTCCCTGTCCTCTGTGCCATCTGAACCCTTTTTGAAAGCGAATACAGGTCACTGGGGCAGAATTACTCTGAACACATCCTTCCCTCTACCTACCCTCCTAATTTCAAACCCTCACAAAACTCTCTCCACTGCCAACCCTCTCTAGGATTTGGGTATGGCCGACACGCTCCACAACAAAAAGAACCAACCTTTAGGTAACTGACACCACAAAGCTATAGGTGTTTCATCAATCCTGTGTTATATAACAATATTATTAACAACAAACATTTATTATACACATACTACGTTAAGTGCATTCATTTTACCTGAATACCTGTTCATTTTTTTTTTATTTACTCCTTACACCCTGTGAGATAGCTCTTATTTTCTTCATTTTAAAGATGAGGTAACCGGTAATTAAAGAGGTTAACAATAACTTACTTAAGAACTAGTAAGTATTGGAGTCAGAATTTGAAGCCAGGTTTGTCTGTATTAATAACCCCCATGCTACTCTGCTGCGTCTTCACAGTTAAGGAGATCTGGCTTTGATTTCAGTGGGGCTTTAATCTACAGGAATGACCCCAACCACTCTTCCTATTTTCATAATCTGTGTTATTCTCAAACCACCAGGAAGGCTTCTTTGGTCCAAATAGCTGCCTAACTAGTCTTTTGGAATGCTAAGGGCCTAAGGGAGACAGAGAGAGCGGTAAGCAGTGCCCCCCCCAGTGACAATCCTTTGACATGGCCAGCTGGCCCAGGATAATGACCTTGGCGATAACATCTGCAGTTTCCCGAAAGTCATGGCACCTTCCAACATTTGACCGTGCCAAGAAATCTTCAATCAGTCGGACTCCAATGTTATAGCCCCTGGGAAGCAAATGAGAGAAGACTATATTACGGGGTCTGAATATCTTATATCTAAACATAAAGCTGTTAATGGTAAAAGGAAAATGGAATAATTCCAAAACATCTCAATAAATGAGTTCAGTGGAAACTAAAATGTTGGTTACAAGAGAGATAACCCTATTCTGAGCTCTAAAGAACCATGTAGATTCAATGTGCTAGGGAGCTCCATTCTTATTGCTCCCACAGAGAAGCTCACTCACATTTTATCCAGCTGTTTATTCACATCTTCATCATTTTCATAGTCCTTGCATAGCTGGGTGACCAGAGCGCCATAGGTCAGGGTGAAGAGCTCAGAGCTCTAAAAGAGATGTAAAAAGCAGTCAGGACCAAGCTGCACAAGAGAAAGTTTGGTGAGAGTCTGAACTGGCCTTAATGCAACTTTTGGGATTCAAAGGAAGGTCACTTGTATCTGGTAAGAGAAAACATTATCCCCTATGGAGTGACCAAGGAATTTATCTCCCCAGTGTCAATGTGACAGGGCCGCAGCCAGACCCACTACAAAACAGGCTGTTAAAGGCACCTCATACACTGAGCAGTCACTCTTCCAAAACACAAAGGTGGGCTTCCGCCAACCCAGAACCCCATCACAGCTGCCAAGCCTAAGCTCAGAATCTGGTGTGAGAGCAGTTAATTTGTTCACTAGATTCTGTGAAAGACAGACCCAAAGCTGACATTTACAAATTACTCTCTGTGAGTTAGCAGGTGTGACCAATGGCTTCCCCACACCTTAAAACTCTGGAGTGTCCTGGTCTAGAGTTAAACTGCACTCCTAAAGCCCCACCCAGGAGCAGCAGAAGACCCAGGGGCCTGGTCCATGGGGAAGGAAAGAAGTCCTAAACGAAGTCCATTGCGTGGAATGATAACGCCTCTTTTAAGTCACCAGCATGGGAAAAAATAATGTTCCTCTTGACACATAGCTAGAGCTTTTCCAGGAAAGGTGATAACTCTGAAAGAAATATAATCTTTTGTGTATCTGGAACACAATACTGACCTGGCCTGGTTTCTATTATAACCACAGTTAAAATCACAGAAACTCTTTTTCTGATAAAGAATCCTGTCACCTTCCCACTAATAAACAAATGTGGAAGGTGAAAGGAATGGCAAAAACCAAGACTACAGAATGAAAACAGCAAGTCAGGGGGACGGCATTATCAGAGTTAAACAAAGTGAGAAACATGTTAACAGCACATTTGGACCAAAGGATTCACACAAATACAAGGCCGAACTGCCACTCAACCACTCTTTTCTGAATGGAGGCTTGTCAAATTTGGAGCAGAACATCTTTTTGTCTTTATGTCTTCTGGGGAAGAAAATCCAAGTAATGTTAAGGCCCAGACTCTCAGGACCCAATGCTTCTCACCTCATCCCCATGGCCTGCAGGTGAGGTCACTGTAAGAATACTGTGAATGCTTTTTGTTTACATTCTGCAATCTATTTTTAGTCATCTCATTTTCCACCTCACAATAACTCTGTAAAGCAGAAAAGGCAGGAATTAATTTCATTTTAGAGATGAGGAAACTGAGACTCAGAATGGTTAAGTAATTTGCCCCAAAACAAATAGCTAATAATTGACAAAAGTAATTTTGGGAGATAAAACCCAAGAGTTTATAAGCCAGTGTTCATTCTATTCACTGTTCCCCACAACTACAATATTAATAACCCCCCCTAAAACAAAACAAAAAACTTAGCTGTACTACAAAGTCAAAGAGAATCCGTTTCTGAATCAGGAAGCTCTTTGAACTCAACTAAAACAGTCAGATCAGGGTCTCCAAGAGACCTTTTGCCAAATATGGCAATTGAGAGGCAGCTATTGAGGAGGAGAATAATTGTTTCAGTAAAGTTAATGGTTTGGCACTAAAATGACTAGGGCATGAATGGATGGAAACAATCCAGCAGTAACCAGTCCACAGAATGGGCATCACTGCATTAAGTCAGGAGAGCTTTCCTTCCATTATTAATGAGCCCTTGGATGGAACTCCAAGAGCCTCAGCCCATCACAATGCCAAGTAACATACATATCACGCCTTAATCAAGGTCCTTATACATGTAACCGTTCCCAATTTACTGATAATAAAAATCAAGATCCTAGACAGAGCTGTCCGTGGTCACAAAATCAATATGCCTGGGATCTGGGAATGAGACCTCCTACTCAGGCTTTCCACACCCTCCAATTTGCAAGTCTGTCTCCATCTTCAATTATTAACCAAATCTATTTGGAAGAGGGTGTGACATAAATACATAACTTAAAGATCTTCATACTTTAAAAACAGAACTGGGGCTGTGTATAGAAAAAAAAATTATTTATTCAATGTTTACTATGTACCAGGGGCTATCTAATAGGAGACAGATAATAAACAAAATAAATAAAATACATAGTTTGCCAGATGATGATAAGTGCTGTGGAGAAAAATAAGCACAAACGGAGATGAGGGGTTATTATGCTTGTGTATGTGTCTCTCAATTTTAAATAGGGTAGTCAAAGAAGGCCTTATTAAGGTGATATTTGTGCAAGAACTGAAGGGAGTAACAGTAAGCCATGAAGATAACATCTGAGTGAAAAAATTCTAGGCAGCAGGTGTAAATCCCTGAGGTGGGAGTATGTCTGCCATGTTTGAGGAACAACTAGGAAACCTGTCCTTGAAGAGGAATGAACAAAAGAGAGAACAGAAGAGGAAGTCAGAGAAATAAACAGGAGGTTGCAGAGTCTGAAGACCTGGGTTTTCAGTCCTGTGACCCTTAAAATAAAAGGTTCCATGGAACTTTAGAGGTCGCTAATGCAATTTCCTCAATGAACATAAGCACCACATTCTCCCTCCCAAAAGAAACATGAATCTCTTCAGCAACACTTCCACTTTCAGATTACTTTAATTATGTTCAATAGTAATGGTCATTAACATTTACAAAACGTTCAGAATGCCTTCAATTTCTCATTGATCCTCATAACCACCACAAGGGGTTACCAGAACATTACCTATCCCCATTTTACAAGTGACAAGTTAAATAACTGAGATGCAGTCTTATAGTTGAGCACTGTCCTGTAACAACTTATGTGGTTCTAATCCATTGCTTAATCTTCTTGAACATCAGTTTTCCCATCTGCACTATCTTGACATTATCTGCCCTTCAGGGTTACAGTGAGATTCCAATAAGAATGTTTGTAGAGCGCCTGAGGCTCAGTATGAACTCAAAAAGTAGATATCATTTTTATTCTTAAACTGGTTCTCTGTGGTGTGGTGCCAGAGAGATTCAAAGGGGGAGATTTTGAATCAATATGGAGAACTTTGTAACAATTAATAAGGCATATAGAAAGAATATTGGGTTTGTAGTTAGAACACCTGATTCTGAGTCTGAACTTGCCACTTACTAGCTGTGAAACTTAGGTCAGTCCCTTCATTTTGCTAAACCTCAATCTCCTCACACAAAAACAGTAACAGTAGAACCTGTCATGCCGATCACAGGGTTATTGGGAGGATCTAATGAGATAACAGAATTAAAGATGCTTTCCAGACTAAGAGACCATATGAATGATTTCACACTGGCATAGTCGATATGATCTCTAAGTACTTATCCAAGTACTTTAGGCAAAACCTGAGCAAAGTGAGTTAAAGCCAAACCCTATGCTCATATGAGCTATTACACTTGATGGTTTTCAGGCAGCTTTCAGTTAGCACCTTGAACGAAACATGGTTTGGAATCTCCTTAAGGGGATTGATCTTTGGCGCTAATGCTCCAAGAGTCACACTTATTATTTTGTCAACAGAGGTAATCCAGTGTGATTGTCCTCAGCAACTGGGGAAGGAAGGTCAGTAATGGAGATTCTGGCGTCATGGAGATTCTGGGTACTGCTATTTAGTAACTCACCTGTGCTCTGGAGAATAGAGCAGTTGGGATTGGGTTTCTAGTAACATAACACAAAAAGACAAGCCCGACTGTCCATTGTATTCAAGAACCGAATGCTATACAGACACACGAAGGCTAATATTGTTACTAACAAGGATACTTGCTGACATTTACTGAGTGTTAACTGTATTTTTAGGTATACTGTCACACTGCTACCTTTACATGCATTACCTCAATTAATCCTCAGAATAACCCTATGATATAGATATGATTGTTACCTTTTTAAATTTATTTTTTAAAGCTGGTGAAATTGATGCTTAAGACAATGAAAAAAGCCTATACAAGGTCACATAGCAAGTAAGCAGTACAGTCAGGACTCAATCCCAGATAGTACTATACCTCTGTGTTGTGTACTTTTCTGATTCTCATAGGGTATGTGCTTAGGGACTAAAACTTCATCTCTGCACTTCCCACAACACCTAGCATAGGGCTTTACCCATAGTTGGGACCCAAGAAGTTTGCTAGATAACTGGGCTATTTCTGTTTGCACAGACTAAGGCAGAAGTCTAGTGACTGAGGCATATTAACTCTTTAAATCTTGGAAGGTTTAAGTGGAACACAATTAGAAGATTATTGATTGCAGAATATTGGGCTGATTGGGAAAAGGGGTGCTAGAAGTGGGAATTCCCAGGAGGAGAGGAGCATATGAAATAGCTCATATGAGCATAGGTTGCTACAGAGAGGATCACGATACAAGCCCCAATCAGGTATCTGCAGGAACTAAATGAGAGGATGCACCAAACCTTCGTGTCATTCGTTCAATATAGATTACCTAGTGCCAGGCATCATTCTAGATGCTGAGAATGGAGTTTACATTCTCATGGGGAAAGACGGAAAATAAACAAGTAAATATATGACTTATAATGAAATATTTAATAGGAAATAGTGCTATGAAGAAACAGAGTAGAGTAAGAGGATCAAAAACTAATCATGTGGTCAGGGAAGGCCCCTCTGAGGAGGTAACATTTGAGTAACTGTGCATGAAGTGATGAGTAGCTAGGTGACTATCTGGAGGAAGGGAATTCCAAGCAGTGACAACAGCAGTTGCAAAGCTTTAAGGCAGGATTGTACTGTTGCCCCTCCATAATTCCCTCAAATGTCGTTTCCTACTAAAATGGTATTAAAGATTTCAATATCGATTTCAGGTAAAAAACTGTACAATAACAAGATATGAAAACTAAGCAGGAATACCTCCCATATCTGCTCATATATTAAGAAAAGGAAGAAGAAACATTTACTATGACCCATGCACTCTACACTGTAATCTCATTTAATCCTGAACAGGGAGTATTGTCCCCATGTTACAGATAAGGAAATTAAGGATCAATTGAGAAAGACTTCTAACCAATGTCCATGCTTTTTCCCCTACATGACAGTTTCCTAGCAAAATATACTTATTTTTTTCTTCTTAAACTCTTGGTATTTCCTCCAAAACAGGAATTCTTAACCTGTGAACCCTGAAGTATCTTCAGGGGGCCCACAAACCTGCCCCCCCCAATGTAAGTAAATGTCCGTGTATATGTTTTTCTATTTAATATTTCTGGAAAGAAGATCCATAGGTATCATCAGCTTCTCAAAAGGAGCCTGAGAGAAAAAGTACTACTCAAGAGTAATAGGGCCTCCTGTAGCACATTTTTGGTGGCTGTTCCTGGCAGAAGATGCAAAGGTGTGAGGGAAGTTTAATCATTCCTTCTAGAGCCTTATCAACAAAAAGCCCCAGATCTGCCCAACATGAAAACTACTCAGTTTTCAAAACTACTCAGAAAATACAGACAGACAGTGTAGGCAATTCAAGAGGAAGTAAGAATAGGGCAAAGAGAAAGGAACACCTGCCAAGAAGTCTCTCTAGTTTGGAGAAAAATGTCATCTACTTTATTTTCCAGGCCCACACTCATCTGCAGGCAAACTTTATGAAACTATATGGTGTCCCACTGTTGCAGGAGAGAAGGGAGCATCCCCCGACCAACGCGGCACTACTTACTTCCTAAACTAGACCCTCTTTCTCCACCAAACAGAAAGTTCTCTTCTGGCACAACCATTATCTGAGCATCTTACAACGCCAAGGCAAGTGTGGCCTAGTAGTATGAAGCATTAGCTCTGGAGTTAGACATGGGTTCAAATCCTAATTCTTCCTAGCTGTAAATTTGGGCAAGTTATGTAACCTCCCTAAACTGTAAGATGGAGATAATATTATCCATTTGATAGGATTACTTTGTGGATTAAGTGAGATAATGTACTGAAAGTGGTTGGCCCAGTGCCTAACACAGGAAGAAAGCAATAGGTAGTAGTTACTGTTATTACCGTCGTCGTTGGTGGCCTCGCACACAGCTGCACTCAGGCCGCGGGGGAGGGGTCTCTGAGGTACTCCAGCGGCCCTCCAACCCGCCTCAGGCCTGGGACGCGCCCCCGAGTGACTCCCCCTTCTCCTCCCGGCCAGGGAGCCTCCTTCTCCTTCATCCTGTAGAACCACCCCCTTCCCAGGGCTCATAAGAAGGCTCTTACCCAATTGCGCCCCGCGCAAAGCCCCTTCCCCAGAACGCCTCCATTCCGCCCCGCCCGCTAAGGCCACGCGGCCTAAATTACCATTTTCTTGCTCTCGGTGCCACGGTTCGCCTGCCTCGACATGGTGCCGGCTGCCCACCCCGCCTCGCCACAGGCCCGCTCGGCAACCCCTTCTTGACACCCAGCCGCTGCCCCTCAGCCTTCGGAACAGACCGGCACAGACTCACCGCGCCTGCGCGACCTGCCGCGGGGCACCACGGGACTCGTGGTCCGGCCAACAAGGGTAACTCCCGCCCAACAGACGTCGGACTACAATACCCAAAACTCCCACTGGCAGCACCGCCCCTTAGCGCAGCCAGACTACAACTCCCGAGAGTCCGCGCGCGGCTGACTCATTGAGCCTGCCTGCCCCTAAACTGCACTCTGGCCGCTGGGTGGCGTCCGCATCTTGCGGTAATCCTGTATCATCCAAACACTTCCCCCTCCTCCCTACCCATCCAGTCCCCACTCAGAATGCTCTGCAAATTCCTCTCTCGCCAGGGTTGGAAAGTCCCTCTTTTGAACTAGCTTCTTATGCTTTTGCTGCAATTCAGAAGCTCTCAGGATGACCCAAAAAACTAGCAATGGCTCATACATAGATCTTCATTACAAAAATATTTAATGACGACCTACTATGTGCCAAACATTTTGTTAGTGGCTTTCTTTTCAAACTGCCGTCTGTCCCCAAACGCAGCCAACACCTGCATCTTCGTGATGGAATAGCCAGTGTATTAGATAAAGTTCAGGTCACTTTCTCCCCACTCTCTCCCCTAGAATGAATAATACACTGCCTGGCTTCCATAAAAGAAAGATCACCAGCATTGGCGGCAGCCAGTCCTGGGTTTGAATCTCAGCTTTACCATTTTAGGCAAGTTGCTGGATTTCTCTCTGTTATTGTGAAGACTGGTGAGCTCTGTATGCAGAGCACTTGAGCACAAAGTAAATGTGTATTCCCTTTCTTCCAGCCACTCTAAAAACACAGTCCAATAAACAGGCCCCAGAAATACCAGGGTAATGTGCTGGCACACCCTCACCCATCACCAAGGGGAAGTCCTACAGTCCTTGACCAGAAATCTTGGGTGTAAGTGCCAGCCAGCCCTTTCTAGCTGGTCAATTCTGAGGGACAAGGTTGGGAGTCACTGAGCACCTTCTCTTAGGGACTGGTAGCCTGACTCTGCAGCAGCTGCATTCTAGCCCCTAGCCTTCACCATGACAACAAGCCTGCCCAGACACGAGCCAGCCATGCTGAGGAAGACTGGGGGGCCCAGGCGGCTCGGCTCAAAGCTAGTGCGCAAGATTCCCCAGGTCTCTCCCTCCGGGTGCAAGACAAATCATTATTATACCCTCCTCCCTGTGGCACAGACATTCTGGGGCCTCCCTAAAGGCAGTGCCCCTTGACTTTCCGTCCTGTGTCAGTGCGCTGGGGGAGGGGAACAAGGGCTGAGAGTTCTGGGAAGGAACATGGTCGGGGGGGCGGGGACGGGAAGAGTGGAGGCGGAGCAGGGGTCAGCTAGCACCCAGAGACCAGCACAGCCAGAGAAGAGCCTCCTACATTTTCAGGAGAGAGGACAGCTGAGGTGAAATCTGCAGTTGGCTGGCCTGTCGGTCTGGGCTCCTCCCTGCTGGCTGCTTTGGCTGCCCACAGAAACCTGAGTCACAGTCACGGCCTGCCGCCGGACCCCACCCAGCCTGCTGTCAAGCAGGGAGAGTCTGGAGAGAATGGAGGCGGAGCCTCTCCTGTCTTCCAACCTCTGAAATTCTTCCTCTCTATGATTCCTCTTCTTGGCTCTTTTTCTGTGGGACTCCTCCTCACAGCGTCCTCAGTCCTGAATTAAGGGTGCGGTGGGGTCCATTTCTGGCTGACCTATAGCGTTCACTCCTGGATCAGATGGGAATTTAAAAGATCCTTAGACAGCTGCTCCAAAGGCTCTCAGTATAGCTCCCATCAATCCAAAACCCCAATTCCTTTCTACTACCCCTCTGGGCCAGGACATTTAAGAACACTAGGTAACCCTCCCCACCCGCGTCTCCTTCTCCTTAGAAAAGAATGCAGCAAGGGCAGCTTCCCATCCCTAGCAGGGATTTTAGACAAGGAGTTCTATCCAGGAACTCAAAGGGTTGAACCTATTTCGTCCTGGATCTGAATTCCTCCCCCTCCAATCCCTCTGTATTCCTCCACTCCCCAAGGGCTGGAAGGAATGAGACTCTATTGCAGCTGGTGTCACCAATGCCCTTGAGGACATTCCCCACTCCTAGCCCTAGATAGTGGGCCCTGGAGGCTAGAGCACCCCAAGAAAGCAGTTCGGCTTAGAAACCCCTTCATGCTGCAATGCCATGGGGCTGGAGTAGGAGTGAGAATCTAGTGTCTGTTCTTCTTTGCCTTCCCCCCCCAGCCCCTCCTACTTTCCTACTTTGCTGGTGTGGAGGCAGCCTCAGGGCTTTGGTGTTGATTCATATCTCTGAGTCAAATCTCCCAATGATTTCCTTCCACCTTCCATCAAATTCATCCTGGACTCTGCCTCACAACCTAGGAGATTGTAAACGCTCTTACTTCTGCTCTCCCCCTAAAAGGATCAGGAAGGGGACATACTTCTGATCCTCATTCAGTGACCTGCCCCCCTCAGCCCAGCCTGTGGTGAGACTAACGGCTCATTCATGCCTGTTTCCGTTAGCGGGGGAGGGGACTGCCCTGGGCGGTAGGGGAGGCCCTGAAGAGGCAACAGAGTCCCCTACCTCTCACCTAAGAGGTCAGGGCATCCTGTTGTAGCTTCGGCCCTAGATATTGCAAGTGCCACACCTTCTCCTTCTGTGGGATATATATTTGGGGAAGATGAGCATGTGGGGTCTCCAGGCACTATCATTCAGCCCCAAACTCAGAGACACCCACTTTAAACCCTCTCCGTGGCTGAAGCCTAGGATCCCAATCGGTTAGAGGGAGAATGGAGAGATGCCTACTCCATTTGTCTCCTCTGACAGCGGCAATCACAGGACATTGGTGCTCTCCAGGCTTCATCCTCCCAGAACTCCCTGTGGACCCATCAGCATGCAGGAAAAGTCTTTTGAGGCTGGAGGGGACAACTGTCAAGTTGCCTAACTTCCAGACGCCCTGCTGGTCCCCACCTTTAGCATCTCGTAAGGGAGTGCAGGTGCCTCTACCCTCAATCTAGGGAAGAGTTCCTCAACTTTGGCACCATTTATAATTTGCAGCCTGATGAATCTTGGTTCTAGGGGCAGTCCCGTGCATTGCAGGACATTAAACAGCATCCCTAGAGTCTAAGCACTGGATGCCAGTAACACCCCCAGTTGTGACAACCAAAAGTGCCTCTAAACATTGCCAAATGTCCCCTGGGAGGCAAAATTGCCTCTGGTTGTGAACTACTGACAGAGGCTAATACCAGATACTGTCTCTGAAGTGAGTTCCTCAAAGTCAGATCATTAGATGCAACAGAGATTTCCAGTTCTAAGGTGCTTCTACTCCCCTTCCGAAGAACGGGATCTACAGATCCTGTTGTCAATTGTCATTCAAATCAATCCCTGGCCTATCTCTTGATTTTTAGCTACCGTTTCCTACTCCACTATCCTTAAGCTCTAGCCAGTGAAGGTATCTCACTATTTCCACCAATTTGTCTCTTTGTCCCTCAAGATCAGGGGTGGGAGAAGAACCATCCCAGAGGGATCTCTCCCTGGTGGATTCTGTTCATGAATTCTCCTGAGTCTAGTCACTGCCTGGCTCGGAGTGCACCTGTTCAGCTCTGGAAGATACAGTCCCTGAGGCTTCTGACCTCACAAAGGACAGTCCTGGCCCCCATTATCCACATGGTCCCCTCACCCTCACCCTCCAGATGAGATGACTGACAACGAAGATGGATAGTCTGCTCCTCATCCTAATTTGCTTTTATCTTGGAAGCCCCATCATTATCATCATGACTATTTATTAAGCATTTCCTATATGCCAGGCTTTATGCTAAGTACTTCATCTGTGTTACCGTATTTAACCTTTCCAATGACCCCATGATTCCTCATGGGACCATTATTTTCCTGATTTTATAGGTGAGCAAACTGGGTTTCAGAAAAGTTAAGACACTGGCTTAAGGTTATCTTGCAGGCCTTCTAACATCCTCTTCTAATGATTTTGGCCTAGAGGGAGAACTATTCCCTCCCTAACCTCTCCTCAGAGGATTCAGGCCCCCAACCCACTCACTCCTCTCAGGACAAGCTGCTTTCAGGTTGCCTGAGACCCAGACCTCTTTGTTTCCCCCCTCCCCCTTGAAATGGCAGCTCTTGGAGCTGCTCAAGGAAAGAGACCCTTTTGGGAAGTGGGGGCAGGAGGACAGTATCTCACTGGGCCTAATCTCTGGACAATGGCGAACTGACCTTCTTGAGGTCAAGAAAAATGGCAGGGTGGGGGGTGGGCAGGCCCAGGTGTGCCTCCTCCTTTCTCCTGTCAATCCATGCAGCATCACCATCGATCCACCTTCCCGGCAAGCTCCCCCACTCCGCCCAGGCTGTGCCAGACTTGGCTGGAGGCCCCACCGCAGCCGGCACTAACAGAGAATTGGGGGATCCACTCCAGAGGGCTGGGAAGCAGGGCTACTTTGGGGAGGGGAGTCAGAGGGGGCTCACTCTCTTCTTCAACAGGCCACAGGGAAGAAAACCCTTCAGAGAAGATTGAAGGGGTCGTCTGATGGGGAGGTTCAGGGCCAGGACCACCCAGTTTGGAGACATGAGGGACCCAGCAGATTAGAGACCTGAGTACAGCAGTAGTGCAGGCCTGTAATTACCCCAGAGGAGCAAGGAAGACACCAACCATAAGATGCAGGAGGAAGGGCGGCAGCAAGCCTTCCGGGCCTCTTCCCATTCCAACCAAGGCCAAGGGATAGAAAGCCTAACCCTTTTAGGGGTCTCCTTGTGACCCTCCTTCGGGTCTCCCGACGTCCTCCGGGCGGATTTTGTTTGAGGTGGGTTTGAGAGAAAATTTAGAATTGAAGCTGCCGCCGAGGCCCCAGAGCCACAGCTCCCAGGCTCCAGGGTGGGATTGGAGGGTCCCCAGCCCCGCTCCCCTCACTCCCCCCAAGTCCAGCGGGTGAGTCACCAGAGCGCTCCCTACATAGTCCTCTCGCGCGGCGGCGTGTACCAACACGCGGCCGCAAGGGGAGGCAGCTCGACGGGGAGGAGGCGCCTCCCGGAGCCGTAGAGGCCCCTCGGCCGCGGCCGCAGGAG
>NW_006443568.1:2461733-2473915 GCF_000325575.1 Pteropus alecto | reverse complement strand
CCCTCCCCTCGTCTCACTTGGTACGCGCCGGCGCAAAGGCCAGGCCCAGCCCTGGCGGTACAATAGGGTTGGGCCGCGACGGGGACCGGGCCGGCGCCGGGCAGGGAAGAAGGATCGCGGCCGGAGCCGACAGATCCTGGGCAGCCAGCGACTCCGAGCCTCGCAGGCCACTAGCCGAGCCAGCCTCTACCGTCCCCGGAGCGCTCCCGCCTCCGAGTTGTTGCCCGCGGGGCCGGGCCGGGCGTGATGCGCCGCGGGACCCTTGTCCTGGCCGCTGGCCGTCGCCGCCGTCGCAGCTGAGACTCCAAGATTCCCCGGTGACGCCGCAACTATGGAGAACGGCCCACATGCCGAGCCGGGTGCCGGCGCACCCCCAGGTATGCTGGGAGCCACGCAGAGGCGAGATGGGGGGAGGTCGAGGGGCCTCCGGGAGGCCGAGGATGAGGCTGGCCGGCTGGGCAAGGACCCCCTCCCCCGCTGCGCCTTCCGACTACTTGAAGTTCAAAAATAAAGGCTGCGGCGGCGGCTCCGGGCCAGGGACGCACCTTCTGACAGCTGCCCCTTCCCCCAACCCGGCTTTGCTGGGACCCCGCTCCGGAGTTGTAGGGTGACCCTTCCACTCAATTCTGGTGCCACCTCGACTTCTCCACCCCACCCCCTTCCCATCCACCCAGGCCCTGAAGATCCTCTTCTACTGAGCCGGGGAGTCTGTCCTTTCTGTTCCCAGTGGGCACGTGTGACCCCAGCTTGAATGTGTGTGTCGGGAGTCCAGCTTCTCAAGCCCGGAGCCCTGCATACAGAAGCCTAGGCCCTGGCGCCCCCCACGCCCACGCCCAGGCCCGGGCTCAGACCTCGCCCCCACCCCATCCCTCCAGCTGCCGCGCAAAGGGCCTGTTGCTGCTGCGGGCCGACTGGGAGGGGAGGCGAGGGGAGGGGGAGGTCTCTAGCGGCGGCTGCCAAGTAACCCGCCAGATAAAGGCGAGGGGGAGGGGGAGGCGGCATTGTTTGGGGCGAGGGCGGGAGATGGGGAGTGGGCCGCCTCCCCTGCAGCCTGGCCTACTCTGGAGCCCACTCAGCCCCATTTGGGGAGGAAGGGGACAGAAGTAAATCTGCTTCTCCCTCCCGCCCTCCGTTCCAGCCTCTCTGGGCCTGAGTCTCCCACTGTAGAATGAGGTGAAGGCTCAAGGCCGGCACTCAGGGGACCTGCCACATCATTCCTCAGTCTGAGGCTCTGGATATCTACCCCCTTGCACACATAAACACACACCCCGCCTCCCTCTCTTTAGGCCCAAGACCATCAAAGCTCTTCCTCCCCTCACCCCACCAAACCACCAGCGCCCAGGACTTCTGCAAATCCCATTCGGATCTGGGAGCAGCTGATGAGGGGGTGGGGACAGATTTCTGGTTGGGCCTGGTGTTGGAGGGAGGGATTTCTCTTTCTTTTTCTTCCTGGAAGGGGAGGGAAGAACATGATTACTGAGGACCCAAGTTCTCTTCCCACTGACTCAGGAGGTGGCTCCATCCCCACACCTCCATAGAGTCCTAGAGCCTAATCCTCGCCACCTCCCTGGCCCCTGGGGTGTGGGCTCACGATGAAACAGTGGGTGCGGAGAGCCCAGGACAAGGTGGAGCCGCTTGGCTGTGGGTGGGCTCCTCCCCATGCCAGCGTGGGTGCTCGGAGGGGACAGTGAGGGTGTGGGAGCTGGAGGATGCAGAGGGGAGGCCATTAGACTGGTGTGGTTTGGGAGGTTTGTAGGGTGTGCTGGAATAAGGGTGCTTGGGTCTGTCTTGGCTCTGCTGAGCCTGAGAGGAGACACCCAGGGAGGATCCCCTCTGGGGTCCATTCCATCTGGTTATTGGCCCTCTGCTTTTAAGGGTCTCTGGCAGTGGTGTGTACATCAAGGCCTGAATTGGGTGGTAACGGGGACATAGATAAGGGTCTGAGTCTCTGGCTACTTTATAATTAGGACACTTGAGTGGGATGTCTGGACTGAGTAAGAGAGCATGGGGGTGATGCTTGGCTGTACTGGGGAGCTTGCATGTGGCCAGTATACAGGGTCCTAGTTGGGAAGACTATTCTATACACAGGAGTCTAGATGGCGTTACATGAGAATCTGGACCATTGGTGAAGGTGACAGAGGCCCCCTCTGAGCCAAAGGCTTCTTAGGAATAAAGGTCCTGTGCACCGCCCTATGCGAGTTTGAGGCATGGCTCTGAGATTGAGTGCAGGGGACATGATCCCTGCCCTCTTTGAGTTCCTTTTGCACACTGAGCATTAACAGGAGGCCGCATGGACTAGGGAACAAGTGTGGCACCCACCTTTGGGTCAGAAGACCTGGATGGAAATCCCAGTAAGCCATTTACTGGCTACCAGACTGCAGCAATTGACTTTCTCTGGACACGGTTTATGCCCCTGAAAAACGGAGGCAGTGTCATAAATCTTGGGGGATTAATGTGAGGGTTAGAGATGAAGCGCCTAAAGGACTCTGGTACACAGACGCCCTCAGTACAGTGCTATTGAAATTATCATAGTTATGCTCATTGGAACTGGTGCCAGCAGGGAGGTACCAAATACAAATGGGGGAGGTGAGGGCAGGAATTGAGAGTCAGTTTGCTTAAGGGTATAGACTCTGGAATCAAAGATAATTTATTACTGTTGACCTCAGGTAAGTGGCTTAACAAAAGTCTTAAGTTTTCCCATTTACAAAATGAGAATAATGCCAGAAATTATCTCATAGAGACACTGGGATCATTAAATTAGATAAACATATAAAACATTTAGCTTAGGCCCTGGCGTGTAGTTAGTGCTCAATAAACATTAGCTATTTGTTTTTTGTCATTTTTTAATTCCTTCAGAGACCTGAGAAGGTGTGATTATTTAGAACTTCAGAAGGTAAATGTGGGACAGAGGGCAAGGGGGATGGGAGTTCTAGACGACATGAACCAAGGTGTAGTGGGGCAGTGTGAATAGGAGAGAGATGCAGGAGATGGGTACAGCCAGCCATCCAGCACACCCATGCTGATGCTCACCACGTGCCATCTTGGTGCTGGTTGTGCAGACAGCAGAGAAGTGAATCAGAGTCGCTACCCTGGGGAAGCTGCTGGCCCACTGTGAGAGGCAGATGTGTTCCCTGCAGTGAAACCCAGATATAATGGTGATATAGTGGACCTAGCATTCTGCTTGTGGAAGGCTTCACAAAGTAGACATTTGAGGTAAACCTGAAAGGGTGAGTAGAAGTTGGTGAGACTGGCACAATGGTCCATGTCTCTGCACATAGCAGCCAGCCTGGCTGGCACCTCCAACTGACAGCTTTCTCACTCCTTAGGCTTGTGGGTCCAGTAATGAGGCCTCTAATGAGTCTCTAATGTGCAGTCATGCATATGAAAACAAGGAGGAAAGGGCACTAAGCCAGTTCATCCCCCCTCTTCCCCTCAGGATGGGCATCAGCTGTTGGTGGGGCAGGGCTGAGGGAGCAGGGAAAGGAGCTGAAACCAGGGCCCAGATTAGAAATGGTGGCACTTGAGTACGGTCAAGGCAGGTCTCAGGTCCGACCTAGGCTGGAAGTTAAGCAGCAAGCAGCTGGGAGCTATGTCCTTGGGTCCCTCCTGGGCCTTGGGGCCAGTGAGGGAGCCAAGGAGCCAGGCCCAGATAATGCAGCTTTGTTGGCAGTGGCAGCTCTGCCTGGCACCCTGGGGCACAGCCTTCAGCATTTCCTCCATCACCTCTCAGCTGCAGCTCTGTCCTGAGGGCAGTAGAAAGCGTGGTAGGAGGTAGAGAACGTGGTATCCCTGACCCCATCAGCACTCTTCTCCACTTGTAAGAGCAGATGTGGGCCAGGAATAGACTCTCTGGTGAACCAACTTATTTCCCACTCCTATTTATTAAGGGCTTTCTCTGTGTCCAGCACAATGCTCAGCATGTCACATGCATTGTTTCATTTGATTTTCAAAACAACAGCATAAGTAAGGACTAATGTTATCCCCATTTTACATACAGATGAGGCTCAGAGAAGCAAAGTCACTTGCCTAAAGTCACACAGCTAGGAACTGGCAGGGACAGGATTTGAACCCAGATCTGTCTGACTCTTAAGCCAGTGCACCAGACCTCTATGATGAATTATATGACCAAGCCAGCAGATAACAGTTTTGCCCACTTTCTTTGCATGATCTTGGTCTTGGGGACCCCATGATCTTTTTTCCCTGGTTGGCAGAGGTAGAGGAGGTTCCCCAAAACAGACACACAGACACCATGTATTCTGTCAGGTTGGAATCTGAGCAAGTAAAACCAGAAGGAGGCCCTGGACCAAGGCAGTGGTGACAGTCCAGCCAATGGGCCTCCCTCAGGCCTTCGCCTGAGGCTGGGCCTGTGCCCTCAGCATGTAGGCTTCAGTGTGGGCAGCTATGCCGTGGTTAAGGGAGGGCCGTGGTGGAGCCTGGGTTGCGGGATGGGGTCATTTCCTGCCGCCTAAAATAACAGGAAGTAGGTGCTCCTGATTGGAGGCTGGGAACAATGGCCGCCGACCCGCCAGAGAGCTCCTTCAGATCTGCAGTCTCAGTTGGGTTCCCTGCTTTATCACCACCCACAGAGGCTGGGGCCTTGCCTTAGCGCCCTGCTTTCAAGGGCTTGTGGCCCAGGTTCTCAGGACTGCTGGAGCAGGCCACCCCTCCTAGCTCATTCCTTCTCAGAGCTAGTTCAGCTAGGCGTAATGCTGCCCCCTAAGGGCCCCCTCTGTCTCAGCCCCACAATCAGGCATCAGCCAGGGTTTGTCCTTCCTGCCTACCGCCCCCGCCCCCATTCTCCCAGCAGATCTCTCCAGGAGGCTGTCAAACTGATTTGTATCCAAACCCCAGCTTTGCTGCTCACCGGCTGTGTGACTTAAGCAAGTATCTCAATCTCTCTGAATATATTTCTTCATTTGTAAAGTAGGGTAATAATGTTTACCTCATAGGATTGTGGTGAAGATGAAATGGACTGATGTGTTTAAAGTGTTTCGATGTGACTGACACAGCATTAGCTGTTGCTCCTGGACTTCCCCTGGGCCCAGGTAGAGGAGTGCCCAGAAGGGGCAAAGCAGAAGTGACCTGGATGAGGCTGTGTAAATGTACTGGGGACATTGTGTCTCTGAGTGTTGTGTCTTTGAGGCATACAGGGGGAATGCCTGGCTCCATGAGAGAGAGAGAGAGTCTATCTGTCTGTCAATATATATGTATGTGTGTATCTGTGTGGAGTTCCCAGTCCCCATAAGTCTATTTCATGGTGGGTGGGGAAAGAATGTGTCTCATCTCTCACCATCGTGCAGGCTGTCCACACTAGGTGTTTCTCTCTCTCCGTGGTATGCACTCTGTCTCTTTGTATGTCTTTGGCCCTTTGTCTGCCTCACTGTCTTCATTGTCTGGTCCAGCGCTACCACCTAAGGAGCTTCCGTGAGAGCCATGAGGGCTCCGTCCCATTTCCTCTCTCTGCCTCATGCCTCTGCCTCCCCATGCTCCTCACTCAGGGATACTGTCTGTGCTCTCCCCCACCCTCTGCCAAGGTGTCTCACTTCCTGCCTCCTGGTGGCCAGCCTGGACAGGAGCCTGCCTTCCCTGCATTCCTGTACTCTGAGCTCAGTGCCTCTCAGTGCCTGCGGGCCCCACCTGCACCCTTCACCATCATAGGAGAAACCTCCCTGGGGGAACTACCGAATCACTTCCTCCTTCAGGAAACAGGCAGGAGCCCTGGGAAGGGGTGAGGTGATGCCTACCAGAAACAGTGTGACATCAGACAGCCTTGGGTTCATATCCTACCTCTGACACTGACATGAGCAATTCACTTAACCTATCTAAGTTTTTTCACCTGTGAAATGGGGGCCATCCATAGTACTTTCCCTTTAGGGCTCTCATAAGAATTAGATGAGGGAAAGTGCTTTGATAAATTGATAAATTAGTTTGTTTCCCTTCCTGGGTTCAACAGCTGGCAGGGTACACACAGAGCTCTGATATGATCAAGACATTCAGGATTAGAGAGGCTATGCTTTGGAGCAGCTTGGAGTTTGACTATGTGCTGGCTAGGTAGCTTTCCACACTTCGTTCATCCATCCATCCATCCGTCCATCCATCCATGCAGGTGTTCATTAAACAGACATAGAATTCCTACTCTGTGCCGGGTAGGTACTATATACAGCTCTGGGGCTGCAAGAAGGATTACAACCCAATCTCTTCTCTCCACGAGCTGTCACATTGGCAGGGAGGCAAAGAGAAAAGCCGGACTGAGTTATCAGTGTTGGGGAATATTTGGCCCAGCAGCAGTTATTGGGATGGGAGGAGGGAGAGCCAAGAAGAAAGGACTGCCAGCTCCCAGAGGGTGGAGAAAGGGAGTAATGTGACAGGCTCTCTGAGACACTTGGCCTGATCATTCTGTAGATCCCAGGTACTGTCCCTCTTGGGGCTCTTGAGAAGACATGACTTATTGACCCTACAACCAGCTCTTGCACCTTTGCCCTGCTAATGTTCTTTGTGCCAAGAAATAAATACAAACTATCTGTCTCTTATCCAGTTCTTAACAAATACTTCTGGTAGATATCAATGTAGCAACTAACGGTGCTAAAACCTCACAATGTGACACAAGACAAAAATAAAATGAAGGATCACGATGATTGAAAATGGGTATAATCAGAAATTGGTTTAACCATACCATATAGATAATTAACCAAGGAATTACTTTGGCTTGATATAATTTGTTCTAGATAACACTGTTCCAATGACATTTCATCAGAGTTGGCATAATCCTGAGGAAAACATTTATTCCAGGTCAATAGTCCGCCAGGTCAAAAAGAAAAAACATTCCAAACATCCTATTTGCCTCTCGAGAAGTCTTTCTTGTTGAGCTGCTGGAGTAAACACTCATTATTATTTTTATTAATTTCTACCTTAGTCCAGGAAGCTGCCCAAACCTGGTTGAGATGGAGTTGTTTGTTGTTTTACTTTCCTTCAGGTACTTATCCCTTTGCAATAAAATTGCCACATGGATTTAATCTTTGTTAGAGTCAAAATCTCCTCTATGCACCTGCTTTAGGCGAGGGTGGCTTCCTAGTACAGCACTTTATTCTCATTCAGCAGCATTTCATGACTGTCTTCTCGTACTTGGCAGTGTGGTAGCTGCTGGTGTTCCAGCAGTGAGCAAAGCAGACATGGCCAAGCTCTTGTAGGGCTTCCTCACAGTCTAGGAGGAGGCTGACAATTACAAAAGAACCATGCGAGGAAGTTTGAAATTGTACAGTCACAGTGCTCCAAACAAGAAGCACATGAAGCCATGACTATATACAATGAGAGACTTTATCCTGACCAGAGAGGCCAGGGGAAGCCTTCCCTGAGGAAATGATGACTGAGCTAGGACATGAAGGGTAAATGGGAGTTATCTAAGAAAACAGAAGAAAGAGCATATGGCCCCGTGGTTGGAGGGAGCATGGATGGTTATCAGAATTAAAAGGTCAGTGTGGCTGGAGTGCAGAGAGCAAGTATGTAACATGGAGAGGAGATTCAAGAGGTGTGTGTTTGGAGGGTGGAGGTAGGGACTTCAGCAGACTATGCCAGATTTGCAGCTTGGGTTCAATAATTATATCTTTATCTTCGGAGCAATGGGAAGCCACTGAGAGGTTTCAAATAGCAAAGTACCATGATCAGATTTGCATTTGGAAACAATTACTCTGGCTGCTCCATAGAGAGCAGAGTAAGAATGGGTGCGGGAGAGCAGTGGGAGGACTTTGCAATTATCCAGGTAAGAGAGATGCTGATGATATCTGATAGGGTGGAGTTCATTGATTTCTTCATTCAACAGATAGCTCTGGAGCACCTGTGTGTGCAGCCCTCTGTTGGCCTTAGAGATAGAATGGCAAACGAAATAGACAAAAATTTGTCTGTTTCTCATGGAGATTATCTAATGAGAGAGGGTTTAAATGGTATTAATGTTTGTGGAAAAAATAGAGTTGAAAAGAAGAAAATACAGGAGGCTCACACCTGTCAGAATGACTATCATCAATACATAAAAAACAAGTGTTGGTGAGAATGTGGAGAAAAGGAAACACTTGTGCATTGCTGGTGGAATTACAAATTCGTACAGACACTATGGAAAACAGTTTGGAGGTTCCTAAAAAAATTTAAAATAGAACTGCCTTATGGCCCAGCAATTGTACTTCTGGGTATTTTATCCAAAGAAAACCAAAACACCAATTTGAAAAGATATGCACCCCAATGTTCAGTGCAGCACTATTTACGGTAGCCAAGATATGGGAACAACCTAAGTGCCCATCAATAGACAATTGGATAAAGAAGTTGTGGGGTGTGTGTGTGTGTGTGTGTGTGTGTGTGTGTGTGTGTGTGTGTGTAATGGAATATTACTCAGCCATAAAAAGAAAAATGAAAAGACACAGATGAAATTTGCAATGACATAGATGGACCTAGAAGGTATTATACTAAGTGAAATTAGTCAGAGAAAGACAAATACCATATGATATCACTTATATGTGGAATCTAAAGAACAAAATGAACAAAACAAAAGCAGACTCATAGATACAGAGAGCAAACTGATGGCTGCCAGATGGGAGGGGGGATGGGGGCTGAGTAAAAAAGGTGTAGGGATGAAGAAGTACAAATTGGTAGTTACCAAATAGTCACGGAGATGTGAAGTACAGCATGGGGAATATAGTCAATAATATTGTAATAACCAAGTATAGTACCAGGTAGACTAGACTAATTGGGGGATCGCTTCATAAATTATAATATAAATGTCTAACCACTATGGTGTACATCCGAAATTAATATAAAGTAATATTGAATGTCAACTCTTAATTTAAAAAAAATTTTTTTTAAGAAAGAAAATACAGGAGGCGGGGTGAAGACTTCAATTGCAGTCTGTAATTTTATTTATTTATTTTATTATTATTATTATTTATGCCTACAGCACCTGGTCTTCCTAGGTGGTCTCCCATCCAAGTACTAACCAGGCCCGACCCTGCTTAGCTTCCAAGGTCAGACATCGGGCTTGCTCAGGGTGGCATGGTCGTAGACTATGGACTGTGGCTCCACTGGGGTGTGAACCCAGGACCTTCTGCGTGTAAAGCAGCCGTGCTAACCGCTACACTATGGAGCCACATCCCAGTCTGTAATTTTAAATAGGGGGTCGGGAGAGGCGTCATTAAGAAGTGACATTTGAATAAATACCTGAAGGAGGTGAGGGAGTGAGACATGCAGAATACGTAGGCAGAGAATTCTCAGCAAAGGGACCAGTGAATGCAAAGCCCTGAGGCAGGAACATGCCCAGCACATTTAAGGAGCAGTGGTCGGAATAGACTGAGCGGGGAGCAAAGAGGAGGAGATGAAGCCTGAGTGGCTGGAGAAAGAGGGTCCTGAAGGGCCTTGGAGGCCATTGTGATATCTTTGATTTTTCCTCCCCAGGAGATAGAGCATCTTAGGAAGATTTTGTCAAAGGAATGGCTCGATCTGACTTATTTTTAAATAGAATCACATGCTGCTGTGTTGGGAAAAGGCCAGAGGGTAACAGAATGGCAGCAGGGGTCTTTTATAAGGGCCGATAGTGGCTAAACCAAGATGTTAAAAGTTGAGATAGTGAAAGTGATTGGATTCAGAATGTATTTTGCACATTGAGCCAAAAAGATTTACAGAGAGATCAGAGATAAGAAAAAATTCTAAAATGACACCAAGGGTTTGGCCTGAGAAACTGGAAGGACAGGGTTGCCATTGACTGACATGGGGAAGACCGGGGCGGGGTGGGGGTGGGGGGCGGGTAGGAACAGCATTTTTGGGGGGAGATCAAGAACTCAGTTTTGGATGTGTTAAATGTGGGGTTTCTGTAAGACATCCAGAGGTGTTAAGTAGGGAGTTGCATGAGTGAAACTGGAACTCAAGGGAGAGGTCTGGGCTGGAGAAAAATTTGGTTGTCATCAGCAAAGTGATGGTATTTAAAGCTGTGAGTCTGGATGAGATCACCAAGAGAATGCCTGTAGACTGAAAAGAGATGAGGTCCTCCATGGAGCCCTGGGGCACTCAGGCACTGAGAGGTTAGCAAGTTAAGGAGGGACCAGCAAAGAAGACTGAAAACCAGGAGAGTGTGTGGTCTTCAGCTCCAAGTAAAGAAAGTGTTCAAAGAGCATCAAAGGATCAACTGTGTCAAATGTGGCTGATAGGCTAGCAAGACAAGGTCTGAGAAATGGCTGCTAGATTTAGCAATGTGGATGTCATTGGTGACCTTGAGAAAAGCAGCGTCATGAAGCAATGGGAGTGAAGGCCTGACCCACACAGGGTCTTGTGGCAGAGATGGGGAGAAGTGGACAGATTCTTTTAGGCAGGTGCCAGAGATAATGTGCCCTTGGGCCCAACAATGTGGTGAGGAAACTGAGGCTCAGACAGGTTCAGGGATTGCCCAAGGTCCCATGGGAGAGCCTAAGACCTTTATGCTCTGCTGCATCTGATGCCCAGGCACAGGTCCTTCCAGATTTCACTGGTCTCTTCACACCCTCATCGGGACCTAGTTGGAGATTCACCGTCTTGCCTGTGGGTGTGACTTGCCTAGGTCTAGACAAACACCCGCCTACCAGTTTTCCTTGCAACACCTGCAGCACGCACAGGTCCTAGGAGAATGGCAGTAAACAGACTTCACCCTCAGCATTCAAGCTTAATATTTATACACCCGGGACAGTCCTGGATTTCAGTGTTCCACAGACTAGTTCTATAACCCTGGCAGATCACTCCGTGGGGTAAGCTGTGACTGTCTCATCTGTCTCATCTGTATAATGGGGATAAGAATCTCTGCCTCTCAGAGTTCATATGAGGATGTAGGATGGGCATACCAAGGGTCTGTCTAGCTTAGTTCCTGGTATGTAATAAGCACTCACTGAATAGTTGCCACTACAGTAAGTCCTTACTTAGTGTCATCAATAAGTTGTGTAACTTCAAGCAAAATAATGTATAGTGAAACCAATTTTACAATAGGCTAATTGATATAAACAAGAGTTAAGTTCCTATAGCATCTCATTAACATTATAACGAAATGACTTTGTGTGATAGGACATTATTTGAGGACCTGCTGTAGTTTTATTGCCTATTGGAGTTGGAAAAGAATTTGCAGGTGGCCAGGAAATAGACTAACAGTGACCAGGCAGCTTTCTGGAGTTGATATGGTGAGAGCCGGGTGGACTGGCATGTAGCAGAGGGGCTAGCAGAGCTGGAGGTGCCACTGGGAGACAAAACAGGGCCTCAGCTGGGTCTCTTGCCTGGAGCTCAGGAAGCTGGAAGGGAAAGATTGAGGGGAAAATAGTATGAGCCTCAAATAATTTCATTGCGTAACATGTGTTACCTCATACTGCCTTAAACAGAGGCAAGAGAATGTAATGGGTAAGAGCATGGGCTCTGGTGACAGACAGTAGGTTCAAGTCCAGCCTCTGTCACTTACCAGCTGAGTGACCTCAAATTACTTTATCTCTTTTCGCCTTACTTTCTTTGTATGAAAGATATTTATAGTGTCTCCTTCATAAATATTGTCAGTGAGTATTAAAAATAACGTGTGAAATGCTTTGAACGTAGGAAGCTATCGGGAAATAATATAACTGAAAATGGTTATTATCACTAACACTCTTCACAGTCCTATGAGGTAGGTACTATCCATATTTTATAGAAGGGAAGCTGTGGTACTGACAGGGTATCTTAGTCTGTAACTTAGTCCAAGGTCACACAGTTAATGGGGAAACCAAAGTTCACATTCAAATAGTCTGCCTTCAGAGCCCATACTCAACCACTGGACACCTGTCTTCCTCAAAAAGGTGCCCAGTCCCAAAGGCGACTCTTTAGGAGTGTCCTGTCCCTGCATTCACAATACCACCCACAGAGATGGGAAGTTTGCCACCTCCTGAGAGGGCCAGAGTTCCCAGAGCAGAGGACCCAGTATGGTGGACGCACCCAGTAAGAGCAAAAACTACTTCCCTGGATTCACCTTCTCATGGACCCTGGCCTTTCTCCCTAAGCCCAGGTCAGTGACTATATGTCCCCACTGGTCCCTTTAGTGCCCAAAGGGTAGCAGCAGATGGTACCAGGGCTCAACACTGCAGAAGCTTCTTTTTGACTTCATAAGAGCCAAAAGGAAAGGGAGGAAAATGTTGTTTGCTGGCACATTAATTGTGCCAGGCACTTCA
>NW_006443568.1:2452684-2461665 GCF_000325575.1 Pteropus alecto | reverse complement strand
ATTCCTGCTAGCTTGGGATCATTGCCCCCATTTTACAGATATGAAAACTGAGGCTTATCGAGGTTGACTGGCTTGCTCAAGGTTACCTGTGTGGGGGAGCAGGTCCTTCCTGTCTTAGCATGGTGACATCAGAATTGGGCCCTCATCTGACTGACACCGAGGCCGGTCTTTCGACTGCCCTACAGTGTACATGTGCTCACATGTGCACATATACATATGCATACCAAATCATGTGGCTTCCTTACATGGCTCTTTGGTGTCTTTTACAGGGACCCTGAAATACTGATGTCTTAAAGAAGAAATCTGAGGGTGGTTAGGAAAAGAAAGATTACAAAGTGGACAGAGCTGGTTGCCCACCCCATAGGGAATCCTACTTGTGCCCATGCTTATGTCCTTCCTCTTAGGTAGTCCCATGTGTCCAGCACTGGCACCCCTCTGAGTACCAGACTTGGGGTTAGGGCACTGTCACCCTGATGTAAAGCAGAAAGGTGAGGGAGGCAGACATAGAAACCAATCATTACCATTTGGTGCACTGATAAGTACTTCAGACTTTTTCTATCTTTCCCAAATACCCTGCTCCCTTCTGCCCCTTTGCAAACTCTTTTTGCCAGAATCCTCACCTCTTGGCTTTGCCAAGTCTAGCTCATCCTTTAGATCTCAGCTTTGTTGTTATTTCTTCAGGAAGCCCCCAAATGTAGGCTAACCATCTCTGCTGTATTACCCTCAGACATAGTACTTATTCTATACTGTTATAATTGCCTAGCTGTTTGTCTGTCTGCCCTACTAGAAGGTGGGACCATGGCTATTTTCTCACTATGATATCATTAATATCTGGAACAGGGCCTAGTACATAGGAACTCAATGAACATGTTGCATGAATCAATGAGTAAGTCAGTTGGACAAAGGAGAGAGCTACATGTTGAACTGATGGCACAGATGTGCTATCTGACTATCTCTCTTCTCTTGTGTTGGTTTTCCAGCTATGGCAGCCAGGACCCCCCCAGAGCCAAGACCTTCTCCAGAAGGTGACCCCTCCCCACCTCCGCCACCACCACCAATGTCAGCCCTGGTCCCCGATACTCCCCCGGACACGCCTCCTGCCATGAAGAGTGCCACTAACGCTAAGCAGCTCCCACTGGAACCAGAGAGCCCCCCAAGGCTGGTTGGGCCTAGACCAGCCCCCCATCAGGAAGAGTCCCCTTTCTCAGAAGCGAAGATCAGGGGACCTACCCCACCAGCCACAAGCTCACGGGATTCTAAGCCTATCCGAAGGAGCAGCCAGCCATCCCCAACAACAGTGCCAGCCTCTGACAGCCCTTCCGCCAAGCAAGGTGGGTGTGATATCCCCAGTCCTGGGCTGAGACCCTTTAGCTTAGGGTCCTAGTTCTGGGCGTTGCCACTAGAGGGAATCCCTCTGCCCTGGAGATGAGATAAGGGATGGGGTGAGGCCTAGGGGGAAGGCCTTGAGGCTTAGCCTCTCCTTTGGCAGAGCCGCTTGACCTAAGTCTATTCTCGTTCCTTCTACTAAGATGCAAAGAAGGCAGAAGAGAGACATAAACTGGCAAAGGAACGGCGGAAAGAGCGGGCCAAGTACCTGGGTGAGTGTTTAGGAAGCACCATCATCTTCCTCACCATCGTCGCCATCACTATCACGTTAACAACGTTAACACTTGTGGAACACTTAATTATGTGCACTGTGCTAAGACCTACAGTACATGCATTATCTCAGTTAATCCTCCAACCCATTTTGAGGAAGAGGAAACAGAGGCTCAGAAAAATGAAATCATTTGCCTAAGCCACACAGCTCATGGAGTGCCTGAGATTCAGACCAGAAGCTCATACTCTTAATTACAGTACATGAAAAAAATCTCTCCCTCAGGCCCAAAGTCAGGCAGGGATCTGGTACTAAAGAACTCATTTTTCCTTCAGTGCCAAGTGACACGAGGCCAGTGGGGGAGAAATAGGCCTCCCATTGTGGGGCCCTGAATCCATCTTCAAGAAGCTCTTTAATTTGAGGTGGGGAGTCTGAGAGCCAGGGCACCTCCCCACCAAGCAGGCAGGAGAAAGACCCACGCAGGGTAGGGTTACCAGGGAAGGCCTACCCCATGCAGAACCCCTCACGTCCTCTGGGGCTCCTTTCCCACAGCGGCCAAGAAGGCCGTGTGGCTGGAGAAGGAGGAGAAGGCCAAGGCGCTACGGGAGAAACAGCTCCAGGAGCGCAGGCGGCGGCTGGAGGAGCAGCGGCTCAAAGCCGAGCAGCGCCGAGCAGCCCTGGAGGAGCGGCAGCGGCAGAAGCTCGAGAAAAACAAGGTGCGTGTGTGCTCACTTCTGACTGGAGATGCGTGGGGCTGCGTGCTTGCAAGTGGGCACATCTGTACCCTGGCTCAGTATGTGGTCATATCTGTGGTCATGTCATGGGTTATTTAAAGAAAACCATTGGGTCAGGGGGGGCACTGAGGCCCCCAGTGGGTACAACATCTGGGCATCTGTGCAACTGCAGACATGTTTGAGTCAGTACATGTCAGGTGGGCACCTGTAACTGTGTGCTGTCAGTACAAGTATTTGTGTGTGTGCCCTGTGTGTATGTGTGTGTGTGCATGTATGTGTTCGTACGAAGAGTGTGCTGTGTGAGTGTGCTGAGCGCCACGATGTAGGAGAGCCTTGACTTTAGCACCAGTGAAGAAATGAAGGAAAAGGTGGTCTGGCTCTGCCCTGCGGCCCAAGGTCAGGACTCTCAGTGCCAGGGGGACATGGCCCCATCTGGGAGTCCCAGGCAGGGGAGTCCCACTCTGTCCTCAGAGAAACAGCTCACACACCCAGAAAATGACTCAAGAACAGTGAAAAGCTCCCCAAGAACAAGTTTAAATGGATCTGTTGCAAATGGTCCTTAATCATAACAAGGATTTGGTCACTTTGGTTACCTGTAATGAGTCATGGAACACTTTGGGGAGTGCGGGTTGTCACAGGTGAGGGAGGGGCCTTTCTCCCGGATATGATGAATGAATCTGAGCCTAGACCTCTCTTCTCCCCCAACCACCTACCCACCCACCAGGAGCGCTACGAAGCAGCCATTCAGCGGTCAGTGAAGAAGACATGGGCTGAAATCCGGCAGCAGCGCTGGTCCTGGGCAGGGGCCTTACACCACAGCTCCCCAGGACATAAGACTAGTGAGTGGGCTAGAGGGGCTGGTGGGTGGGTGGGCGAGGCCAGGTCCTGAAGAGTGGGGGAAGGGAGCAGCTTCAGTGCAAGGACCGGCAGCTCCCTGTAGCAGGTATGCCTTGCTTCGTGTGACTTGTGTCTACTGGAATGGTCTGTAAGCCAAATTATCCCTTCTCAAGAACTTCCACTATCAAGTCAGAAATGGATCCTCTTCATTTGGTTTGCTCATCAAACCTGTCATTTTCAGTTTAGCCTTCTGCTCCTGTCAATTTTTATTAGCTGATGATACAGAAAAGAGGACTTTAATGCCCTGTAGACATGGGTTATTTAAAGAAAACTGTCACCCCCTAATGTACCTATCTTGGAAGGTAGATTTTTGTCTCTGAGTTTTCTTCATGTAGGGCCATCATGGATTTTGGTCTGATTCTTTGCTGGCATGTATGTACCACTGTGTTTGGATCTCTCTATGTAATGGCAAGGTTCAGTATTTCTAGCTGTGTATCTTTTGGTATATGTGCTCATGGATCTGGGTATTGTGGCTCTTAATATTTGTTTGCCTTGGTGTGCTTGTGGCCTTGTGGACCGCAGTGAGGGATCCCAAGTCTGACAGAATTGGGTTAGGATCTCAGCTCTGGCACTTGTGTTGTGACCTGACTTCTCAATGTCTCACTTTCTTCATCTGTAAAATGGGGATAACAATACTACTTGCCTCCGAGGTTGTAGGTAGATGTTTGGGAGGATCAAGTGAGGTAACATGTGTATGGTGCCCAGCACAGTGCCTGGTACATGGTAAGCATCCAACAAACGTTAGCTGTGCCAATACCATGATTAAGTTGCTTCGATGTGTTTGTGCCTGTGTGCATCTGGATCTGACACATTATTTGTTAGTGTTTGTGTTTCTATACCTGCGCATGTCTGCACACACATGTGCATGCAGAAGTCCCTATCACTCTATATGCCTGTACCTGCATGTCTTTGTGTGTCCGTATGAATATGTGGATTTGTAAGAATGACTGTGACTATGAGTTCTTCCGTTTAGGAACTGCTCTGCATTTGTCCCAGTACATGGGTGTTGTAGCCATTGCGCCTTGGCTGGGCAGCGTCAGCAAGTGCCAACACTGGGTGGTTGTGGGGGAGGGGTTGCAGTGCCCAGCCCTAGGGAATGGCTTCCTGGCCAGGAAGGCTGTAGTTTCTCTAGTTTTACTCCATCTCCTTCCTCTGTTCCTTCTCCGTCGGCTCCCCCAATCCAGGTTGTCCCTGGTCACCTACCCATCCCCCTCCCAGGGCCAAGTCTGCCTCCTCCTCCCCTTCCTAGCCTGCCCACTCCTCCCTCCCCTATCCTACCCACAGAGCATCCTGCATGGAAGGCCTCAGTGCCCCCCCTGGCTCCTGTCTGGCCCGGCCCTAATGCCGTGTCTTTTCCCCTCCAGGTGGGAGCAGGTGCTCCGTGTCGGCAGTAAACCTGCCCAAACACGTGGACTCTATAATCAACAAGCGGCTCTCAAAGTCCTCTGCCACGCTCTGGAACTCCCCCAGTAGAAGTAAGAGAAGGCCCAGCCCTGCTCCCTCCAGAGCCCCTTTGTAGCCCCCACCAAGCCCCTCAGAGCTCAACAAGAACCCCAGGTTCCCGCAGCCCTCATGTATTACAGGTCTCCATTCCTTCTCTACCCCGCCTGGGACTCTACACCCCTAGGGGGAGCCGGCGTCTGGGTCTAGACCCTGAGGACAGAGATGTGCCCTGCAGGGGAGGAGAACAGAGAAAAAGGGCAGAGAGCAGGCAGAGAGCCTGGCAGGGGCCTCAAGAACAAGTGAGGGTGGGGTGGGGGTGAGAATGGACAGGAAGCCTCCAACCACAGCCAGCTGGCCTAGGCCAGCCTTAGGCAGGTGGCCTTGCCCCTGATTACTAGACTGCCCTGGGTGCTGTGTGTGGCAGGGCCCCTTATTCTGGCTGCACCCTGAAGGGCCCATACAACCCTGCCTTCTCTGCCTTCAGAGCCCCAGCCATGGCCTTGGCTAGCTCCAGAGCTGTGGCCAACCAAGGTGGCATGGCCCCTGCGTTCCCACCATGCCCTGGTGCAAGTTATTTATGTTTCTCCAGCTCTTATTTGGTTGCTTTGTTGCCTAGCAACCAAATCAGCTGCTGTACCAACCCCACCTGACTAAGGCTTAAAAATAACCCAGCAGCTGAGGGGACAGAGCACTGTGGCCCAGGGCAGCCAGGCTCCCTAGCAGCCTCTCCTTGGCATGGGACACCTAAAAGTTGGGACTTTCCTGAGTCAGAGGAATACAAGGACCCTCACTGTCTCAAATCCATGGGGTCATGCCTCCCCAGGCCAGCCTCTGATAGCAGGAGGAGCAGGGCCCTACAGTGGGGCACAGGGAGAGGGCAGTTGGTCTTTCACCAACCCTGGGAGGCTCCTTTCTGTACTCACAGTTCAGAGCCCTTTCACTTAGGGGTTGGTAGGACGGGTCCCTTAAGCTACTGCAGAACGGTTACCCTGGGAAGTCTTACTAGGGTCTGCATTGGGGGTCAGACCCTAGGGCAGACAAGTGTGCCTGGCGTGACTGGAGGAGAGTCCCCTAGGGAAGACTCCTTGGGTTTGGCATGGGGATGATGCCTGGCCACCTCTCTTTGCCTCTGCCTGGCTCCTGCGGCCCCCTGCGGTGATCGGCTCCTGGCATTCTCCCCTAGATCGCAGCCTGCAGCTGAGCGCATGGGAGAGCAGCATCGTGGACCGTCTCATGACGCCCACCCTCTCCTTCCTGGCACGGAGTCGCAGTGCAGTCACACTGCCCCGCAACGGCCGGGACCAGGGTAGGGGCGGCGGCCCTGGGAGAGCCCCCACAAGGGGCCGGGCAGGGGCCAGCCTCGCGTGTGGGCCACACCCCGACCGCGCTCATCCCTCCGCAGCCGTGCCGGTGTGCCCGCGCTCGGCCTCCGCCAGCCCTCTGACGCCTCCATGCAGCGCCCCCCGCAGCGTGCACCGCTGCGCCCCCTCCGGGGATCGCGGGGAGCGCCGCAAGCCCAGCGTGGTGGGCAGCCCCGCCCCGGCCCGCCGCCGGCCAGAGGCCTCTCCGGTAAGTGGCCGTGCAGGTGGCGAACAGGTGGGGACCGAGAGCCTGGACCCAGAACACAAACGCCATTGACCTCTGCTCCCTGCCTCCCCACTCTCCATCCCTTTCCTCACCAGGTGCAGAAAAAGGAGAAGAAGGACAAGGAGCGGGAGAATGAGAAGGAGAAGAGTGCCTTGGCCCGGGAGCGCAGCCTCAAGAAGCGTCAGTCTCTGCCTGCCTCTCCGCGCCCGAGACTCTCTACCGGCGCGGCCTCTGAGCTCAGGTGGGCACGGCCTACATGGCACTAGGCATTCATTCAATCAGTCATTCACAGATATTTGTTGGGCACCCACTTCTAAAATGAAGAAAACTTGAGGGCATATTTTATTTTTGAGGGCTTCGATCCCTGAAGTACCCTAGCACCTAGCACAATGCCTGGCAGCTGATAAGCATTCAACAATTACTGCCAAATCAATGAATGGGCCTGCCAGGTACTGTATGGGAGCTGAAGACACTTCATGAGCCAAACCAGGCCTCATTCTAGGCTCGTTAATCTTACCAGCTATGGGGAAGACAGACATTAATCAAAGGATCACAAACTGAGATATAAGACCTAAAATGAAAACCTATGCTTCTGTGAAAGCATATAAAGTGGGGGGTGCTGACCTAGCCTGGAAGGATAGTTCCCTTTGGAGGTGACATGCCCAGAATTGTGTGTGTGTGTGTGGATACTCTGTGCCCTCCAGACCTAACTCTTCCCTTTTCTCTCAGTCCCAAATCCAAGGCCCGACCATCCTCTCCCTCCACATCTTGGCACAGACCTGCCTCTCCCAGCCCAGGCCCCAGCCACACTCTGCCCCCCAAACCGCCATCCCCCCGAGGCACCACTGCATCACCCAAGGGGCGGGTTCGGAGGAAGGATGAGGCAAAGGAGAGCCCCAGTGCGGCAGGATCCGAGAACAAGAACCAGAGCAAGAACAAAGCCAGTGATGAGAAGGAGCCTGCAGCCCCAGCCTCGCCAGCATCCTCACCTGTGCCCTCACCCACTCCAGCCCAACCCCAGAAGGAGCAGCCCGCGGCCGAGATCCCTGCAGGTGGGCATGGGAGAGGGTCAAAGGAAGCCAGCTTTGCCTGTGTGGGGGTGGTGGTCAGAGGTATGGGCCCAGAGATGTTTGGGGACTGGGTGCTGGGAGACAGGAAGAGGAAGCCCCTGCCCTCAGCAAGCCCAGGCCCAGAACACAGGCCAGACAAGAGGACCTCCACCCTAAGTCGAAGGCAGAAAGTGGGTGGGTCTCCCTGAGGTCCGGGAAGCACGGGACATGCAAGGGTGCTGGAGGGGCCTGAGCTAGTGTGTGCTGACTCCTAGGCCTGGATCCCACTCCAGATACTGCTGTTCTGACCTCACCCCCAGCCCCTGCTTCCCCGGCGACCCCTAGCAAACCCATGGCGGGCACCACAGACCGAGAAGAAGCTACTCGGCTCCTGGCTGAGAAGCGGCGCCAGGCCCGGGAGCAGCGGGAGCGTGAGGAACAGGAGCGGAGGCTACAGGCAGAAAGGGACAAGTGAGTGTGCCCTCGGGGACAGAGGGGGCCCAAACGGGGGCTGCCAAAGTACAGGACTGAGCCTGAGTTTCATCCGTCCCCCAGGAGAATGCGAGAGGAGCAGCTGGCACGGGAGGCCGAGGCCCAGGCCAAGAGGGAGGCAGAGGCCCGGAGGCGAGAGGAGCAGGAGGCTCGAGAGAAGGCGCAGGCGGAGCAGGAAGAACAGGAGCGGCTTCAGAAGCAGGTGCCCCTGCAGGAGGCGGGCAGTGCAGGGCTGGGCGCTGGGGCCCCCTGATAGCGGGCCGGGGGCTGGCCTGGCGGGAAGGCTGGAGTCCAGCTGCCTAACAGTCACTGGGGTCTTTGGCAGAAAGAGGAAGCCGAAGCTCGGTCCCGGGAAGAAGCAGAGCGGCAGCGTCTGGAGCGGGAAAAGCACTTCCAGCAGGTGGAGCAGGAGCGGCAAGAGCGCAGAAAGGTGACAGAACAGTGGGCAGGAGGGGCATCTTCTGGACTGGATCCCTGCTTCGGTTAATGAGACTGGAAGAGTGGGAGAGTGAGTCTGGGAGAGTGGGCCCTGTCTTGGGCTCGTCGTAAAGGGTAGGCCAAGGAATTGGTGTGAATTCTGGTTCCCGGTCTGGAAAGGACTGGTATGAGCTGCAAGGGCCCTAAGACTCCAGGACCAAGGCTGACCGGTGGGAGGTTTAAGATCAGGGCGGATTTTGAGCCTAACTGATGTGGGTCCTCCAAACAGCGTCTGGAGGAGATCATGAAGAGGACTCGGAAGTCAGAAGCTGCTGAAACCAAGGTCAGGATTCCCCAAGGGAATGCTGGGAGTGGGGGCCGGGTGAGGAAAGGAGGCTGGGGAAGGGCATCCAGGCTGCAGGAAGGAAGGCCGTGAGCGGGCCACTGAGGGTCTGGGCTGGGGGAGAGAATTCAGCACCTTAGCTGGGTGGGGCCAGATATCCCTTGAGTCTGACTGCTCTTCCTCCTCAAAGCAGAAGCCAGACAGGAAGGAGGCAAACGTCAACAATTCCAGCCCAGGTAAAGGCCCCGTTCCCCTCATCTCCATCCCCTTTACCACCCCATCCTCATACCTACTCCTCTCACCAGCCGGCAACTGATGGCCATTCTTTCCCTGTGACAGACCCTGTCAAAGCCGGAGAGTCTCGGCCCTCAGGGCTGCAGAAGGAGGCTGTGCAAAAGGAGGAGCTGGCCCCCCAGGAGCCTCAG
>NW_006443568.1:2436852-2452502 GCF_000325575.1 Pteropus alecto | reverse complement strand
GAATGCAGGGACAAGCTAGAGCTGTGAGGGTGCCTGGGCTGCCCTAGGATGTCAGGTACCTGAGCATTGGCCTCTGTATCCACAGCCTGCCAAGCAAGGAATCACCAGGGTCCCTGGTGAATGGCCTGCAGCCTCTCCCAGCACACCAGGAGAATGGCTTCTCCCCCAAGGGACCCTCTGGGGACAAGAGTCTGGGCCGAACATCAGAGGCACTCCTGCCCTTCGCTGAGGCAGAAGCCTTCCTCAAGAAAGCTGTGGTGCAGCCCCCACAGGTCACAGGTAGGGATCCCTAACTCCTGGACCCACAGCCTTCCCTTCCAGCAGCCTTCCCAGGACTCTCCAGCCCTGTCCTCTCTTCCAGCTCTGCCAGAGACCTTCGTACACTCCACCCTGAAGCCCCCACCGCTCCACCCCAGGTAGCTGGGCTTGGAGGCATGGTCTGCCTGACTGTTTCCTCTCTCTCTTTTTCCCCAGAAGTACTTTAAGGGGTTGTCTTGGATCCAGGCACAGCTATGAGGGCTCCTCTGCATCATTTACCAGGATGTCTGGAAAAGAAAGAGACAGAACAAAGCCGGAAGTGGCCTGGGCCCCTGGGGGTGGGTCCTCTCTGTTATTTTTAATCTGCACCTTATAGACTGTTGTCTCTTTGGCTGGAGCCAGACCCTGCTCCTCAGTGCATTCGTGTGCTCACACGCGCGGACACCCTCCCATACACACACATACACTCACAGCCTCTCTGGCCTCCTCCCTTTAGGAAGGGCCGCCTGTAGTATTTGCCTTGGTTTGGTGGGGTACAGTGGATGTGAATACTGTAAATAGCTTGTGCTCAGACTCCTCTGCGTGGAGGGGATGGGTGCAGGAGGCAGACCCTCCCAAGACTCCCTGGGGAGATCTTCCTCTCTATTTAACTGTAACTGAGGGGGAACCCAGGTCTGGGGGTGGAGGGCACCGTGGGCCACAGGATGCTGGTTGCTTTAGGGGTACCCATGCCCCCTGCCCTCGCCTGGAATCAGTGTTACTGCATCGGATCAAACTTCTCCAGAAATAAAGTGAGAATAATTCTGCCAGTCCTGTCCGTCCTTGGGGCTGGCGGTTGCGGTGGGAGCAGGTGGCCTCTTGAGTTCTAAGAAGAATTTAAAGAGCCAGGGCCTGGGGATATACACTCCTGGCCTAGTCCTGTGGCCTTCCAGTTTAGTTACGAATTCACTCACTTACTCATTCAACAAATATGGTTGCATCTACTCTGTACCAAGTAGTGGGCTACATGCTGGGATGCAGTAGTAGGAAAAGATATAGCCTCTTTTCTCAGGGAGTTTACAGCCTAGCAGGTGAGCATCATAGACACTGAGTTGCCAATTCAATATCTGTTCCCATTGCTCCTTCCTCATTTCAAACGGAATCCTGATTTTGTTCAGGGGTCCATCTTCTTCCTGGATCCCACCATGTGCTTGATCAGAGAAGGATCCTAGCCCTGGGGTGAATCATGATTGTAATGACCCAAAATGGTGGTCCCAAAGTCCTCACGTGTGATTGGTTTTGATATAGGCACGTGACACAATCCTAGCTAGCAGATATAAAGAAAAACCTCCTGGGATTCTAGGAGAGGCTTTCTCACTTTTGAAAAATATACTTTGTGATAGCCAGCCTTGAAGCTGACCTCCCAGTGTCCCCCCAATCCTACCTAGTGTTCACATCCTGGGTAGTCCCTTCCGTGTGGCACCCGGGTTGGGTTGAATGACCCACACAATACGGCAGAAGTGCTAGTGGGTCACATCCAAGGTTTGGTCATAAAAGACACTGCTGCTTCTGTCTTGGCTGCTGTCATTCTTGAACAACCCCACTGGAGGAAGACACTTGCTATGTCATGGAGAGCGTTATGGAGAGGCCGATCAAGGGACTCAAGCCCCCTGCCAACAGCCACCAGAATAAGCTTGGAAGCAGATTCTCCAGCCCCAGTTAACCCTTCAGATGACCCTGGCCCGCAGCTTGACAATAACCTCATAAGAGACCCTCTGCCAGACCCACCAGCTAAACCATACCTGGGTTTCATTTAACCATAGGAAACTGAGATAATAAATGTTTTATACTAGGTTTTGTGACAACTTGTTACACAGCAGGAGTTAACTAAGACACAATGAGAAAACCCTGCTTGTATGACATAAGGTCTGTGATGCCTGGAACTGCTGTATCCATCCTGCTAACTGACTTGAGGACAAAGCCAACATCAAGGGTAGCAGTGCCAAGAGGGAGAGAACCTAGATCCTCAAGAACATCACTGAATTAACCAACCCCAAAAGCACTAGACAACAACTTGTTTAAGCCGATGGGGTTGGATTTTCTGCTATGTGTGACCAAAAGCTTCCAAACGTACGATAAATATGTAGATATGTTTCCGTTGTGAACTACGATGAAGGAAATGAATTAGATGAAAGGACAGGCAGCAACAGAGAGTTACTTAGAGAAGGTGTCCTCTAAAGATGCAGCAATTAAAACGACCTGAAGGATGAGGAGGAATCAGCCATGTGAAAAAGAAAAAGGGAGAAGAGCTGCAAGTAGAGGAGTCAGTATGTAGGGACCCCTGGAGGAGTAGCGGGTGCAGGCCAGTGTTGCTGGGGCATAGAGAATAATGGAGAGCATTGGGTGGGGAAGGAGAGGTAGGAGGGGCCAAGTCACAGGTGTTGGGGATGAGGGGCAGGGAAAGGACTAAGCTTCTAGGTCCTCTCCATGGTGACAGCTCCTTTGCATAGCCTCCCAACCCCCAGCAGAGACAGAGGCACCATTTCCCTGAAGGCAGTATTCTCTGAACACTCTGCATGGGAATCACTCATTCATTCAATAAATTATGGAGCACCAGCTAAGCACCAGAGGAATATGATGGTGGAAGCTCCTGGAGCTTCCTAGTGGGGAAGATGGGCATTAGCCAAATAACCACACAAACCAATGTAGAAATAAAAAATGTGGTCAGTGCTATGAAGGTGGACTATAGGGAGCAACAAAAGCATCCCTCATGGGAACCTGAGTTGGGGGTCAGATAAGCTATCCCTGTATAATGGGTGTTTAAGATGTGATCGGACGGTGAGTAGGTGTTGATGGGGCAAAGTTAGGAACATAGAGAAAGAGGAGAGATAAGCACTTTCCAGAGAAGGGGAAAACGTGCAAAGGCCCTGCATAAAAAGGAGGTGTATTCGTGTATCTGGAGACTGTAAACAGATTTGAAGGAATCTGTTTTCACTCACCACTGAATCCTCAGTGCCTGGTATAACGGGCACTCAATATTTGTTGAATTAAGAAAGGTCCGTTGAGAAGGTGGAGTTTGGCACGAGGTGAGGCAGACCATTCAAGGCCTTGTAAGGCTGTGTCAAGAGTTTGTATTTTATTCCAAGGGTCATGAGAAGCCACTGAAGGCTATTAGAAAGGGAGTTGGAAGTGTGACATAGTCAGACTGGCATTTTTATTAGAGCACTCTGGGTGTCGAGTGGGAAACCAGTAAGGACTTGATTGTAAACTGGGAGACCAGTTAAGAATTACTGAGGTCCAGATAGGAGATGATAGAGGCTCAGGCTCAGAAAATAGAGATGGAGAGCAGAGAGCAACATTAAATTACTTATTTATTCAAGGAATACCGAGCACCTACTCTGTGCCAGGCACATCGATGCTGGAGATTTTCAAGTGAGCAAAAATTGACGTGGTCCTTAAACTCATGGAGCTTACGGTTGAGTGGAAGAAACAGACATTAATTAAATAATGTTACAAACAAATGGACAATTACAAGTACAGCCGTCGCCCCTTATATGCAGGGGATATGTTCCAAGACCCCCAGTGGATACATGAAACCATGGATAGTACCGAACCCTATATAAACTGTTTTTCCTATACATACATACCTATTGTAAAAGTATAAATTAGGCACAGTAAGAGATTAACAATAATAAAACAGAACAATTATAACAACATACTGTAATAAAAGTTATGTGAATGTGGTCTCAGCAAACTAGCACGAATTTCTCTTTCCTTCACAACATCACAGACAGAAGATTCATTCTTACCGTAGATCTCAGCAACCTCAGCATGATTTTTTTTCTTTTCTTATTAAGTCAGGAACTGCCACCTTTTCACTTAAAGGAAGCATCTTACGGCTTCTCTTTGGCATATCCGAATTGCCAGCATCAGTACATTTGTGCTTTGGGTCCTTTATTAAGTAAAATAAGGGTTGCTTCAACACAGGCACCGAGATATCGTGACAGGAGATCTAACCAAGACAGCTACTAAGTGACTAATGGGCAGGTAGCACATACAGCGAGGATATGCTGGACAAAGGGAAGATTCATATCGGGCTAGACAGAGCAGGACAATGACTGTTCATGACGCTACTCAGAATGGCATGCATTTTAAAACTCATGAATTATTATTTCTGGAATTTTCCACTTAATATTTTTGGAACACAGATGACCATGGGTAACTGAAACTGTGGAAAGCAAAGCTGTAAATAAGGGGGTACTATTGTATAACAAATATACGAAGGAGAATTATGTGGTTCCAGGAGAGTCAATAATAAAGGATCTGACCTGGTCACGGAGGTTAGGGAGGGTGTCCCTGGGAAAGCAACACTGGAGCCGAGATCTGAAGGAATAGGGGTTAACAAAGCACAAAGGGAACAGCATGTGCAAAGGCCCTGTGATGAGAACAGCAGAGTGCAGTTGGAACATAGAGAGTGAGAAGGAGGATGCCAGAGGCGAGAAGGACCAGACCAGGGAGGACCCTGCAGGCCTGACTAAGAGTTTGGTCTGGGAAACTATTGAAAGATTTCAGCAGGTGGCTGACCAATTGATGGTTTGGAAAGATTATCAGATTACCACCTGAAGAAGGGCTTGAAGAAGAGGGGAAGAGTGGTAGTAGGGAGTTCAGACAAGAGCACCGACTCTGCTGAGAGATGGTGGGCACTTGGTCCAGTAAATGATGGAAACCAAGAGGTAGAAACAGGGGGTGAAAAAATTAACTGGACATAGGGAATGAAAAAGAAAGGTGCCAAAGATGATTCCCAGATTACTGGTCAAAAAATCATAGAGATACTGAGAGAGCAAACTATGGTAGAGAGCCAGGTTTAGGGGAACAGATCTTACCCTTGACCTGGAATAACAATTTTTTCCTACAGGTCTAGCGCTCAAGAGACGGGTTTGATCCCACAGGCTGGGAGGGAGGAGTCTGGGAGGAAAGTTCTAGGAGGGGTGCAGTGTTCAGGAGCCCGGGACCTCTGGCTTTTTCCAAAAAGTCCTGGGGCTCAGCGGCCTTTGGAAGAACTGGCCCAGGATGCAGGGAGGCTGGCCTCCTGGTCTATTTCCAGGTTTCCCGCCGGAGACTTAGGAATGTCCGGTCTGTTCCTGAGCGAGATTGAGGAGAATGGAGGAGGAGGCAGGGGCACTGTGCTCTGAGAGCCCTCTCTTTTTGCAGCTCTGCCCTTTCCCCAACAGGGCCAGACAAGGCAGGGCCAGAGGCAACAAATGCCCTTCTCTCCTCCTCCCTCCATCCCGCTGCCAAAGCTCCTGAACTCCAGCTCTCTTACAACACTCTCCGACTCCCCGCCCCCGCACAGACCCTTTCTTTACCAGGACTCCCCAGCTCCACCAGCGGGCGTTGGTCCTGATGAGCCTCCCTCCCAAGAGCAGTCAGTCCGCCCTTAAGCCTGAGCCCGGCTTTTCCTTGGACGGGCATCTGGCGCCCCATCCTGGTTGAATTAGCACATGACAAGATAAGCGAGGTCGGAGCTGCAGAGACTAGACAAGAGGGCTCTGGCAGGGGTACTGGCTGAAAGGTCTGAAAGTGCGTGTGCGACCGGCCAGTTGCCAGGCAATTCCTTTGGTTTTTGTGAGCTAGTAAAAATTAGGACTAGTGATATGGATGAGGCACTTCTTCAACTAACAGAATAAAAAAGTTTTGTTAGTTGCAAGGCCCCCTCCCCATTTTAAGGGGCTTTGACATCCTGGGGCAGCCCAACTCCTCCTGTGTGCTATCAGCCCTTTCCCCAGACCACTTCACTGCCAGACAGCTGTTAGACATATCCTGATGAGGCCATAACATTGAGCACTAATTGATCCATAGGCCAGGGCCTTATTATCGGAGTGTTCAGCCTGGAAGTGGAAAGAGACAATTATAATAGAATAGAAAAGTTCAGTGACAAAACCAGGCATAGGGTACTATGGGAATATAAAGGAGAAATATTTGATCTGGATTCAAGGAGGGAGAGAATGCCAAGGGAAGCTTCCTGTAGAGGGTAACATCTGAGGTCTTTTAAATTAAGGGCTGAGAACTTGAATGCCTCCAAAGGGCAGCCCCTGGCACTCAGCTCTGGTTCACAGTCACGACTGGTCCACAGGTGGAATTAGATTCCAGTACTGCTGGAAGTGGCCTACCAAAGTAGGATGACGGGAGGGGTCTGCCCCAGGTGTGGGGCACTACAGGTGCATTGTCAGTAGAGAATTTAAGAACCATAACTAAAATGACTAAAAAATGGTTGTTTTTTTATTATCGCCATCCATTAGCAATTTTAAACAATGTCAGTCAAAACAATTCTGCTTGTGCTCGCTTAGGCAGCACGTATACTAAAATTAGAATGATACAAAGATGAGATACCATCTCACACCTGTCAGAATAGCTATAATCAACAGGACAAGTAATAACAAATGTTGGAGAGGATGTTTAGAAAAAGAAACCCTCATACACTACTGGTGGGACTGCAAATTGGTACAGCCACTAATGGAAAACAGTATGGGTTTAGTATTCAAAAAAATACTAAATTTGAATTTAGTATTCAAAAAACTAAGAATGGATCTACCACATGATCCAGCAATCCCTCTGCTGGATATTTACCCCAAAGACTTGAAAACCTATATCCAAAAAGATAGTTGCACACCGATGTTCATAGCAGCATTATTCACAGTGGCCAGGACATGGAAGCAAATGAAGTGTCCTACAATAGATGATTGGCTAAAGAAGCTGTGGTACATATATATAATGGAATATTACTCATCCATAAGAAGAGATGAAATACTGCCATTTGCAACAACATGGACGGACCTCGAGATAATCATGCTAAGCGAAATGAGCCAGACAGAAAAAGTTGAAAATCATATGATATCACTTATATGTGGTATATAAACCTAAAAGCAACAAATGAACAGGACAAACAGAGACTCATGGACATGGACTATAGACTAGTGGTCACCAGAGGGTAGGGATTAGGGGGAGGGGGGAGGTAGATGGGGTAAAGGGGGTCCAATATGTGTTGCATGGACGAAACCTAACTATGGGAGGTGAACACGCAGTGTAAAAAATATATATATATGTGTATATATATATATATGCCTTATTGTTAAAGTGTATAGCTGAAACTTATTGTATTTAGTTAACCAACGTCACCATAAAAATAAAAATTAAAAAAGTAAAATAAAATAAAAATGCTTCTCCTTGACAAAAAAATTTAATTGGTCTGAGTTCTAAATAGTGTTGAGTTTTAGTAATATATGTGTAGGTTTCAAATTGGCATGAACTTATAATTTACCTTTTAATAAACATTGTGTTCTACACAGAAGTTAATAAGGAAAAATTTTACTTAAATAGTCCCCTCTAGTCTATAGCCATGCCACCCTAAACAAGCCCAATCCTGTCTGATCTTGGAAGGTAAGCAGGGTCAAGTCTGGTTAATACTTGGATGGGAGACCGCCTAGGAAGACCAGGTGCTGTAGGCATAAAAAATAAAAAAAATAAGGGATTCATAAGCTGATAAGGTCCTTGCAATCTGTAAGGTCAACCAAGGGTTGCCTCGCCAAAAATAAATAAATAATAAAAATAAATAGTAGCCCCTTGACATACAAGATACACATGTTCATTTTGAATGTAATTTCTTAATAGCTAGGAATCACTCCAGCTTGCTTTGGGTTCAGTTGGTGTCTCTAACTGTGACACTGCATGTTTCTGAGTTTAAACAGTAGGTTATGAATAAATAACAATGACACAGTGATTATACAGACGAAGTCATAGAATTAAGTTACTTCAGTTCTAGCATTCTATGTAACCACATGTGCTAATTTAAAACTTACATATGTATCATTAAAACACAATTACCAACATTTGGGTTCAAAATTTAAAACAGCGGAAACTATAAAGTGTGATATTTTTGTTTGGAAAGTGCAAATTTAATTCAAACATAAAGTGTTTTACAAAATTTAAATAGTATCTTTAAAAGTTAGTTATCGTTTTTATTTTCATCTATTTTTTTTTTTTTTTAAATTCCTACAGCACCTGGTATTCCTAGGTGGTCTCCCACCCAAGTACTAACTAGGCCTGACCCTGCTTAGCTTTCGAAATCAGGCACGTTCAGGGTGGTATGTCCATAAACTATTTTCATCCATTTTTTTATTGTGGTAAAATACACATGACATAAAGTTTACCATTTAAGTCATTTTTAAGTGTGTGAGTCTGTAACATCAAGTACATTCACGTTATTGTGCAATCATCACTACTGTTTGTTTCCAGAAGTTTATCTTCCCAAACTGAGATTTTGTATTCATTAAGCACTAACTTCCCAACACCTCCTCCACCCAGGCCCTGGCAACTACCATTCTACTTTCTGTCTCAATGAGTTTGAGTTCTTAGGTACCTTACGTAAGTGGAATGCATATTTGTCCTTTTGTGACAGGCTTATTTCACTTGGCATAACGTCTTCAAGGATCGTTCGTGTTGTAACGTGTCAGAATTCCATTCCTTCTTTAGGCTGAATAACATTTTGTTTATCCATTCATCTGACAATGGACATTTAGATTGTTTCAATCTTTGACTATTGTGAATAATGCTGCCATGAATTTGAGTATACAGTCTGTTCAAGTCCCTGCTCTTTTGAGTATATACCCAGAAGTGGAATTGCTGGATTACATGTTAATTCTGTTTAATATTTTTAAGAACTGCCATATTACACTGTTTTCCAAAAGAGCAGTACAATTTACATTCTCAAGAAAAATGCACGAGAGTTTTGATTTCCACAACATTGCCAACACTGTTTTTTCATAGTAGTCATCCTAATAGGTATGAGGTGATATCTCATTGTAGTTTTGATTTGCATTTCCCTAATGATTAGCGATGCTGAGCATCTTTTCATTTGCTTATGGGCCATTTGTATATCTTCTTTGGGGAAATATCTACTCAAGTCCTTTGCCCATTTATTGAGTTGTATTTTGTTGTTGAATTTTAGGAGTTCTTTATATAGTCTGGATATTAGTCACTTATCAGATATATGATATACAAATATTTCCTACCATTCTATGGGTTTGTCTTTTCACTCTGCTGATAGTGTCTGATGCACAAACATGTTTAATTTTAATGAAATCAAATGTACCTATTTTTTCTTTTGTTGTTTGTGCTTTTGGTGTCATAAGCATGAAATCATTGCCAAATTCAATGTCATGATGAAGCTTTTCCCCTGTTATCTACTAAGAGTTTACACTTTTAGCTTTTCTGTTTAGGTGTTTGATCCATTTCGCGGTTGGTTTTTTTTTTTTTTTTTTTTACATGGCAATTAATTTAAAAAATTTAAAACACTAACCATGTCAGAGAAAACTTATCTAAGAGCAGGATTCAGGCTCTGGGCCATGAGTTTGCAACGCTGGCTTCAGATGCTAGTCTTCCTTAGGGTTGATTATCTGCCCCTTTCTCTCACAGTTCTGAAGTTGATCTCATCCACTACTAGGGCTTAAAGTACTAACTAGGTGAGAGGCTGTGTAGAGTGGTTAAAAGCATGGATCCTGATGCTGGACAGCTGGGATTCAAATCCTGGCTCTGAAGTGACGGCACCTAACTCATAGATTTGTTGTGAGGAATTGATAAGTTAATGTAGGTAAAGAACTTAGAAAAGTTTATCACCTTTAGTAAGTACCCAATAGAGGCTGAGTAGCATTTTTATTGTTATCTTTATGCTGATGGCTCCCAACTAAGAATCTCCAGTCCAGACTTCTTTCCTGAAGTTGATAGCCTGTATGTCTATCTGCTGGACAGCCTGCAATTCAACAAGTCCAAACTGGACGCAGAAACTCTATCCCAAGGAATATTACCAGGATCCACCAGTCTCCCATGTGATCCCTGCGAAGTCATTTTTCACACCGCCTCACCTCTGAAGATATCTATCTCTGACTCTGTCCCCAGTGCCCGCATATCTGCCCAGGCTGCCATCATTTCTGCCATCCTGGAAAGAACAACGAGGTTGTCTCCTCCAATCTAGATTCTGCCCAGCAGCCACAACTCTGCCCACACACTCTCCTGCCAAGTCCTTCTCAGGTCTTCTCATTGCTCTCAGGATAAGATGCATGCTCTGTAGGGTGGCTTCCGGGGGCTTCTCACCCTGTGGCTCTCACACACTTCCTCTCTTCGGTGTTCTCACCACCCTGGACTTATGACTCCTCTCCGTGTCTCTGGGCCTTTGCATGAACTGTTTGTTTACTATTTCGCGGTTGGTTTCCGCTGCCCATGACCCTCTCCGCTGCCCATGACCCTACTCCGGGGTTGAGTGATGGCTGTTCAAATGTTAGTATCACTTTTCCCAGGAGGCTTTTTTTGACCCTGAGCTTTGCACTTACCCTAGCACAACCAAGGCTTCATTGTAATTATTTGTCTATTAAATGCTCCTCTGCCAGCACCTGAGTCACAAGAGCAGGAACATTTCAGTTTGTTCACTGTGTCCTACCTAGCCCCCAGTGGCTGGCACACGGTAGATGCTATCTGTGTGCAATAAATGTCTGACAGAGAGAAACACGAACAAGAGCCTGGAAGCCAGAACAGGTGGGGGAGTGAGGGAGACTAATGGGCAGGTGGTGTTTCTGTGGAGGCGTGTGAGGCAGGCAGAGGTGTTGCCAAGTGTCCTGGAAGCTGGACAGGAATCAGGCACGGAATGCTTCATATCCTGGTTAGCTGGGGAGTTTGTTCTTTTTCCCAGGGTGTGGAAAACTACAGGAGGGTTTTAAGTTGGGAGGTAACATGATTGGAGGTAAAATATCAGCCAGCCACAGTTATTGAGGCAGGTGGGCAAGATTGGAAACAGGAAGACAGTTATGAGGCTGTGGCAATAAAATGTCTCCAGAAGGAAATACAGAGAAGCCGGGAAGGGAACTGGGTGGCCGAGGGACAGGGGCGGAAGAAGTATTTCATTGCATGGTAACATGTACCTATGGAATTTTAAATCATGTGACCATTTGATTTGGTAAAAATGTCCTTTTTAAATAGTGAACAAAAGGGTATGTTGCAATAATCTAGGCAAATATAAAGTCTACATTCTTTTTTTGTGGTACACGAATGCCGATGTTTTTTAATGGTACACAAATGCTGACTCTTTAAAGAAAATAGTCTACGGCCACGCCACCCTGAACGTGACTGATCTCGTCTGATCTTGGAAGCTAAGCAGGGTCGGGCCTGGTTAGTACTTGGATAGGAGACTACCTAGGAAGACCAGGTGCTATAGGTGTTAAAAAAATAAAGAAAGAAAATAAAGAAAATAAAAAGATGTATAAAAGTAAAAATAATAAAAAGAATCCCCTGAAGTTCTCTTTATCCAAAAGTGAGCTGTGATAGAAAGACTCTGTTTTCCCACCTAAAACACTGGCAGATAATCTGGGTGAGGGCTCGGGGTAAAGCTTATCACCTGGTGAGGTTGCTGGATTTTATAAATCAAAATATAAGACCCTTGTTAAAGTAGAATTTCAGATAAACAATGAATAATTATTTAGGAGACATATGTTCTAAATGTGGCATGGGACATACTTATATTTAAAAAGTCTTTGTTGTTACCTGAAATTCAAACGTAACTGGGCAGCCTATATTTTATCTTCCATCCCTATGCCCTGGCCTTTCTCCTCCCTCTGCCTATACTACTGGTCCTTTCCTCAAGTTTTATTTAACATCTTCATTTAAATAATTTTTACTTTAAAAGCCACTCGAATTTGTTTTAAAAATTGCCACTGGACTTTTTCTGCAAAGTCTCTGGCCTCACACAGTGCCCACCCTGGGCCCTGCTGGCTCCAGCACATAGCAGCCTAGGCCTCTAGGGGTCTGCCAGGTGAGGTGAGCGGGAGGGGCAGGGCAGGCAGCCCTGGCTGCAGGCACTGAGGGCAAGTTCTGGATCTTGGTAAATGGCACTGGTAGTTGAGCCTGGATGCTGAGCACTGGATTCTAAGCACAAGGGGCCATGTCCTGGCTCTGAGTGCTCAGCACTTGGTCTTGGAAAACAGGGTTAGGGCAGAGGCCACTGGTTACTAGGCAGAGGGTTCTGGGCTCAACGGTAGTCATGAGCCTGGTGTCACTGCCCAGGGTGGGGCCGGGGGTGAGCAGCTGTCCAGCCCCCAGTTGTTTTGTAACAGCTGCTGGACTAGGCTAGAAGAGAAGTGTAAAAAGCCGGGGATGAGGGAGAAAGGAAGGGGTCTGTGGGTCGGGGCACAGCCACTTGGGCAGGCTGACTTTGGTCCTGCAACCTGGGAACAAGGGGAAGAGAGAAGGCTGGAGTGCCCGGCTTCTTGGAGGTAGGAGGTAGGGCCCTAGGGTCAAAGGTCCCCTGTCTTTGTACTCTCCCCTTCACCAACTTCCTGGCCCAGCTCCCAGGCCAAGGCAGCTGGAGTGATTAGTGTGGGCCGAGGGAGGACGAATGCCAAAGGCTTGTCTCCTGTCTCAGAACACAAGGATCCAGCCAGAGCAGATGGCATGACTTAGAGTGAGAAAAAGCAACCAAGAGATAAACAGAGATAAATGGGGATAGCACCAGAGACAGACTGGAGTAGCAGGGCAAGACACAGAATGAGAGACTGAATGACCCCCACAGAGAAATGGGTGCCCTGGGGGAGGAAGGGATAAGCAGCCAAGGGCAGGCAGACTTTTTCTTTATCTCTTCCTAGACCCCACCCCGTCTGAGTTTCTCCCCATTGTATCTTTTATCCCAAGGTTTCTCAATCTTAGCACTATTGATAATTCTTTGTTGGGGGGAGGGGGTGTTAGGATAATTCTTTGATGAGGTGTTGAGATAATTCTTTGATGAGAGAGGGATTTGCTGTCCCAGGCTTTATAGGATGTTCAGTAGCATCCCTGGCTTCTGCCCACCAGATGCCAACAGCACCTTTCCTCCCAGAAATGTCTCTAGACATTGCCAAATGTTCCCTGGGGAGGAATTGCCTCCAACTGGCAACCTTTCCTGATTGCAAGTAGATCCATGTGCTTGAGAAAAGTCAACTCCTGGGTCACCCACCAGGCCTTGTGCATCTCCTTGCCCCTAGCGTGGCCTCAACTGCCCTGACTGAGAAGCTAGGGAACCTGGAAGAGTTGTTGAGACTAAGAAGGGGTCTGAGGGTCTGCTGAAGCAGCAGTGAACGAAGCCCCTGCCCTCATGGCATTTCTGGTCTTATTCCATCCAGAAGGCACCACAGATGTGTTTTGGTGTGGATTCTAGTCTCTAAGGGAGGGAGAGATGAGCCCCCAAATATTTCTGGACTAGGTATTACCCACGATGCTCAGATGTAAGACTTGTCACATTTATTTATTTTTCTAAATCACATTATCTGCTCCAACTCCCCTTCAAAATTCAATCACAGTCATTTTTGGGAATTCTCTACCCAGTGGTGTAAATGTTCACAAACCACTTGGGGAGAGTTGCTAGGGAGAGACTGGATTTGTAGCATTTGCCAATTTCCATGGTGTAAATACTCCCACCAGGGCCAATTTGAAGCTGCCAAATGACCTCACTGACAGTGTTGCTGGGAAGACTACACTATTATGTAGTATTTCCACCATAAAGATGTGACTAATCCCAAGAGCACAGATAATACCAAAATATAGTAAAATAGTTAGGAAGTGATACGCTTTGAATGTTATTACCTTCGAACACACTTTCTTTAATTCTAAGTTTATATAATTTAATTTCAAATAATGCCCCACCCCTCTGAAGCACAATGTATAATTCCTGAGGGTTTCTCTAGTCTAGTATAACATTCAGAGGAGGACTCTGATTATCAATCAACTATGATCTATCCTCATGGATCCATGTGGCTTAGCCACAGTGGTTTTTTTCTGTGATTCTCAAACCACTACTCTTAGCATTCACATACCCCTCCCCTCCCCCCAAAACAGTAGCTCTGGAGGCCCATCAAAGCTCCTGGGAGATGTGTATGGGAGTGATACAAAGTTGCTATTACTCAAGGAAATACAACAGCAGTAGCAAAGATACCCAAAGGGCTGTTCACTCTCTCAGGCTTGGGAAAGTTCTTTAAGCTTTCTCAGATGGGCCCGCTCCACCCCCGAGCCTTGTAGCCCTGTGCTCTGGAATGTCTCCTAGAGCCCGCCTTGGTAAACAAAAGCCCTGGCTGGGGGATGTCTTTTGGTGCTTAGCAACCTCTGCTTTTGGCCTGGCAACCCCAAAGCCTTTAACAGGCTCTATCCTCATCCCCTGGAGAAAAGAAGGAAACACACCCACAGCAAGGAGACTAAAATACAAATACAACCTCAGTGTTTCTCAGCAGCATGGTCTGACCATTGTGGTGACAACAACTCGCTGAGACACTGAACTATACAGAAGGAAAAGGAGAGATTCAAGCTAGACTTCAAGAAAGACTTCCAGATCTGGCTGGAGAGAATTAAACACAACACTGTGAGGGCGAGTAGCCTCCCATCCAGGCTGCTGCAGCGACCACTCAAAGCTGACTCCCTAACTTCTTCTGATGGCTCTCTAACTGTCTCAGGCTGAAGTCGTATTAAGAGCTGAGTGCCTGGACCTAGTAAGGTAGGAGTTGTCCTCTTTTACAGATGAGAAAACTAAGCTCAAAGAGAGTAAGTCACTTGCCTGAAGGCACACAGCTAAAGAAGTAGTCAAGGCTGAATATGAACTTATCTGTCTCCAAAGCCTGTGTTCTTTGCAGTGTGTGAGAGCCCACCTGTCATCCACACCTGCCCTAATCTACCTCTGTAGCATCCCTCTACCACCACCTCCACCACCTTCCATATAGGAGCTGGGGAAAGGAGAGGAAATACAAATTTATGGATGAATTGCAAAACAACTTTGTGTTAGCTATTTCTGGTCAGACCATAAGAATATTTTTAAGCTTAGTGTTATTGAACTTTTTCTCCCTAAGCAAGATAAAGAGTTTCTTAACCTTGGCACTATTGATATTTTGGGTAGGATCATTTTTTGTTATGGGAGCCTTTCTGTGCATTGTAGGATGTTTAGCAGCATCCCTGGCCTCTGCCCACCAGATGTCAGTAGCACCCCCAACTCCTCCCCCATCTCCCTTCTCAGGTTCTGACAACCTAAAGTGTCTCTAGACATTGCCCAATGTCCTCTGTGGGATCAAATTGCCCCCTGTTGAGAAACCCTGAGTTAGATCAAAGATAAAAAAGCAGCTGTTTCAAAGAAGCAGGTCTTAGGAGTAAGTGAAATGTGCCAACAAAGAATGAGTTCCCTGTTCTGAAGTAATTTGGGGAGTTAGATCAGTGAGGTCCAGGCTTGCGCTTCTGATGCAAAAATGGGTGGGGGAGGCTAGATCTCAGGCCTAAATCCCAGTCTGGAGCAGGGCCTGTGGTGATCCTCAGAGGTCTGACTAGGAATAACTGGCTTTTCTGGGACCCAGCGCTATCAAATC
>NW_006443568.1:2378851-2436751 GCF_000325575.1 Pteropus alecto | reverse complement strand
GTAGTGACTGGTGCTTGGTGTCACATCCTGCTTTCCCTGGGACCTACTTTGTGAGCCTCTTTTCCTTCTGTAAGTGTCTGGTATTGAGTGCTCAGTCTCAACTGACCTGTCCACATGAGTGGACTGAGGAGAATTGAAGTGAAGCCCTGCCCTCTGGTTTGCTCAGAGATATATGTGTGCACCGATGTGGGGGGTGTCACTCAGAACAGTCCTTCCAAGTGCCCTTGGGGAAACACAATATTCCCTTAAATGAACCTTTCATATCTCCACACCTTTGCACTTTCCTGCAACACTCCTCTCCTCCTTCAAGAACCAGCTCAAGTGCTTCATCTTTGGGAAGCCTTCCCTGCCCTTCCGAGCCTGGTCAGATTGGTCACTGGAGACCTTGAGAACAGGGTTTGTATTGCATCTCATTTGTAAAATTTGTATCCCTTCTTATTTTATAAATGGAGCAGGAATTCAATAAAGACCTGAATTAATTTATATCATTTATATTGAGAACTTCTGTGCCAGGAGAATACAGAGGACACAGGACATGATACACAGTCCAGTTCAGAAAGAAAAACCAATGAATGGAAATTAATACAAATGCTAGCGTTAAGGTTTGAAGGTGATACTTAGATCCCACCCTCATCCCCACCCCCTCCCAAATTCAGACCACTTACTACCTTGACGAGAATGGGTGGTTTGGTTCTCCTGCAAAGCAGATATGGAAGTGAAGGTACTTTGGTTGATCTGAGGCAAATTTTCCACAGGTGGCCTTTTCGATGGTCACACACTGGTGCTGAGCCTAGTCTGTTCTGATCTCCCTTACCATTTTCCTTCCTGCCCTGAGAACCTCTTGTACACAGTAGATAGCTCTATCAGCTACTTTCTGCTAGTCATGAGTGACAGAAGCCCAACTCAAACGATTTCATTTGTCGGCTTACACATGAAAGAACCCAGAGGGGCTGCTAACTTCAGGCATGGCTAAATCAAGGGTTTAACTGGCATTGCTTGGAATTTCTTTTTCAACTCATGGCTCTGCTTTCCAACTAACTGTGTTAGGCCTCGTTCTCAAGAAGGCTCTCTCTAGTAGTGGCAGAAATGACCATTAACAAGTGCAGGCTGCTACTCTTCTGGTTTAGCAATCCCAAAAGAAAGCGAGAGTCCTTTTCACAGTGTTCTAGCATAGGTCTCAGGCTGATGCTCATTCTCTCTGCTTGCCTGGTTTGAGCCATCTGCCAATCACTGTGGCCAAAGGAATAAAATGTGCTGATCAGCCAGAGTCACCTGCTCACCCTGGAGCCAGGGTCGGGGAGGGAAGGCTTCTCAAAAGATTATCAGAGTGCTGCTACCAGAGGAAGAGGAATAGAAGGATGCTGAGCAGGCACAGCAACAGATGGCCACTCTATTTGTTCCCAGATTAGTGGAGGAATGGATGTGCAGAAGTTGTAACAAGGTAAGGGAGAATCTGACAAATGCAGAGGAGACCTGGGTTTCTCCTAAGGGAGGGAGAGTCCGTACTGACAAGATAAGCCTTTGATAGGTTGGGCCACTGGTGAGGAAGGGCATGAGCTGGTGTGAGAAGACGAGAAGCCCAGAGTATGGTCAAGAATAGCACAAATGATAGGAGCATTGTGTATGAAGGAGCTGAGGCTGATGAAGTCATGGAGGACAGATTGGGGAGGGTCTTGAGCTTACCTTTCATCCCTATGGAAATGGAGAACCTTTGAAAGTGAAGGTGAATCTATGGCCATGCCACCCTGAACACGCCTGATCCCATCTGATCTCGGAAGCTAAGCACGGAAGAAAGCGAAGGTGAAACTGGAGAGATTGTCAGAAGTTAGACCATGTGGGGCCTTGTAGATCACACTGGGGATTTAGAGTTTGAACCTGAGAGCCCTGGAGTCAGGAAACAACATAATCAAAGTTGTACTTGAGAGATAACTCTCTGATTACCTTCCTGAGGATGGCCTGGATGGAAAGAGGCAAGAAGCCAGGAGGCCGGGGAAGAGCTCTTAATCATAGCCAACACTTACATCCCCCTTACTCTGGCTCAGGCATTGTTCTAACCTGCTAAGACATAAGAAGGCCTGAAACAGAGTGGTAGGAAATTCAACAGAAGTTCTGGGGGCAGAAAACATTGGACTTTGTGACTGATGCCATATGGTAGATGAGGTAGAAAGAGGAAGCCAGAATTCCTCTGAGATTTTGGTAGATCAGAAGGCTAGAGGAACTCCTATTAGAAAAAGAGAAAGAACAAAGGAAAGTCCATACACATTTACTGCTGCCAATTCTGTGCCTAGCCCACAGGCCGTAGGAAGAAAAGAACAAGTTAGTTGTTGCTATCTAGGAGATGGCTCTCAGCAGGTGACACAGATCTGTAATGGACGATTGCAGTACATTGTGTGGGGAGATCTGCACAAGCAGAGTAGGGTAGGGAGGCAGCAATAGTACTTCCATCCACATAGCTGCTCAACACAGAAACCTGGGGGTCTACCTTGATTCCTCCCTCCCTTATTCATCCAGTTGATCACCGAGATCTGTAAATTTGATCTCCTAAATATCTTTGATCATCTTTTTAATCTGCCAACTTTTCTTCATTCCCACTGAGAACACACTAGATCAAGCCACTGTGTCTTCTCATTTGGACTTCTATAACTTTCTAATTGGTTTCTCCATTTTCATTCTGGTTTGCCCTAATCCATTCTCACATTGTATCAGAATAATCCTTTAAAAAAGGAAACCTGAATCCCTCTCCTGCATATAAACCTTTCAGTTGCTTCCCATTGTTCTCAGAGTTAAGATTTAATATCCTCAACTTGGACTATCAGACCCACAAGGATCTGGCTCCTTATTACCTCACCAGGTTCCTGTGCTTTAGTTCTCATTACACTCCAGAGTCAATGGCAGGCCTAACAGTATTTAGGATGTGCCAGGTTCCTTCAGGCCACATGGCTTTCTCATGTGTTGTTCTTCCCATCTGGAACGCTCTTTTTTTTTCCCCAATTCTTGGCCTGATTAATTACAAGTTTATGGGTCACTTACTCAGGACAACCTCCTCTGAGTTTCTAGCCTAAATCAAGACCTCCAGATTTTATGCCAAGAGTCAGCAAACTTCTGTAAAGCACAGATAGTAAATATTTTAAGCTTTGCAGGTCATAGAGTATCATAGCTACTTAAGTCTGTGTTATAACAGCCATAGATAATACATAAACTAATTTATGGATGCCGAACTTTGTATTTTATATATATTTTTCATGTCATGAAATATTAGTCTTTTTCTGAATTTTTTCCCCCCATTTAAAAACATAAAAGCAGTTCCTAGCTTCTGGTCATACAAAGACAGGAGGCAGGTTGGAATTAGCCAGTAGACTGTAGTTTGTGACCCCTGTTCTATATTGTCACAGTATATACCATATACTCTGTGTGGCACTTATCACAGTGATAATTAATTATGCATGTGATAGACTTTGTAATGTTGTCTCTCCAGTTGGAAGTAAGCTCTTGTGAAAGCAGGGAATACATTTGTTTTATTTACCATTTTCCTCCCGGGCTTTTAGTACAAGGCCTTGCCCATAGTAGTTGCTCAATATGTGAATGGAGTAGTAAGGTGTTCTCTTCCTTGAGAGGAACTCAGAGCTTAGTGGAGAATACAGACACGAGAACAATGAACTACACAATTAACTAGGTAATGCTGTATTGAAGGGAAGAAGAGTTCAGTTTTTGGCAGGTTTAGTTTGAGATACCAGTGGGAACTTAGGGGATGGTGATTCTCAAACATCTGGGACTATGAGTTGATACTAAGATGTAGATAAGGGAGTAAAATGCATAGAAGAGATGTAAAAAGCTACCTGAGTGTGCCAAAGGGAGAGGTCACTCAGGGAAAGAGTCTGAATGAGGAGAGGAGGAGGAGGCTGGTACTGTGGGATGTTTCTGAGCCAGGAAAGTGGGAGAGGTGGGAGAGAAGAAGGGATCCAGCATAGAGTATTTTAGAAAATCAGAGGAATGATTGTGTTATGTCGTTTACCTCTGTGTTCATAGATTTTGCACCGGGTGTGACATGTAGTAAACACTCAGAAAAACCTGTGAATTGAAAATTAAATTGAATCAGAACCTTGCAAGCAGCTCTAAACAGCATGCAGCCCACAGGAAGTACTCAAAGGAGGAAGAAAACATAAGTAGTGTGGAAGGAATGTTGCTGAGGCCAGTAAAGGTAAGGAGTGATGTGCCAGGGTCTGACACTTGAGTTGAGCCTGGTAAGCTTCTCCCGCAGGAATCAGTAGATACCTTCAATATTTATTCATATCTACTTTGTTTACTTTGCCTTGGGAATGCAGAAGTCCATCAGAACTAATCTGTTCTCAAAGAGCTCAGTTTGGTGGGGAAGACAAACACAAGCCCTGATAATTTCAGAACAAAATTCAAAGGTACTGTAAGAGTACGGGAAGGAGATTGAAAAATTGGAAGGCTTCGCGGAAGAGGGGACATCTGAACTCTGTATTTAAAGGCTCGAGTTCACTAGGGCAGGAATTCCAGCAAAAATTGGCTTATGCAAAACCCTGATAAATGCAGTGGTTTGCAAACTTGTTTGTGCCAAAGAATCTTTGCAGGAGTCTGTTTCTAATGCAGATTACAAGGCTACACTCCAGGAAACTTCCGGTTTAATAGGTGAGTGGCATCCATTTTAACAAGCTTCACAGGACACTTTCGTAAAAAGTCCTTCGGTGCTCCTGTTGTCATGGAAGGCGGGAATGGGGTTGGGAGACGAGGAGATGGGAGATGAGGCTAGAGAGAGCTTTGCCCATCCGGGCTTCAGGAGCTTCGAAGTCAAACTATCACAATAAAAACAACTCCATTTGCGACGCGCTTTCAGTGTACTAGACGACTTCATGTGCCTTTGTCCGAACCTCGCAACAAGTCTGTGGGGTAGAAACTACAAGTCTCAATTCACAGGGGAGGAAACAGGCTGAGAAAAGGGAGACAATATGCTCAAGGTCATAAAGCGAGAGGTGGCCCGTTAGGGATTGAAAGCCAGGAGACCAGATTCTCAGCTCAGAAGCTTTTCGACAGCAAAAGAAGGCCGCGAGTGGGTGGGGCCGAGGCCCTCCCTCCAGACTGGTTCCAAAATGGTGAGGGCAGTGGCGTCAGCAACGCTTCCGCCCCTTCCGTCCACCTCCCTCCTTCCTCTCCAGGCCACCCAGGCGGGGGGAGGGGATGGAACGGAGCAACCCACGTGACTGCCGACAACCTGGCGCGTGACGCAAAGCGGCGGGCCCAACGCTCGCCTTCCCTTGTGGGAAATGTAGTTGAGAACATCATCAAGTTGGCAAGGAGAGACGAATTTAGGACTACACTTCCCAGGAGGCAGCGAGGCGACGCCGCCGCTGCCGCCGTCGTAGAGCGGGGACGCGGGGCGCGCTGTCGGGCGGGGGCGAGGTTCGGGCCGGTTGTGCCGTTGCGAGACTGCAGCTGCGATCGCTGCGGTGGGCCCAGGTGAGTGAGCCCCTCGAATAGGAACCGGGGCAGTTTGACCAGCTCCAGTCGTTTCGTCTTTTACCTTTTCTCCTTGGCGGCTGGCTCAGTGTCCCCAGGCCGGCCTGGCGCGGAGCCGCTCCCCCGCGCCTACCTCCTGGCCTTCTCTGAGCGGGCCCCACTCCCTCCGACTCCTCCCCCTCTCCTCCCTACTGGGCTTCCCCTCTCTCCGGCCTAGCTCCCGACGCTCAGGGCCGCCTTTTTTCCGGAGCTTCTTTCTACCTTTCTCTTTCTTGTAAGCTGCCGCGGAGCGGCTTCCACCTCCTCCTCCCTCACCCTTTCTTTAGTTGTCTGAACCTAATTATTTGGATTTCTCTTTTTCCCGGAACTCTTGAGTGCCTTTACCCCCGCCCCCCACTAGTCTCCGTTGGCCTGGTTCTGTTTTCCCTTAGGGCGCATGTGGCTGGCAGTCAGTAATGTTCGTACCTCTTCCGTTCTTTTCTGCTGTGTGGCCAGAGGAGGCATAGTCCAAGTTTATCTGCCACGGGAACATTTGTGCGCCTTCTTTTATTTCAGTACCTTTGGCTGGAGAGGCCGACTTGCATTCCAGTGGTAATCGGCGTGTGTTTTGCTTATATGAGGCAATTTTCTTTGCCTCCCTTAGCACCTAACCAACTTTTATCAGCTGTTCATTTGCTTTTCTAAATCTTAGGGGAGGAGCATGGCGGCATAAGCTGGCGAGTAGCGCCGGCTCCCAGAAGTTGGAAGCCATCAGTGATAGTACAGGGAGATTGTTACGGAGAAATTGTTAATTGGATTGAAGGAAAGGCTTCAGAGTATGGTAGAGCCTGAGAGGAGAGAGCCAGTGAAGCTTCAGGTGACAGCGTAACAGAAGGGTTCTGGAGCCGGCTTGCCTTGGTTCAAATTTTGGCTCCGCCAGCTTTTGATTTTAAGTCAAGGGGCTTCACTTCCAGGTGCCTCAGTTTCCTTATCTACAAAATAGCGGTAACTGTGACCACTTTCTAGGATTATTGTGAAGATTAAATGAGATTAAATTGAAAACCGCTTAGCTCATTATCTGATGTGTATTAAACACTATTATTATTGTCACTATCATTCATAGGATTGCTGGATTGTGGGCCCAGAGTGGAAAAGCATGTATCGCAACATTATTTTCCTTCTCTTTCAGATGACCCTTTCTTTTTTTGTTTATGGGAATACTGTGCGTTGTAGTCTGTCCTGTTATCTAGACAGCCTTGGGTGTGTATCATATAGAAGCCTATTAGAGAGCCAAATATGGCTGCTGCCATGAACAGTTTGTGGAGCACATTGGGCTTAGTTCTTTGCTGGGGATGTTTTGTAAACAAACACACACACACTTTAGCAATATCAAAAACTATTTTTTTCTGCAGACAGGCTCGATTGTATTTTGTAGAAGAGGTGAGTTGAAGTTTCTATAAGATAGTATTTAACTTAAAACCTTTATGTCCAGTACAATTCCGTCTTTGTTTTTTAAACCTTTACATGAGTGAAAGCCCTTCAGTTTTAGAGACTGATGTTTTTGGAGACTAAGTACAATCCAATTTTAGCGGTGATAGTGGTGGCAGTAGTAATAGCAACAGTAGTAGTATAAGTTTTTAACATATTTCTTTCATACCAGGTACAGGCACTTTTCGAATTTGGTTTAGCCAGTGAAGTTACAGATTGCAAAAGGAATGTCCTTTTTGTACTGAGAAATTGGAGGGAGGAGGCTTGGAGTATTTCTGAGATTAACACCGAGATGGGGAGAGATGAGGCTGAGTGGGAGAGAGTTTAAGATGTACAATTTGTTTTTTAGTGTAAATGATGTTAACCACCAAGAATCTTGAGGTGCTAGCCTGTTTCTATTGGGCATAATGACATCCTGAATTGAAGGAAGTGTTGTTAATGCTGTTCTCTCAAATACTAGATTTTGCTTCACAAATTCTGTAAACATCTAAGATTGATTCAGTGTTTGATTGATAGATTCAACAAATAGTGCCTGAGGACCTACCCCCTGTGCTAGGTGCTGGGAATACAGGGGCTGTGAGACAGAAGGGGTCCTGCCTTTTGGGAATTTACAGTATAGTGGAAGAAGACAACAGGTAAAATACAAGTTAAGAGTGATGTGGCAGTATCAAGCAGGGAATTCGACTAGACACTGAAAAAAGAGACCTGAGGTTGGTTGGAGAATTATTTTATTTTATTTATTTTATTTTATTTTATATTTTATTTTATTAGTTTCAAGTAGGAGAATTTCTTCTTGATGGTAGTGAAGAGACAGTTTTAGTTTCATAGGGTTGCAGGAAAATGTTCTAGGTGGAGGGAACAGCAAGTGCCAAAACTTGAAGATGGGAAGAATTTAGCATGCTTTTAGAACAGAAAAGGCCAATTGTGGCTGACACAAAGAAGAGTGGTTAAATATCAGATGGAGAGCTAAGGTTTTTGAGGAAGCCCTTGAAGCCTTCTGGTGGATGGGAGGGATTGCCGTCTGATTTATATTTTAAAATCACTTTCGCAGAGGTGTGGAAAATAGATTATGGTTATCAATTAATTGATATCAATTGTGGATATCAATTAAGAGGCCGTTGTACTAGTCCAGGCTGGTGATGGTGTATGCCTGAAGTAGATTGATGGAGTAGAGATGTATCCATGAGAAGAAACAGGGTTTGGAGATTGCGTAGGTTTAATGTTCTCTGTTCTTAATCTGTGGTCTGTGGACTATAGGGAGCCCATGGATTCTGTAAAATTTTTGTGAGAGAGTGCATTTTCTGAAAGGATTGTTACCTTCTGTCACGTTCCTTAGTATCAAAGTGTTAAGAACCACCGCTATAAGAGCTGTACTGTAGGTTTATAACCCATAAAGTAAGGAGAGTAAGAGTCATGGGTACCCTTTCTAAAAGATTAACTTTCTTTTTTTAGTCTTGCAGGGAACTTTTTTTAAATCAAGATTAAGTGCTGTGCCATAGAACTCATCTTTTAGTTTCTTTTTGTCTAGAAGTCTGCGCTGATGTACATACTGTGGAAGCTGAATGTTAGTGAACTCAGTTTCACAAAAATACTTCCCAATGTTTTCTTCCATTGGGTTTTGTTTACAGTTTCTAGTTTGGTAGAAGAAATGGAGCACCTTTAGTGTGTGAAGAGTAGGATAATTTCTTGCTTTCCTTCAACAATTAGGGGTTTCAGATGTATAGGCATATTTTGTAATGTATTTTCAGATGATAGTGTGTTATTGGAAGCATAGGGTGTGCTTTCTGTCTCAAAGAGCTCTCCCACTCAAAGAACCAGGTATTTTTCTTTTTATGACAGAGGCTGAAAACTGAAGGCTCATGGACTGAAAGCTTGCAGATGTGTTTTGTTTGGCTCATAGAGTGTTGTAAATTTGAATTAGTTGTCAACATTAAAAAATTAGGGAGATTTCACATAAAAATCTGGATTCAGGCTGCTTTTGAAAAATCAGATCTGGCAGCCATGGACCTGTGTTTTGGCTTTGCAGCAGCTATCTTTTGTAGTTGGGGCACGTCCTCTCCAGTTTGTCACAGACCTCACCACAGCCTGACATGTATCCCTGACGTGGAGCAGTGTTAGTTGACACTTATCTTACACTTTTATATTACTTTATTACTTGTCTGTGGGCATTTTAATTTGCTCTCCTTGTTCTAGGTATATAAGTCTCTAAATCCCCCACTTAAAGTCATTCTGCTGTCTTAATGTTACATCATGATTAAAAAATTTTTTTTTTCTGTCTTGATTCCTCTTTCTAAAAAGAAGGAAATTTTAGTAAGGTTAGTAGAGGGAGCTGAAGTGGCATATTTGCGGGGGGAGGCACCCAGTAGATTGAATTATTTTGTTTCCAAACTAAAGAAACCCAAAGACTTTAGAAAGCATTGATCTGACCCCTGCCCATGCCTTTTAGCTGGCATATGTGCAGTGTCCTCATTTTTGTTCTGCCTGATTTGCTTTTTAGCTTCTGGAATGTCGTAACTGCATAACTTGGCTCGTTTCAGAAGATAGAAGGCCAAGCAAAGAGAAGTTGCTGTGTGTCTAATTAGAAGACTTTTGGTTCCTGTCCTGAGGCATAAGAACCAGTTGTTTTCTTTTAAAATAAAAAGCCTCTGTGAAGTCCACTGCTTTGCTTTCAGTAATTCTTCATGGTTTTTTTATTTTGAGGGTTTAATACCTCAGTTTTCTTTTTCTCTCTTTTAATAAATAAGGGCAGAATAAATAAAGGATTGGTAGAGGAAATCATAGAGGTGAGACTGCTTTTTAACGTTACCCAGGAGATTTCTTCACTTCAGGGCTCTCCTTTACATCAGGACTTCCTCAGAAGATGGTCCTAGTGTATCCAAATTACGTGTCTTAGTTTCTTGACTAATATGTTTGGCTACCAGACTATGGGCTATCAGGGAAGAAAAAATCATTAAAAATGAAGGAGAAATCAGATTTAAAAAAATGGAGATTGAAGTAGTTGGTCAGATGCCAGAGTCAGAAGGCCCAAAAGAAAGAGAATTGGGTAATTTTTTTAACATAAGACATTCTTGTTTCAGATATAATAGTGATTCTTTACAAAGCCTTGTTTTCTGTACTCTGAAGTTTTTACTGCTTAGCTGTCAAGGAGTTACTGTATCACACTTTCAGTTTTGGCCATTTCGATGTCCCTTTATATGCATGTAACCTATCTGTAATAGTACTCCCTTCAACTGATAATTCCCCCCCAACTGTGCATTGTTACTGTGGGACATTGTTATTTATTTCTAATCTATTGCATCTCCATCTCTTTAGAGAGTAAAGCAGAGAGATTTGTTTGATTCATTGCTGAATTCTCACATCTGAGACAACTCTGTCACAAAGAAGAGGCTTAGTAAATATTGAAAGAAAGGATGAATTAATATGGGAATAAATAGATGGCTGTCTGGGTGGCTGTTTTGAAGGGCTTCCACTATCAAGTCCTAGTTTATTCAGATTTTTTTTTTTTTAGCAGTTGAAAGTAATTTGTATGGTGGTGGGTGGGGAAATTGCAAAGGGGCTAGAGGTGGTACTTTCTGGACTGATGGAAATATTCTCTATTTTAGATGGGGGCTATTTATACATTCTATTTTGTCAAAACTCACCAAACTATATTCTTAAAATATGTCTTACCTATTGAGTTATAAAGTTGATTTTATAAAAATTTGTGTTCAAAACCAATCCTCTAAAGCCTGTTCTGTAAAACCGAGGTAACTCTATATAAATCGGTTGTGATAATGATTGTTTAGTAACTTTAGCCAAGTATAGATTGAATAGGAGATTTTAAAATAATTCTGTTTGGAGTGAAGAGGTATCTTAGGAGCTGTTTAGGAAAGAGACTGAGCTGGCAGGGCTCTGAGCACCCCCCACCCCCATTTCAGTAAGAGCAGTTGTGCATTGCTATTTTATATTTTGGGATTTCATTTTTAAAAAGATAAATCTGAGTTCCCTATGACCCTCCAACTCCTACACCAGGGTTTAGTTAAGCAAGGCATAGCCTGTAAAACCGTTGGTGGGGGCAGGCAGTTGTTAGTTTTGTTCTCCCTTACTCACAGATAAGTGCTTGTTGAAAAAATTCAGACATTGCAGAAATACATTAGGTAGAAAGTAAAAGTTTCTTATAATGCCATCTCTTTAGGCCACTGTTAATAGTTTGGATTGGATATATAGAAGAGATTTCTACTGTGTATATGTGATTTTTTTTTTTTCTTTCGGTGCTAGGTATTTTCGAATAGTAAAGGTAGACAGGAACCATGGGGGAAATAAAGCTAAACCTCTCTAGTTTATTATGAAAGCTTAATACTTAAAACCTTCCTTCAGAAGTGTATTGTTTGTGCTAGTTCTCTTGTTTTCCTGGAATATTTAGAAGGTGAAATGTTGATTATTGGATTAATGCTTTGTCTTTGTTTATAGCATAGAACTTTAGCTTGTCTATTCTTTTCCTTTATTTCTATTCAGGCTTATTAGTCATTTAAATATATTTTTAAATTAATTTTAATTAATTTCAAGTATAATTTAAATATGTTTTTGCTGGACATGTTACCTTCAGCAAGTAAGAATTGTTTCACCATTCAACCACCCTGGGGCAATTAAAGTGGCCTTGAATATAGTGCCATATTGAATGACAATAACGAATGAGGAAGAGAGTATATTTAATTGATTGTTGGCTTCTTGTCTCCCTTTTTTGCTGTGGAGGCTGCTTAGTGTTGGAGGATGCATACATGATGAAAATAGATTAATAGGGAGTATTTTTTCATTTTTAGCAAAATATTTTCAACCCAAGTGTTCATTTAATAGGACATGCTTGTGGAGGTGTATGATCTGTGGTACCTAGAGGCCTGGTTTTCCCAGATGAATATGATGAGAAATGGAAGTCTTTGCTTTCTCTCAGAAGCTTTTTTTTAAACTGGGACTTTGGGGCAAGTTGCTTAATTCTTTAGCATATCCGTTCAATTTCAAATGGCAGTAGAAATCTCTGTTTACCTCCAGTAGGGTTATTGTGATGGTTAATTTTGAAAATTAGATTATCTTGGCAAAATACCACATGAAAGCCAGAGCGATTAAATCAACGAGATACCATTTTCTCTCTTGGATCTCCATCATGATAAAAAACAATATAACGGTTATTGTTGGTGAGGTTGTGGGGAAATGGATAGCCTCAAATTCTGCTGGTAGCACTATAAATTGCTGTAGACTTTCTGGAGAACAACAATATATATCTGTTACATACAGTATATATCTGTTATATATAGTTTTAGGAACATAAAGAAATAATTGGACAGGTCCTTATAGAGAATCATCACTGTTTATGTTAAGTGAAAAATTGAAAGCAACCTAAATGTACAACCCTAGGGGCCCGCTTATGTTCTAGTACATTTTACACAGTAGAATGCTAGGAAGAAAAGAGACATAGATTGGAGAACCGTATTTGTTGACATCATACAACGAATAAAAAAATGCCCAGAAGCCAAGATTTTGTTTGGTTCAAAAACCTTTGTGACTCTCCATTTCCTACTTAGTGTTTATTAAATATATACAGAGCTTTATTTAGCTTTTTGGGGAGAGAAAAGTAACCTTGAGTATGTAGTCTGCAGTCTAGATCTGCAGTCCATTTCAGTAGCCACTAGCCACATGTGGCAAGTTAAATTTAAGTTAGTTAAATATAATTTTTATACTAGCCATATTTTAGGTGGTCAGTAGGAACTGCCATACTGAACAGTGTAGATTATAGAGCGTTTCCATTAATCTCAGAAAGTTCTGTTGGCAGCGCTGCTGTAAATTGCCTTTTCACATTTTTGTTACCATCTCTTCTACCTATCATAGGTGGGGCCTCGTACTAGTTGCAGATTTCTCCCCTTAGATTTCACAGAGGAGTTTTGGACTTTCCTTTGGCTGTCATTTATGTATCACTATTTTCATACTATTTAGCCCACAATGGGTTTGTTAAGAATGCAGAGAGAATGCTGTTATCTCTGACCAACACTCTGTATTAGGATTTTTTTAACCTGTTATAGAGCTTCTGTTCTTCACTTTAACAACATCTAGGACAGGATGAGCAGGAACTGGAATTTGGATTGATGCAAGAACTGTATTTTTTCCCTCTTTGGAAATTAGGCGTTAAATACTTATTAAATGCCTAAATGCTAGGCATTTATTAGACTGAAAATAATGTGGTATACAGAATCTTTACTGATAAACTTTTAGATTTAATTTCTACCTAGATTAGTTATTTTTTAGAAGTGAACTAAAATCAGGGCTTCATTGTTGTCTTCAGGATATTGAATATTTGAGTTAAAGCTTAATTCATTTAAGGGCTATAATAGACAAATCTATTTCTACCGAATTAGTGTTTTTACAGTTGTGATGATTTCACTGAATGGAGCTAAAACGAACTTTTAGAAGATTTATTCAGCAATACTTTTAGAAGATTTAGTCTGATAAGGTGGCTTTTAAATTTCTGGCATCCTAGTAAGGCTCATGTTTCCTTCATACTGGGTAGGTTAATTATGCTGCATCAAGTAGTTTAGCAGGGATGACAATTTGATTAATTTTTTCCTCTAACATTTTGTAACGAAAGATGTCAGGCATACAGAGAAGTTGAAGGAATTGTACAGTCAGTACCCATATACCCATCACCTAGATTATATATTTGTTAGTGTTTTGTTATATGTGCTTTATCACATATCTTAACACTTATGACTCCATCTTATTTTTTCAAATTTTTATTGTGGCAAAATATAAATTTTGCCATGTAAATAATTTTTAAATGTACAGTTCACTTCAAATAAATTCATTTTGTTGTGCAACCATCACCACTACTCATCTCCAGAATTCTTTCATTTTGCTAAACTGAAACTCTATACCCATTAAACAGTAACTCCTCATTCTCTCTTTCCAGTAGCCTCTGACAACCACTATTCTACTTACTGTCTCTAAGATTTTTATTTTTTGATAAGGAAGGTTTTATATATTTTTTTATTTTTATTTTTTTATGCCTACAGCACCTGGTATTCTAGATGTTCTCCCATTCAAGTACTAACCAGGCCCGACCCTGCTTAGCTTCCGAGATCAGACGAGATCCAGCACGTTCAGGGTGGCATGGCTATAGGCTGTATCTAAGATTATGACTGCTCAGTGGAATCATCCAGTATTTGTCTTTTTGTGACTACCTTATTTCATTTGGCATGGTGTCCTCAAGGTTCATCCACCTTGTAGCATATCAGAATTTCTTTCCTTTTTTAAGGCTGGGTAATACTCCATTGAATGAACCACATTTTGCTTATCGAACCATCAATAGATGCTTTGGTTGCTTGCACATTTAGCTATCGTGAATAATGCCGCTACGAATGTATCTGTACAAATATCTCTTCAAGACCCTGCTTTCAGTTCTTTTGCATGTATGCAGAAGTGGAATTACTGGATCATATGGTAATTCTCTGTTTAATTTTTTGAGGAACCACTATACTGTACTTTTATTCTACATCCTTGCCAACACTTTTGGTAGCCATCTTAATGGATATGAAGTGGTATCATAGTTTAGATTTGTATTTCCCTGTGAGTGTTTAGAGCATCTTTTCATGTGCTTATGGCAATTGGAGAGATGTCTGTTGAAGTCTTTTGCCCATTTCCCATCTGTTTTTGAAGCATTTTAAAGTTAAGTTGTAGATATAAGTACCTTTCACATCTGAACACTTTAACATGCCAATAAATAGCTAGAATATAGTATTTGCTTAAGATTCCCTGTTTTTTTTGTGGTGGGGGAGAGGGAGGTAAAATTTACACAACTGAAATGTGACCATTATTTCTGTAATTTACAAGTGCTTGGGTCTGGGAATAGCTCTCTTCCTCACATTTAATGATTGTTTTTAGTTGTATTTATTTTTGCCAAATTTATATTGTAACCATATAATTATATCTTTTTGAACCAGGACACTATTGAGAGGGGGATGCTATTAATATGCTGGGACAACAGGTGTAAACTGACTATATTGAGCAAACCTGGATATAAGGTCAACCTAAATATTAAAGAAGCACTTTCATAGATTGTTTTTTTTTTTTTTCAGAGTAAATGCTTATGTAAGGACTTTACATGCATTATCTCATTTAGTCCTGTACTTTAAAAGATAAGTGAAGAGCTATTTGTTTTACAAATGATGAAGCTGAGGCAGAAAAGGTTAATTTAGGGAGATAGGATTTGAGCCTAGGTCTGACTCTGAACCTCCATTCAGCCACTGTGCTATACTGCTCAGAATAAGGATCCAGGGAGTAGAGTGACCAATAAATTAGGACAGAGTCCTCAGATAATAAAACATCTATGTGTTAGTGTCATGCTTATAAGATCCAAAGTTAAATTATTTAACTCCTGTTCAGGAATAATAGACGTGAATCCACCAGCTGACAAAGGCTTTTTGATTCACCTTGATGCAAGTAGAATGACAGAACATATTTCAGAATTGATAATATTTGTCTAGCTTTTTGTATTTTTATCTTTAAAATGAAAATACACCTTCCTTCCTTTGAGAGAATTACAGCGTATATATTTGACAGTAATATAAATAATACATGAAAAATTATCAATTCAGTATCTTATGATACTTAGAATAGTCACCTACTGTCATTTATTATTAAATGGTTTGGATGTGTGAAAGTGATGAAAATCTTGTGTCACGCGAGTTTAGGCACAAATGGAACTGAGGACCTCTAGTGCTATTGTAACAGTTGAGTAAACAGTGCTGGTTGAGCACAGTAGAAATTCTCAAATGTAATTATTTTATTTTTATTTATTTACTTAGGCGAGGTAACCCTTGGTTGACTTCACAGATTGCAAAGACCTTGTCAGTTTGCAATCCCTTATTTTTTATTTTTTAAGCTTACAACACCTGGTCTTCCTAGGTGGTCTCCCATCCAAGTACTAACCAGGCCTGACCCTGCTTAGCTGACGAGATTGGGCTTGTTCAGGATGGCATGGCTGTAGACTCAAATGTAATTATTTTAAACTCCACTTGAGTTTAGCCATTGCAGTGATTAGTCTCTCAACAAATCATTGTTGGACTCTTGGTTTAGAAGCAATGGATTTGAAATTTATTGAATGAGTTATACAGAAGAATGTCTTTAACTGTTGCAAATGCTTTGTCATATCAGTTATGATCATTATTTTTGGGCTATCTCTTTGAGAGAAGGAAGCTTAATGAAAAAAATTTTAACATGGTTAACCCAAAGTGCAAGCTTTCTGATAAAACTTGATACCTACCCTGATTGTTAACTTGTTCAGGTATTTGCATACATGAGCCATGAATGTAAGTGGAAGATAAGTGAAAGATAAATTAATTTCAGAGTTGTCAACTAAATTATTACTGTGGTTATTAGGAAACTAAGATTTTATATGCTAGTCAACTATATGCATGAGCTGTAACTTCGTGTGCAGTATGTTATTCCAGCTGGAATTTTGACCTTGCTTTTCTCACCTGTTGTTCTGGTAACTAGCCTCAGAGCTGCCAACAAGAGGTGCTTTCTGAGGAGGACAGAATCTTTGGTTTCCTTGTTGAGTATGAAATATTGCTGCAAAAGACTTGTAAGGGATACATACAGACTTTATCTTCTGGATTGTTCGTCCCCCTCCCTTTACTCCTTTTACTGTGTAAGAAACCATTGTTCAAATCTAAATTTTAAGACTTGCATCAATCATAAAGCATTGTGTGTTTAAAACTCAGCTTTTTGTATAGTAACTTGAATAATCTAGTATTCTGTTGAAAATATTTTAAAACTTTTTATTAACTACATTTCTTGTTTCAAGTTTAATTTTTCAAGCATGTAGTGTATTTTTTTTCTCTCTGAGTAATTGGCACCTGAATTGGACCTAATGGAGTTAGACAAGATTCTAGGGATTTATCTCTGCTTTCCATTGTACAGGTATTTTTGTTATCAGCTTAGTTTTTTGAAGGTGATTCTGGAAACGGAAATGTCTTTAAGGATATGATTTATTGTTTGGTGGTTATGTAAGAATGTTGCTGGGGGAAAAAGTCTTTATGAAATATAAAACCTTGATTTACTACTGAAACAATTTGGAAAAATAAAATTTTCATTGTTGAGTCTATCCATTGTTATCCCCTCCCTTCCAACTTACTTTAATTTTTCAAATTGCTATTTCAAAATACAGTATGTTATGTATTTTATGTATGTTCATTAATTCATCTGTTATGACAAATTTATAAGATTAGTGTATTTTTTAGAGATGAGGAAACTTAGATTATATACCGTGCTCAAGCCTGCAGAGAAGTGGAGTCAGGATATATACACTAATCCAGGTCCGTCATGTGTTTGCAAGGCTCTCGTTCTTAACCACTCTGCCTGTATTCAACATATACCTTCATATGCTTATCCTTCACTGTGGAATGATTTCTTTGATTTGACTTTAAAAGTATTGCTTTATGAGTCCTGTTTCAATCTTTAGAACTTTTTTTGCAAAAGTGTAAATGTGTGTGGCCAAGAAGCTTGTGAGGTACATGGGAATGCTTGTATTTTTTTTTTTGTCTGTCATAGGACATTTTATTAATCTTTTTTTCTCTAGAGAAGGGATTGAGAAAGGAAGTCCAAAGGTAGCACAACCACAGTGTTCAGCATTGTGTAAATATTTTCATGTTTCTAAAAAAAGTATGTAATATGAAGACGTGCAAAAAAATACAGAGAGGTCTCTCACATTTTCTTTAAGACTCTACTCTGTCTCTCACTGTCCTCGTCTCTGAGTTCCTCTTACGCTCTGCCTCTGAAAGGAGACCACACCCCTTGGAGTGTTATTCGTTTTTCTAATAAACTTTCCTTTTGATTCTAAAAAAAAGTGCAAAGAATAATACAGTTAGTGCCCATGTATTTAAGAGATAAATTTAACAAGTTTAGGAGATAAGGCTCTACCACCATAGTTAAATTTAGGATTATCGTCCCCCCTTCGCTCCTTAACCACTCTTCTGATTTTGCTGCGTTTGTGGGATTCATTCATGGTATCTTGTTCTTCATTTTTACTATTGTATAGTATTCGTTGAATGTGCTACTTTCTACTCATTTTCCTAGTCGTACTCAGACTGCTGCTAAGAATATTCTTATATATTTTCTACCAACTTGGGAGAGTTTCTCATGGGTTTATATCTAAAAGTGGAATTGCTGGGTTATAGGATGTGCGCATCTTTCACTTCATTAGACGTCACATTATTCACCAGAGGGATTATGTTAATTTACACTCAGTATAAGCATTTCTGTTGCTACACATCTTAACGACACTTGACAGTATCAGACTTAAAAAATTTTGCTATTATGCGTATGTAATATTTCATTGTAGTTTTAAATTGTATTTCTGTGATTGCTAGTGAAGAGGAACATCCTTATGTATAGCTATATAGGTAGCCCCGTTTTTGAATTACCTGTTATCCCTTTACCCCACTTTATTTTTAGCATTTATCACTATTTGAAATATAGTGTATAGTTGTTTGTATGTCTCACCCCCTCATGAGGTCAGAGATTTTATTTTGTCAATGTTTTATCTCTAGTGCCTAGAACAGTGCCTAGGTGTTCAGTAAATATTTATTTAATAATTAATCTTTTACCTAAATCAAATTTTTTGCCTTTTTATTTTTTTTAGTTGACCTCACAGATTGCAAAGACCTTGTCAGCTTACAATCCCTTATTCATTCATTCATTCATTCATTCATTCATTCATTTTATGCCTACAGCACCTGGTCTTCCTAGGTTGTCTCCAGGTGCTAACCAGGCACGACCCTGCTTAGCTTCCGAGATAAGACGGGATTGGGCTTGTTCAGGGTAGCGTGGCCGTAGACTGAATTTTTTGCCTTTTAATTGATTTGTAGAAGTTCTCTATATAGTCTAGAGTCTGAATTTTAATCTTTTGGGTATATGTATTGCAAATATTTTCCTAGTAGGTGGGTTCATTTTGATTTTCCAACGCATACAGATATTTGTCAAGCTTTACTTTTATGATTTATGCTTGTAATATCTTATTTGAAATCCTCTATCCTGAATTCATCCATATATTCTCCTGTATCTTCTAAAAGTTTTAAAGCTTTACACATTTAATATTTATTTATTTGCTTTTGGTTTTTTAGTCCACTTTGAGTTTATTTTTGTCTGAGATGTGAGATATAGGGGTTCTAGTTTTACTTTCTTCATATGATTGGTTTTAGTATTCATTAATATTCTGACTCTCAAGTCCTGACTTGTTTTGGGGCTTTATATTGTGGCCTTTCTACATTTATACCTTCGTATAGTGGCTTTTGTACCTTTTTGCTGGGCTTAAGTCTCTGAACTTTAATGCATGAGAAATTGGAAAAATAGTAATCTAAAACCAAATTTACTGGAAATAGAAAGCAGGATTGCTAAATTAGGAGAATGAGTCAAACAGCTGAATTAGATCTTTTAGAAGGAAAGCTCCGTTTACAAGGGTTACTTTGACACATGACAGTTCTCTCAGTAAATAGGATTTGTGGTTAAACAAGTTTTTAGAGCAGTCCATTTTCCTGGTTAAACTTATGAATATACGGTTGATTCTGGGGAGCTGTGACAGTCCTTATAAATGCTCTGGAAATAAGCATTTTGTGAGGAACCCTCTGCCTAGGAGTGGCTAGGTGGCTTTGGGATTTGATATTTGGTGGGAAAAGGAGGTTTCCCTAATGGTGTTTGTAAATTGCTGTTGGGTGAACATCAGTTGCAAATTAATTTTATAGAATTAGCAGAACCAGAAAATACAGGCATTTTAGGTAGATTTCCAAAACTGCTAAGATTATTTGTAATAGTAAGTTTGGTTGAAAATAAGTTTCATTTTAAGGTAGTACTCCGAGAGGTAGTTTTGACCTTTGTATCAAATTTAGTAGCTACTTTCGATTTGTAATTTGAAAAGAAAGAAAAAATTTTCAAAGGCGCATGTAATACTTTCGTGGATTCTCCAGCATGATATCATATATGTGACAGATTATTTTGGCATCAGATTTGGTCTCTTTCCTGTTGCTCATTTACAGATGAAAGCAAATGTGACTCTAGAAGTTGGTTATCTTGGTCTGATGACTTGGGTTAAGTGGGTTGTTAATTAGATTACTACATTTTTTTTTTTTTTTTTTTTTTAAGTAAAACTAAGCAGTTGTGGAAGATAGACTCTGAATGTACCATCAGCTCTAAAATTGTTTTTTGTTGGCTGAAATTTACTTTCAAATAGGCCTTTAGTGAATTTGATTAATTCTTATTTAGTGTATTCCCTGTAGCTTCCAATAGAGTACATTTTAGCCAAATGAGATTATTTAGGAATGTTTCTAAGACTTATTTCATAAGGCACATAAAATTTTTTTTTTCTCGTATGAGTAATTGGGAAGAAAAGTGAAAAATCAGAGTCGACTGGGTGAAGTTTGTGGCTCAAAGTTCTTTAACAGGCAAAAGGTGATATGGTGATGTAAAAGAACTGGCACACCGACAGTCAAAGGCCTTTAGGCTCTAGTTTTAGCTTGTCTTCTTGGACCAATCTCTTCCTTTTTCTGGGCTGTTTCCCTTTTGTAAAACTAGGGTTGTACTAGATATGACCTCTAGGAGTGCTTTCAATTTTTAATGTTCTGCGATTCTAATTCTAGTCATATTTGTACAACAAAACTATGCTCTTCTTCTGGTTCAGTGTTTTTGCATGTAGATTGGATTGGATCGGATCATGGTCTCTTAATCTCAGACTCTCCAGAATTGTTTTCATTCTCGATGTGGCCTCTTCTGTGTGTCCTCAGTTGTAGGACTTCTGTTTACCTAGATTTCAGGTGATTCTGGATGATGGCTATTCTGCAGTTTAGTTGTAATTTTGATGTGATTGTGAGAGGAGGTGAGCACAGCATTTACCTATTCCACTGTCTTGACCCTCTCCATATTTTAATTAAAGCCTTAAGGCTGTACACTATTAATAGTCTGATGATAACAAACTTTCTCTTTATTCTAGCATTCCAAGTCACAAGTTTTTTTTTTTTTTTGCAAATAACTATTTCAGTGAGATTTAGAAATAGAATCATAAGGATTATAAGTGCAGTCTGGAAGTTGCATTAACTTTAACCAGGTTCTCAGCAGAATAATGATAGTACTGAGATAACCTCCTCTGTTGCAGTATAAGCACTTGGAAGGGTACAGATTTTGTGATTCATCTTTGTGCTTTCTGGAGTGCCCAGTGAAGGAAGTGAACAGTTAATTATTACTGTTATTTGAGTGTTTGCTGTATTACTGGAAACCGTACTATAATTTAGATGTTTTTCTCATTTAATCATTACAACAGCTTATAAGGTAGTGTTACTTGTACTTCATAGATCAGGAAACTGAACCTTAAAAGAGTCAGAATCAGTTTTTATGTGACTCCAGAGCCTGTAATCTTTCTTGCCTCAACATGCTGCCTAACAAAGACATTATTCATAGGGTGCACTTAATGAATGTTAATTTAATGGAATATTTGTAAAATGTTTTTAAAAATTTTATGTGCAGTCTATGGCCATGTCCCCCTGAACAAGCCTGATCCCGTCTGATCTCAGAAGCTAAGCAGGGTCGGGCCTGGTTAGTACTTGGATGGGAGACCACCTAGGAAGACCAGGTGCGGTAGGCGTAAAAAAAAATTTATGTACATTGGTTTGGATCTTTATGTTGGTATTTTTAGAAGAGAGGACTAACCAGCCCTGATAAGTCAAATAGAATATTTTTCTAATAGGACATCTTCAAAGCGAGGCAACACCTGGTTGGTGATTGTGTTCCAAAATGAAACGTTAAACCAGGGAAGGGACCTGGAATTTGAAATAGGGGATAAGGAGGGCAGAAATTAGGAAGGAGACCATTTTTCATTATATACTTTTCTACAATTTGAAATTTTTACTGCGCATGTATTACTAAAAAGAAATTAGGTAAAAAGAATTAAACATTTTTGTTTGCTCAAGCAAATAAAACACTTTATGTTAATATCTCAAGTTCCACAATTCTGTACATTTTTTTCTTTTTAAAAATTTTGTACATGTGCGACAACATAGATGAACCTGGACATTATGCTGGGTGATATAAGCTAGACATTAAAGGACAAATGTTGTATGATTTCACTTATATGAGGTACCTAGAGCAGTCACATTCATAGAGACAAAGTAAAATGGTGGTTGTGGGGAGGTTATTGTTTAATTTGTACCAAGTTTCAGTTTGGGAATATGAAAAAGTTCTGGAGATGGATGGTGGTGATGGTTACATAACAGTGTGAATGTACTTAATGTACTGAACTGAATTAAAACACTTAAAAATGGTTGAAATGGTGAATTTTGTGTTATGTATATTTTACTATTGTAAAAAGAAAAAGTCGTATAGCTAATATTCATTTGTTATTCAAAGAACATGTAACTAGACACTGGGGATACAAAAAGGAATTGGATCTGGTACCTGCTTGATATCAAGGAGCCATTAGTCTAGTAACATGGCACTAGTACTATTCAAGGAAATAGAGGGTTAATTGTAGGAAAATGGTGGTAATTTGTAAAGTTTTGTAATGTGATGAAAAGATGATAAATTCTGGGAAAATAGCTGTTACAGTTTCAGATAAGACAGTCTTATCTGGTGGTCATTGGGTCCAAGGACTCAGATGAGATGTTATTTTGCTACCTGGACACCTGCATAGTGTGAGAGCATGATTTTAAAAACCATTGGTGTAAGTAGGAACTGTGAGGTGCACAGATGGCATGTTGATCCCTGTCTGTCGTAAACTGAGAACCTGAGGCACAGAATAATGGTGTCATTCAGGGCAGACTCCTTCAGCCTGGAGTCAAGTATAGGCTTGGGTTTGTTGTCAGAATGTACTGCTTCTTTAAGAGGGTTTGAAAATATAGTAAGTGTGTTATATTCCTAGTCTACTGTAAAGCCAAATTCTGAATTCTCAAGAGAAAGAAGGTAATTGTTTAATGACCATGTGGCTACCCATACTAGCTGGTTGAAGTCTTTTTGTCTTTTAACTGTCATTTTGACATTGGCCTGATTAATAATCAGATAATAGTGTACGGCCATGCCACTCTGAACGTGCCAGATCTCGTCTTCTCTCGGAAGCTAAGCAGAGTCAGGCCTGGTTAGTAGTACTTGGATGGGAGACCACCTAGGAATACCAAGTGCTGTAGGCATTAAAAAAAATCTAAGAATATTTATTAAGTACTTTGTGCAAAGCACTGTTGCAAGATTACTTTATTACACAGATATTACTTTATTCATTTGTCATAACAGCCCTATGTAGTAGGAACCAGTTTTTACAGATGAAACAAAGAGATTTAATTCAGTACTTTATCACAGGTTTCACAACTACTAGTAGGTGGAGCTGGCTATCAAACCTAGGCAGTCTGGCTTCAGAGCATTCACTCATTTATTGAGCCGGTGCATTGGAAATTGCTTTGGGATGATTGATTATACTAATTTTATTTGCCTTACTGTAACTTCCTGAGCATAAGTATTGAAAGATGATAGTTTCTGCCATTTGAAACTCTTATAGTTTTGATAAGTACTGTTTTTAAGGGTTTATCCTTGTTTGGCCATTTGCACTTTGGTAGGCAAATGATGTAGAACCTGAGTTGGCAAACTTTTTCTGTGATGGTCCAGATAATACTTTAGGCTTTGGGACCAGAAGACAAAATTGAAGATATCATGTAGATACTTAAATACAAAAGGAAACTTTTTTTATTGGCAGAATTCAAAATATAGTAATTGAATACAATTTTTGTAATACAGTTCTGTTAGAATGGAATTCTTTTGGGGGATATCATTTTACTTGGGTTCAAAGTTAGCTTCATCTATCAAAATTGATGAGAAATATTCATCTGTGAATGTTGAAAATTAGTGGCATTTTACATATGTTGTCTTTGAAAATGTCTTTTCACACAGAAGTACAGCCAAATACTAATATTAATCCATGAGCATGTGACTTTTTTTGAGCATTTGATTTTAATTGGGCATATTTATCACGAGGAAGACATTTATAGAATCTTGTTAGATTCTTGATATTTGCTTTTTAGCATGCCATTACACTGTAGAATAGTCAGTTCCAATTGAAGATTAGATGGAAGCTCCTCAGTTACATATGGAGATTTTCTTTGCATTTGCATTGAGATTGGAAGTACACTGGAACTGTAGTTTGAGCTAAGAAAATATGTCTGTTTCAAATTTGTGTTGGAATGGAGATCTCATTGCGTGTCTTAACATTTGACAGCATAGGAGTGAATGAAGTAACTTGACATTACTTGTGATTCACACAGTGTTGTTTAAATTAATTTTCTGCAGTATCTATTTCCCTAAGAAGTGCTACTTTGCCTTGTGATTTTCTACTGAATTCATTAAGAAACTTCATCGGATCTGTAGCAAAAGCTGATTTCCAGAGCCATTCGGTATTCAGTGATAATGTTTAAGGGTTTTTCTTCTTGTTCAGAAAAATTTCAGATTCAGTCCTGAGCTTAAAAAAAAAATTGCCATTAAAATTTTACCACTGCAAAGCCATCAAACTACTGTTTGGTAGGGCAGATCAGGATTAACTTTCTATTTTTGGCAAACATTCACAGAACTGATGATGGTTAAGTCTACAAAAGTGAATTGAGAGTGAATGAAGGTGGTTCTTGATACTGGCTTAAATTTTTAAAACAAATTTTTTGAAGCGTACCTGCTGGTGAAAATAATAGAATAACCAAATGCTTTAAATATTTTAGACTGTCACAAGCTTTTTAAAGTTGGTTCAACTGAGCCCTTTCTTCATCATTTGTGACATGTTATCAGATTCAAGTTCAGGTTGTGTGGAATTAGTGTTCTTTTAAAGCCTCATCTGTAGTTGTTCCACACAGACTATTCACGGAGGCTAACTCTTGAGTCACTCCAGACTCAGTATTGATTTCTCCGGTATTGACTTCTCCAGTATACTCCAGTATAATACTGAGCAGTATCAGTATTATCTGTCAAATCATCAAGAGCCAAGGAACACCACTCAAAATCATTTGCCTTTTTTCTTTTTAAACAAATGCTTTATTTTTGAACAGTTTCAGATTTACAGGAAATCAGAAAATAGTAATATATACTATATGTGCATTTCCCCTGTTAACATCTTACATTAGTATGGTACATTGGTCACAGCTAATGAACCGATATTGATATTAACTAAAATCCATATGTACTTTATTCAGATTTCTTTAGTTTTAACCTAATGTCCTTTTTTTGTTCCAGGATTTCATTTAGGATATACATTTAGTTGTCTCTCTAGGCTCCTCTTGGCTGTGACAGTTTCTCAGACTTTTCTTATTTTTGGTGATAATGACAGTTGAATTTGTCCGATATTTTTCTCATGATTAGACTGGTGTTAACAGATTTTGGGGAGAAAGACCACGGAGGTAAGGTGCCATTTTCCTCATATGATATCAAGGAATACATGCTATCATCATGACTCGTTGTTGACATTAACCTTGGTCATCTGGCAGAGTTTCTCCAATGCAGGTTACCCTCTCCTGTTCCCTCCATAGTGTACTCTTTGGAAAGAAATTACTTGGAGAGGAGAGTTATGTTCTACCTCCTTGGGTAGAAATTACTTGGAGAGCAGAGTTGTGTTCTCCTCCTATATACGTGAATTATTTGGAATTCTGTGTGGGAGCTTGGTCCCTTCACCCATTTATTTGTTCAGCATTTCTATTAATATGGACTCATGGATACTATACTTGGAATTACACTCTGATGCTACTTTATTTTGTTCATATTTTTCCAATTTTGAATATTGGGAGTGCTTTCAGTTAGATGGGAGTGTCTTTTTGACATAGCCCCTTCATCGTGGCTTTTTTTTTTTTTTTTTTTTTTTAAGCACTTCCTTTCTGGCCCTACAAGATACTCCAGCTTCATCCTATGTATTCCTTGCCTCAGCCTTAGACTCGGCCATTTCTCCAAGGAGCCCTGGTTTTTTTTTAATTGGAGAATGGTATTAGAAATCAAGATCTGCCCATTGCTTCTAGGTCTTCTCAGCTGACAGCAAGGAAATATATACGTGTATACTAACACAAATAGTCCATGTACTTATAGGAGATATATATATATTTATATATATATATATATATATGAAATGTGTGTACCAACACATTCTATATACATATAGAAATATATGAATATTTCTGATATTTCTGTATGTGTCCCATTTGTATCTATATTAAGATGAGTTCATACTAGTATCTCCAGCTCTAATCTAGTACCATGTTAATCACTCTAACCTTTTCCTCTTTCTTGTCTATAACCTCCCACTCCTAACCGTGAGAAATTAGGCTGTCACCATCTGCTATCGATATATTTGATGATTCCAGTATACACATACAGTGATTTCAGAATTGTTAACCTAGACTCCCATGGGGGAACAGTTTTCACAGCTAGACTACAGTATTTATGTGCAGTTCTTTTTGCTTTTATTCTTCCCTATTTCACTCATTCCCACAGTTATTAGGTCAGCACCTTTCTACTCCACTCGCCTTATTTTTTATGACTACTGATGTTATTCCCATTGTTCTTAACTCTTCAAGCCAAAAGGCTGATTGTCTTAAGCAAGTTCATTTTCTCTGGACACATTTTTTGGGCTGCTGCAGTCAAGCATGATTTAATTGGCTCACTATAAATACAGTAATTTAATAATAGTATAGTAACATAGTATCAGTTTTCCTTGTTATGCTAACAAATGAACCATTCATTGGTTGTAGCCTCATTTTTATTTTTTTCTTTTTGTAAAGATTTTATGTTGTAATAGGATATTGTTTTAAATTTTTTAATTTTTCCACTAGTTGGTTTTCTGTAGGTTGGGAATATTGTGATGAGAGCTTAGTTTGGTAATGTTGATATAAGTTATATTCTTGGCACAGCTATGGTGTCATTTCATAATAAACAGTGCTTTGGCATCTAATTCAATAATGAAATATTCCACACTGTACCCTAAATGGGTAACATTGAAAGTTTTGACATAATGGATATGTACTAGTAATTTAAGAAGAATAATAAAATGTGATAAGATGGAATGCATGGTACTTGAAATGCTGTTGAGTTATAACTGCATCACTGCATTTTGTAACAGTGCTAAGGGGTGAGACCACTGCCTGCAGCCTCTATTCCAACTACTCAGCTTTGCTGTTGTAATATGAAAGCAGCTATCTGTAAAAGAATGAACATGGTGGTGTTCCAATAAAATTAATCATGGATGTTGAAATTGGAATTTATAATAGAATTTTCACACATCATGAAATACTCTTGAACTTTTTTCAACCATTTAAAAATGTAGAACACATTGTTAACTCATGGGTGCTATAAAAACAGGTTGGGTTAGATTTGGCCTGTGTGCCATCATTTGCTGACCCCCTCAGTGTAGAATGCTTTTTATACAAGACCCATTGTGAAGTATCTTTCTCTCCAAAGCCATTCATAGTAATTTCAGCAGTCTTAGATTTAGTCTTGATTCTGGCTGATGAATCAAGCAGACAAGGCATAGTTCTCTAAAAAGATTTATTTGCTCAGCTGTCACAGTCTTTCAGTTCCTAATATATTTTTTTCAATGAGGAGTGGCTAAGATTAAATTTTGTTATTTATTGGAAACTCGAGTTAACTTGAGGAGAAGACATCATCCTCTTGTTCGCTTTTATTTGTTGGTATCATGCTTGGGAAGCTGGAACACGTTCGTTCGTAAGTATCATATAAGCATGTTGTGCCTGGTGGTTTAAAGAATGGTCTTTGACCTCACTTCATAGGAGCAGGCAAGATCATCCTTGTGTTTCCTTGTGTTCTTTATCTCAGTAAAAAAATTACCAGGGCGCCCAAGGTGAGATAAAATAATTTCAGTCTTCTTTAACCATAGGACATATAAATGCTTTGGTCCTACAATATTAGTGGTCACCCATTGTTTGTATTTAGGAACTATGCTATGTGAGGTCTAGTAACTTATGAAATGTAAGAGTATTCTAAGCTACACTCTGGCATAAGCAAGTCACTGCTGTCCTTTACCTGGATTATTGTAGGCAATATCTACCATTTTCTTTTGCTTTTCCCTGTTAAAGTCTATTTTTCACTCAGCAGCCAAGATTATCCTTTTGAAACATAATTCTGGTCTTATCACTTCTCTGCTCAAAACACTCAGTGGCTGCACATATTACCCAGAGAAAAACCAAAGTCCTTACAATGGCTTGCAGGGCCCTGTCCATTCACTCCTGTCTCTGACCTGATCTTCTAAGTGTTCCCTGGCAACTTTTTGCATCGACACCACTCTGTTTTTCTCTGTCCCTCGGATATGCCAAGCATGTCCCTTCCCCAAAGTCTTTGTACTTGCTCTTTCTTCTATCTGGTTCCGTCTGTCTTCAGATAAGGCACAGCATACTCTTTCAAGTCTCTATTCAGCTGCCTCATGAGAGGTCTTCCTTGACCACTTTATATAAAATTATAATACTTATTCCTGTCTGCCCCCATTTACCCCCTAGAATGTAGGCTGCGGGAATGAAGAGATTTAATTGTTGAATCTCCATTGTCTAGAATAGAGCCTAGCATGTTGTAGGTACATAAGTGGACAAATAGAAGGAGAAAAAAATATATGGTCAGCAGTTCTGGGATGTCCTTGCTAATATATACCGATATCTGACTAAGGGTGGTTCAAGAGATAGGGATCAAAAAGTATGCCTGTGACTGTCTAGGTGACACAGGCAGGACAAGTTGTGTGTGTGGGAGGGTATGTGTGCATAAAAACTGGTGGAGGGATGACTCGGCTTTAGATACGTCCTTACTATCAAAGAATAACTAAGGGCCAGAGCCTCAGATTTGCTTCTCTGCTGATTGTGACAATGGAAAATTGAAGACTTGCTGAGATGATAAAATTCTTTCAAACATCCAAGAAGAGATTGGTTAATAGGAAAGAAACATGACAGGTAGTAAAATAGAGATTTTAGGTATTTCCTGTCTTGTTAGTATTTTAAAGATGGATGTATTGGAATAGTTCCTTTTTTAGGTAAATATAGGTCAACGTTATTATTAATTTGGTAAAGGGACTGAATACTAATTTCATCTGGATAAAACACTCTTATCCCACAGCTTTAAGAGTAGATTTTTGTTTCCTGTTTGTAATGTTAATTACTCAATTACCTTTGATATAGATCAAGAGTTTATTGCTTGAGTAATCAGTTTACTCAGCAGACAGGTATCACTGTTAGGGAAATTGACATATTACAGATTGAATGAGATGAGTGTAAGGAGACATGTATTTAGGGTAACAGAGAAGCAGTACCTGACCCTGCCTGGGTGAGCCAGAGATCCTAAGAGGAATGAGTAGGAGTTTGGTGAGGGGAGGAGGCATTCTAGGCTGAGGATTCCACATGTATCAAGAGACCATAGTTTAAAGAAATACATTCCTTTCTTTCCTGGCTAAATAGGCAAAGGTTCAGTTATGTGCAAGCCATATGTTTCAGAAAAAGCAAAAGTGGATATCCGTGACTGAGTGAATGCTGAGTAAGTGAAAAAAAGAAAAGATTACTGTCAAGCCTGCATCTCAGATTATTTGATTATTTGAATGGTGAATTCCTTCCTACTCTATAGTAGTGTAAATGAACCATAAAGCTTTAATAAGCTGGGAATGATTATATTAACTATGTACATGAGCTTGTCCACCTTGGACTTCATTTCTTGTTTGTTTTGGTAACCACTCTACCTAGCTTTGATGTATGGCCATGTTAGTAATGTTTAGATCTGGGAATGTTTAAACAACTGGATCAGAAGGGTGGTCATTCATTCATTCATTCATTCATTCATTGGTACTTTGAGGGATGAGGATGGGGAGTTATTTTTAACTTGAAATGTATTTGTTAAATTTAGTTCAGCATGCTTTAGTTAATTTTTTGTTTCAAGTATCTAATTCTTCTGAAATAATTCTCCAGGTGGAATTATGGAGTTTGCAAATTAGTTTTGCGTAACACAAACAGTAGAACCTGAAATGTTACCAGTAAAAGGAAGATTTTAATTTTCCATGCTGCAGCCTTACACAGGAAGTTGGATAGATGAAACCATGTGTCAGACTGAGTGAGACTCTCAGGCTTGTATACTTTGAGAGAGAAGCTGATGTCCACTTGGAGTGAAGTTGAGGGCTAGAGGAGAGTTTTTGTTTACCGATTTCAAGCATTTGTATTTTAAGATGCAACCTGCAGTTTTATCACTTTATTTCCTCTCATTCCAGAATTGTATCCTGACCGTAAATCGGAGAAGCCAGCAGCACTGCCAGTGTTCCTTTGAGGTAGTGTCTGGGATCCGGTGCAAGTTGAATCATTGTTCAAATAAGGTAAATGTGTGGTGATAGAAGGAACTAATAATTTAAAAAAAAAACAAAACCTAATAACTTTACTGACTTATAAAACCAGTCTTACGTTGATTATTTATTGATTCCTTAATGGAAGTTCTGGGTTCTTATTAAGCAGTTTTTTCAGTTTGACAAACTGAAATAAGTTGATAAGTAGCATTGCTCTCTTCGATTCCTTTATCTGATTCTTTTCTAAGTTGTAGAATTAGAGTTTCTTTTTATTTTAACTAACTTTTGGGTTCTTCATTAACACATGTTTATTCATTTGGAAATACTGAAAAAAGTCATCTGTAAACTTGACCTATTTATAGTTATTGTTAATATTTTGGTGAATAGTCTCTTCATGCATAAGTTACTTGGATATATGTATTTAATCAAAATTGAGGTTGTATTTTGTCACCTGGTTCTTGTTAACAAGAACAGATTTTTCTCTGCTTATTTATTTATGTATGTAGGTATTTATTTATTTGTGGTGTCATTGGTTAACGAAATCTGGTAAGTTTCCGCTGTACATTTTAACAGTAAGGCATATCTATCTGCATTTTTAAATGACTCATGGCATTTGGTTGTGAATATGCCATATAATTTAATTAGTTCTTTTTGTAGATGTTTAAGTTTTTCTCTCATTTTTCCCTGTCTTAGATAATTATGTAATGGACACTGATAAATTCCTGTATACATTTGACCCTTTCCCATACCTTTTAACTTAAAAAGCATATTTTATATATAGTTGTACTTTTTTGTTTTACTTTTTATTAATACAAAACCCCTATGCATAGATATGTCAGACCATCGGCTCCACAGGATTTTTTATGAAAAACAGCAGTTTCCTCTCACCCCCAAAAAAGAAAAAAACAAAACAAAAAAACAAAAACAGCAGTCTCTCCCTGCCCCCTTCCGAGTCCTTAGAAGCAGTCATTTCCAACTCTTTACTGTTTCTTTTGGTATTAGTGCTAAATAATCTTATTTTACTATTTATTGATTTTCTAGTTTTGGTATTATCTGTTAACTTGTCACCTCGAATAGTAGGGGTTTTCTGGAAGAATTCCCTGACCACTTCACACATCCACATGTATTGTCACTCTGGTCATAATGTAATTTTGGTTAGAGCAGTATTCACTGTTGATAGTATTATGGTTATGTATAGCTTATTCATAGCCAAATCATCTTACATCCTGTGGTTTTCTTTTTTTGCACAACTTTTTTTGTTTTCTCTATTATCTTTGTTTTTGGTCTCTTTTGCTTAGTTTCTATGTTTTTTATCAGTAATTCCTCTCTAAACTCTACCCAGAAATGTAAATCTTCCTTAGTACTTTAAGCATTTTAGCTATATTATAAGTTTTATCTTTGAGATACCTTCTGATCTGTTCTAGGTAACTGCCTACCTGTCATACTTGCCATCCCAGCATCTGATGATATTGTGATGGTTTTTCCTCTCTTGTACTAGATCCCATTATCTTTTCCTATATCCTTGTTTTACTCTCTTTTGGAAGAGCACTTTTCTCCATTAGCTTCCTGAGTAAAGAGTACACAAGAGGTAAATTTTTTAGACATGCATATCTAAAAATGCCTTTATTCTGTCTTTGTGTTGATCATTAGCTTGGCTGGATATAGAATTCTAGTTTAGAAATAATTTAGCTTCATAATTTTAAAGATACTGTTCTATTGCTTTTTGGCTTTCAGTGTTGGTGTGATGTGAGTTATATACCTTTGCATATAACCTGTATGTAACTCCATGAAACTTAAAAGCTTCTTTTTCCCAGTGTTCTGAAATTTCATAATGATGTTCTTGGTGTAGCTGTTTTCATCCAATGTGCTGGTCACTCAATAGACTCAAACTTATTTCCCTCGTTCTGGGAAATTTTCTAGAATTATGTCATTGATTTTTCCCTCTTTTATTTTCTTTATTTTTCTAGAATTATTTGGATCTTAGATCTTTTGGACTGATCATCCAAATTTATCTTTTTTGTTTTTGCTTTTCTTTTTCTCTGTTTTTGTTCTACTTTCTAAGAGATTTCCTTGTCTATATTTTCTAACTTGTATTTTTTCACTTGTGTTTGGGTATATAGATATATATATATACTTTTTAATATTCAAGAATTTTAATTAGTCCTGCTTCATATAACTCTAAACAACTTCAGTTCCTATAAGATATTATTATGCCTTTTTTATCCATTTGCAGGAACTTGTATCTCCAGCAGCTGTCAGGACAAACTGGTAGTTAGTTCTTTACATTTTCCCATGTGAGTTGGGGATTCCACTTGCAATAAATTACCACTTCTTCCCCACCTCTCATAAAGGCTTTTCAGTTTGCTAACATCATGGATGATAGGAGTTATGATATTGTGATAAAAACACTTAAGATGAGATTGACCTCTTAACAGATGTTTAATTGTATAATACCTTGGTGACTGTAGGTACAGTGTTGCACGACAGAATGCTTATTCACCTTACTTAACTGAAACTTGGTGCACATTGATTAGTAACTGCCCAGTTCTCTTTCCCCTAGCTCCACGACAACCACCATTCTACTCTTTGAATCTGCGAGTTTGTCTAGTATTATAGACACCTCATATAAGTGGAATCATGCTCTATTTGTCTTTGTAACTGGTTTATTTCACTTAGTGTAATGTCCTCAAGGTTCATCCATATTGTCACATAGTGCAGAATTATTTTTTAAGACTGAATAGTATTCCATTGCATGTATATACAACATTCTCTTTATCCATTCATCTGTCAGTTGTTTCATCTGACCTTTAGGTTTTCCCCCATCTTGACTATTGTGAATAGTGCTACAGTGAACATGGAAGTGCTGATATCTCCTCAAGATCCTGATTTCAGTTATTTTGGATTAAATACCTGGAAGTGGAATTGCTATATTAATGTTCTTATATCTTTAATTTTCAAGAGGTCCCTTGTGTTCTCTGAATGAAGCAGAGTAGTGCAATAGCATAATATTTAGGATTGTAGATAGTTTCTGCATATGTAAAATGGTGTTGTAAATAAATAGTATCTACCTCATAGCAGTGTTATAAGTTAAGTGAATTAACATATGTAAAGCACCCAGAGCGGTGCCTGGATATTGTTATTTATTAGTTATTATTATTATTATTATTATTGCATTCCTGTTCTGTGGTGAATACAATATCTTTTATCTGAGAAAATTAATGATAATTTTTAAAATAGGTTTAGATAGGCCTAACAAGTAGACACTCATATTTCCTTTTTTAATGACTTGCTTTTTTACATTTCTTTAATATAACTGGAATTTTTTCTGTTTATGGTAAGAAGATGGAATCTAATTTTTTGTGCCATGCTGTTAATCAGTCATCCCAACTGTTGATTTATCCATTTTCCTAGGGCTCTGAAAGCCACTTTTGTAAGGGTGTATTATTGGGTATATTTCTAAACTTCGTATTTTGTTCCATTTATCTGTCCTAATTGTGTTATTACTCGATGGTTTTATTATTTTAGCCTTATTCATCTTTAAATACTTAGTGATGCAAGCCTTTCCTCTCCATCCTCAGCAAAGTATCATTATTTCCATACTTATTTTTATCCACACAGAAATATGGCAGGTCTTTAAGAGACATGTATTGGAAATTAAAAAATAAAGATTAGAAGGTTATGTACATAGGAAGCCAGTTGGCATAATTTTTAAAATAAGCGTATTAGATTTTAACCCCTAAGAGTCTTATCTTTGTCTTCTAAGGCCGCTTTTGATTTTTTTGATTCAGTCTGTAGGCACTTGAGTGCTTGTTACAGTGTCTGTTCTCTGCTAGGGAAACAAGCAGGGAACAAGATAAATACCACCCCTGTTCTTGAGAGCTTGCTTTCTAGTTTGAGGATGCAAATAAGATAATTTCAGATTTGCCTAAGTGCTGGGAAAGAAATAGGTCCACAAGATAACTTGGGGTTGGGAGATCAGTGAGGTTTCACTAAATAATATACTAAAGGAAGAAGACCTTTTCAGGTAGGTGATGAGCTGAGAGCTGAAGGATGAGAAGGAAGCCAGTCATGTTTGAGACCATAGATGAACATTTATGTGGAGACAATGAATGACACGTGTAAAAGTGCTGAGACTGTAAATGCCTGGCTTGTTCAGGGAACAGAAAGAAGGCCATTGTGGCTCGGGAGAGTGATTGCAAGGGGTGACAGTGGTTTGAGATGATGTTGGAGAAGTATTCAGGGGTCAGACTTTTTGAGGATTTTGAAACTATGGCAAGCCAGAGCATTCATCCTCCACCCCCCTCCCTTTTTTTTTTTTTAAAACGAATACACCAGATGTCCTAGGGAATAATTAGACCTATTTTATTTCTATATATAGATTATATGTTGTTCCTGGAGGAAATCCCAGAGGGGAGCTGCACTGGTCATAGATATCTGAACTAAGTTCTGGTTGAGTTGGATCTGCATTGGTTTGGGGTGGTTGAATTGTCTCAAAATTTAGATAGCTTTGAATAATACCTTAATTCATTTTAAATGGAAGCAACAGGTTGACTTCTTCTTGATTTCCTTTGTAGACTCAAGTGATGGGTAAGATCCAAAATGATAGAATCTCGAAATCATTTTTTAGTTTCTTATGTAGAGTTGCATGTATATTTAAGACATCTCTCTTTTTCCCCCTCAACTTATCTGGTGAAGTAAAGATGTAAATGGAAAGACATCAGGTGGTTATCTCAACAGGGTTTTCTTAGTGGATAGAGACTAGAAACTGCAAAAATAAATGACGAATTCAAAAGTGACTAAATAATTTGGGATTAGGTTCAGACTGGAGCATTTGAAAAGACACAATCTTTGTTCCCATTTATGACAGCACTGTCCAAGAGAAGTTTAGTGTGAGCCACATGTAATTAATTTTCTAGCAGCCACATTCAAAAGTAAAAAGAAGCAGAAGAAATTAACTTATTTTATTTTTATGTAATTTAATATATCCAACACATTCTCCTTTCAACATGTAATTAATATAAAAATAGTTAATACAATATTTTACTTTCTGATTTTTGTACTAAGTCTTCGCGATTCTGTGGTATTTATCACTTCAGACCAGCCACATTTCAAATGTTCGGTAGCCACATGTGTATTGGACTGTGCAGCTCTAAGAGCTCAAACTTCTGAAGGAACAGATAAATTAATATGATTTAGTTACTGAATGATACCCTCCCATAACAATTTAAAGCAGTGATGAATTAACATACAACTAAATAAATTAAAACACAAATTTTTTTCCCCTCTAAACCTCTTTGCGATAGACTTGTTTGAGGAAGATGATTTGATTCTATAAAAGGCCAATGTCTGTAGAGGATGTCACACAACTTATTTCCCCTAATAGAATTGTAAACAAGCTTTGCATAGAACTCCATGTAAACAGTAGATATCTGTGTATCACTGCTGCGGTGATTACTTGGAATCTGCAAAGAATGGCCATCAACCACTGGTTTTGACATTTATTCCCAGGTTTCCTAAATAAGAATCTTGGTATGTCGACCTTTTTTTTTTAAGCTCTGTAAGGTGACTGCTATATGTACCATTGGGTCAGCCCAAGGTATTAGTAATAATAATCTCATTTAAAAAAATAGTTAAATGTCATATTGGCTGTTTAATTTAGTTTTTAAAAAGGTTTGCCGTAATAAGAACATAGGCTAGATTGTCTTTATTAAGTTAGAAGAGCTGAGAATTCCTTTTCAAAAAAGTGAGAAGAAAATATTCCCCAGTGGTAACACACACCCATTTTTAACACAGGAACTAAAATTACTTGTTACCATCCTCTAGAGAGAGAGGAGAGGAGCCTCTGGGGTGAGTTGAGATTATTTAAGTTGCCAATTATGCTATGCTGTTCATTCTATTTCTCTAACGATGAAAGTTTAATTGCATAGATCTTGAGCTTAATAGACATCCATTGAACAAATTCTCACAAGATACAAGTTGCTTACACTGGGGATATTGTGATGAACAAGTTCCAAATGAATGCCCCCTCAAGCTTGCTGTTGATTTTCCCTGCTAACATAGAGCAGCAAGGGAATATGTTTTCCAAAGGTCATAACCTTAAAATATGACCCGCTCTTGCTTCTATACACCTCTTCAGTGCAGCACATGCTAATTTAGCCATTAAAGGTATAAAACACTTTATTGTTCTATGTAAGAAGATCTAATTACTTACTACTGATAGCAAGAAAATGGAATTGGTAGTGAAATCTGTTTGCTTAGAGAAGTTCTATCCCTGATATGGGATTATAGCTAAACATAGCTTATGGTGTGAACTCACCTGCTGCATGCCAGGCAGTTAACATACACTTATTAATTTAATTCCCATGGCAGTCACTTATGGAAGATTAAGAGTATCTTATCCAGCTAAGCAATGGAGGAGCTAAGATTTGAACCCAGTTCTTTTTTGGTGTCAAAGCCACTGCTTGTTGCAGAACTTGGTCCACTGTTATAAAGTGACTCTCAACAAGGGTTCTGTACATTTGAGTATTTTAGATTGAGTATTTGCATCATCATATTCCCTCATTTGCACCCACCTTTATGCCCATCTTGAAGTAACATTTTATTATGGAAAACACTGAGTGAAACTTGGATTCTAGTCCTTATTTGATTGCTTGCTGTGTGTTGGGATTATGGATTTCCTTTCCATCAAGCAGGGATTTCCCAGTTGTCTGTCTCCTTGGTCTTTATAACCTTGAAATACGGACACTCCTCCCCCCCCCACCCCATTCTTTTGCGATATATGGAAAATTGCAAGGATAGTACGGAATTCCTGTATTAGTTTGCTAGGGCTGTTGTAACAAAGTACCACAAAACAAGTGGCTTACAGAACAGCAATTTATTGTCTCACAAATCTAGAGGCTAGAAATTAACAAATCAAAGTGTTGTCAAGGCTTAGTTCCTTCTGAGTGAGACCTGTGAGTTAACAGGCCTCTTTCCTTGGCTTATAGATGGTCATCTCCTCCCTATGTCTCTTTGTATCATCTTCCCTCTGCATATCTCTATGTCCACATTTCTCCTTTTAATAAGGGTACCAGCCCTATATCTATGTAAAGATCTTATCTCCAAGCGACATCACACTCTGAGGTACTTGGGGTTAGGATTTACACAAATTTTGGGAGCGGGAGTGGATAGAGTATATTCCCTATACCCAATTTCTCCTATTGTTAACATCCTACATTAGTATGATGGTACATTTGTCACAATTAACCAATATTAATACATTATTATTAACTAAAGTGTTATCCCTATTTTTAATGCATAAGAAAACTTCAGTTCAAAGACAGGATGTGACTTGAAAAACCCTACTACTTACTAGTGACCTCTTTTCTGACTTTACTCCAGTGCAAGCAAAAGAAAACTTCCAAAGTCACATTATAAGCCTGAAGAGATAATAAAAGATAATTTTCTACCTATAATTACAACAGGACAGAGAGTTTGTCTTTCTTGTTTGCTGCGTGTAGCGTAATGGATGGCACAAGCAAGTGTGAGTAAATTCTAATAGAATGAACAGAAGAATGCTCTTGGTACTTGTTGGATTGTGGTATTTTTGGAGAATATACTCACACCAGTTTACCAAAGTAACTATGAAGTAGAAATCATGAAACTTGTTTTAGTGAGAAAGCAAAAACTATCTTAAAAATTGTGAAAGGATTGTGTATTTACCTTCCCAGTAAGCACCTCTTAGTGGAATGTCCCATTTGTGTTAGTAAGCTCAACCTACTACTTATCCTGAAATCTTTGAAGTTATATGGCCAGTATTATCTACATTTCACAAAAGAATAAACAGATCTGCAGAGATCATTATTTTCTTAAAGTACTTCAGAATTCCTCTCATTCTCAGTCGCTTCCTTTTGCTGTGACATTATTAGATAAACCACGTACTTATAACACAGGGTGCTGGAAATGAAGTTAAATTTACCACCTACATACTTGTTAGTATTTCAGAGTACTTCTAGGAGTCATAATAAAAGAAATCGGTGTGTAAAATTTTTCGCATGACTGAAGACCTAAGTTCATTATTCGTGTATATTTTTCAGATTTTTTTGAGCATTGATTATGTTGCTTTCTTTGAATATTGTATAATAAACATCTCAGCTATTTTAAGACTTTCATATGTTTTGATTTTGGGGGATAAACAGCAGTTTCATTGAAAGAATGAATAAAAGTATTTCCCAGCAAAGGTTTGTCATGATCTTAAATTATATTTTCTCTGGTGTTATAAAAAATAAAAAAAACCTTTTATTTATTTATTCCACACTGAATCCTGTGTGGAATTAAGGCTTGAAATAATTAGTGCCCCTCTGTATGCCATATTCTGTGCCAAATGGAAAATATATATCTTATTGAATTTTTCCTACCTTTACAAGTTATTGAGAAGTAATACGGTCCTGTTTCTTTAAAAAATGAAGCATGGAAGGAGTGGAGATTGCCATGTCAATGGGACAAGAAACTAATTCTCTTACTGAAGAGCAAAGGAAATGTGACTTCTTGCTGTCTTTGTGATGGAAAGAAGCTAGCAGCAGTGTCCTTACCCTAATATAGGATTCTGTAGCAGAGCCCTGGCTTTTTCTGGGAACTTACCTTTCTCAAGTGAGGTTATTGCTGCCTGAATTAGGTGTAGGTGGATTACCCCTGATGCAAGTGATTAAAATTTAAGTGTAGTCATAAGGTAAGTGGCCAAGTCTGTGGTGAGCTATTTCCTACTTTCAGGTAGATTGGCTAGTTTTTATGAAGGAGTAGAATGTTATATGAATCTTAAATGTTTCCTTCTACAGTAAATTTCAGAGTTGATGGGATGAGGGTGGAAGGATGATTTCTTTTTTAAAAGCAAAAGTTTAACTCTTTTACCGTTTAATTCCACTTTTAGGATACTGCTGAAGTAAGGATGAGGAACATCCTCAGTTTGTGCAAACTTTTTTTTTTGTCAGTGATAGAGCTGTTCCAAATCTTCATTTTATTGATGAAAAAATACGCACAGAGAGGTAAAACACTTGCCCCAAATAAAGTTTCTGGTTTATTAGGGGCATTAGTTTGGTTTAGGTAAATTTCTCTCATCTAAGGTGCTTGAACACTTACTTGGTGCCAGTTATTTTGTCCAGCTTTTTATTGCTTACCAATGGCAATGAAAAAGATCAGTTTGCCCTCCCCCAGGGATCTTGCTATTTTAGGGTGGCTGGGGGTAGGGAGAGAAGAAAGCAGTTTGCAATAGCCAGACAGGAGGCTAGAGGAACATCTGTTGTTTTAGTGGATTACTGATGCTTGGGCTTGAAAGGAGGGAAGTCAAGACTTTCTGAGGTAGGATAGGCTTCTTGCTAGATAGACAAGAGTCCATAGTCCTGACACCCACCCACAGAAGATAGAGCATCTGGTGGCTTTTGGAAACTAACTCTTGTCAAAACAGGTCAGAGCAGCCCAAAGCATTCAAAGTGTAAGTAGCAATACTGTTAGAAAAGGAATTACCCCTTTTACTCAAGTTTGAACTGACAGCAAAAAACCATCATTGTGTACGTGTGTTTTTTTTTTTTTTGCTATGCAGTTTGGTAAGAATTTTCTGAGACAGAACTCTGTTCCTATTTGCCATCCAAAGAAATACTAAGGCTAGAAAAGGAAGAACAGAGATGGACTTTTTGGAGGACTTGGAACTGAACTTTTGTGGATAAGAGCTGGCCCAGTACTTCTCACATTACAATATTCTTGACCTAAGGGGACAAAAAAAAAGCTCTTTTATTATTATAAATAATCCATGTGTACTTCTGTGCCAGCCTTGCCATTCCTTAATTGCTGTACTTATTAAATGACTTCAGAGCTTACCCTCAGGGAAACTTCTTAATGCTCACTTTAGAAAAATGATCCATGTGTCAATGGATAGCTAACATGAGGCTTTTTTTTTTTTTTTTTTAAACGTAATGAAATCAATACACAGAGTTGGGCCTTTTGTTCTTGCAGTAATCCTGACATAGGAATCAATGGCCAGATACTGTTTCTCTGGGTGTGTGGGTTTTATGGCTGTTCCTTAACCTTTTTACTTTTGAACAGAGAGGTGTCTCTGTGCTGAATTGCTTCTGTGAACTTCGTGGCGCTGGTTCCTCCTTTGAATTTTCTTTGTAGCCTAACAACTTTTAGAACAGTTGAGAATTTGTTTTGTGAACAGGTCTACTGTTAGCATAAGTGAACTAAAATATATGCTGTCATTAATAAAAGTTCTTTTTAGGGAAGTTGCTTAGTAGGACTTGCATAAAAAAGCACATTGGCAAAAAAATTCCAATGTCAAATATTTCCCCATATGCCAAACAGTTTTGGCATTTACAAATTTATAGTGGATTTTGGACTCCGTAGAGTTACAAGCCTTAGCTTTTTTGTGTGGCTAATCAAACAGTGTAGTTTATTAATAAGTATTTTCTTCCTTCTCATAATTTTCTTAGCTGTTAGGAAGTATTCACACTTCTAAAAACAGTTGATGAAACAGCCCACAATGGGATTGGTATTTCAGATTACTCATGTCCTATAATTAGGAGATAGTTTCATGTTGCACTTTGGAATTTACTTTAAATGTGTTTAAACTTGAGTCAGAGTGATTGTTATTTGCTGATAAAAGATTCTCCTTTTAAACTTATTTTCAGAGCACACATGGAGAAGCATATAGAGTGGCACCATTTGGGTCCCTTCATTGCGTGTTTGGGCTTTTTAATATAAGAATTCTCTGATATATTTAGGGAAAAAGTATGGGAAATAGCTGCCGAGAGTCTGGCTTTATCCACCCAAACTTATCAGGATTTTGACCATGAATAGAGCCCACTTGCATAGTTGATGATTTTTGAAGCTGAATGATGGGTACACAGGTTGAAGCAACACTTCCATAATAAAAATACTTTTAAAAAATAAAGCCTAGTTGGCTAAAAGGCTGGCCTTCTTAACCTTAAAAGCTATAAAAGGACAAAAGAACTCCATTATACCAAAGTTTCCTGAAATGGACTTTGGGTAAATTGGGTAAAGTGCAGTTTTATTTATTTAGGGTCATGTGGAAATTACTATTTTAGATTTTTAAAATTTCTCAGAAGAAAGTAATGTTTTGATTTTACATTAAAGATAAAAGAATCAACACCATTAACTCTGAATGTCAACAACTTTTTTTTAGAATATTGTGGGGAACCCACCTATGAAATCACTAGCCAAAAAAATTATATATAAAGTGAAAATCAAGTGCTTCCATCCTATCAGCCCTATTTTGTGTCTCTCCCTTCTCCTGCCTTCTTTCTATATCTTCTTTTCTGCTCTACAGAGGTAATCACTGTTAACAGTTTGCTTTATGTGCTTATATAGATATGTCTTATATGTACATCTGTACCTACATATTAACACATTTTAGAAGCAGGTTCTACCAAATCTGTGTAATTCAATAAAGTTTATTGAAGTTTATAGAATTTTAGTACTAAGCTCCAGAATAATTTTGATTTTATAATATAGGCAAGGGCAATCCTTTGACTATATCTTTAAATTGTTTAATCAATAAAATCATCACGCTCTCTAAAGGGCTCACTCCCCCCCCCCTTTTTTAGGAAGGTGCTTAATACACATGTGAGTATTCTCTATAAGTTTTAAGACCTCAGAATCGAATTAGTGTGACATTTACTGATTTATTTAATAATTTGCGAGAGCCACTTAATAGAGTGAATGTCAGTAAGTGGTCTGTGAGTTGATTTCTTCAGGGATGTGGGTGGGGTGTGAAGCCTCGGCAGAGTGTTACCCTAGAGGTACCCAGAGCTGCTCTTGATTCTCTTTCCTCCTTTCCTTCCCTCTGGCACAGGAGAGGATAATCTCCAGAGAAAAGTATAAAATAGTAAATAAACATTGTTAATATTTCACCTGAGTTCTGCTTTCCTACTGTTAACTACCCAGGGGCAGACAAATTAGGACCACTGTTTGCCTGCAATCTTTTATGGCTGGTGAATTTCTTTTTTGGTTTATTTATTTATTTTTTAAAAAAATCATTTATTATTATTTATGCCTACAGCACCTGGTCTTCCTAGGTGGTCTCCCATCCAAGTGCTAACAAGGCCCGACCCTGCTTAGCTTCCGAGATCAGACATCAGGTTTGTTCAGGGTGGCATGGCTGTAGATCATGGACTGTGGCTCCACTGGGGCGCAGACCCAGGACCTTCTGCGTGTAAAGCAGATGTGCTAACTTCCACACTATGGAACCATGTCCTTTTTTTGTTTTATTTTTGTATCTATCTTTTCTTATCTATCTCAGTCATTTGTGTCTCTTTCACCAAGAATTTTCTACTTGCCTTTCTTTAGTGACTTTTGAAAGCATAGCTATTTTGACTGGACTTGGTAGCAATGGAGTTTCACTCTAACCTGGCGCTAATAAATGACGTGTGAGTGTCTCCCTAACACTGAGATCAGCTTGGCCTTCTGCGCCTTTGAGTAAGATACAGAAAAGATAAGAATGAATCTCAGCTTCTAGTTTAGCAGTAGTGACTAGGGCTCTAGTACATACTTATTTTATTCCTGGACTGTATTGTTAATAGTTGATGAATTAAACTTTTATTATTCCTTCTTGCTTGTGTGGTGAAGAGATTGGAGAAGGAAGAGAAAGTTTGAAAGAGCCTTTTCATTTATCAAATACCAAGTGTCCATTCTATGACTAAGCACTGTGAAAAGCACTGAAGGTAAAATGGAGAACAAATCAGACATAATCTTCAATCATTTTATTTTGTAGATTCCTGGGTTTTGTTAAACTTATTTGGTAGGACCCATGTTACCTGTCATCAGATGTAGTGCCATCAAAAAGTATGCTGTCCTCTTGGCAGAGTAGAGAATCAGTCAGTCCTTGGCTTGGTGTAAGGGACAGAGAAGTTGAGGCTCATGTGGGTCAGTCCTCAGGGACTTTTCTGTTCTTTTAAGGTTATGTTAGAAATTTAAAAACGGGAGACTATTTTAAAAGCTGGTGAGGCAGTTAACAGTTGAAAATCAATTAATGTAATACATTGCATCAATGGAAAAAAGAACTAAAACCATATGGTTATCTCAATAGACAGTAAAAACATTTGAAAAAATTCATCACATTTTCAAATAAAATATTCAACAAAGTGGGAATAGAAAGAAATCTCAATCTGATAATAGACATCTATGAATAGCTGTATTATCATACTTTAAGATGGAAAGAATACTGATTACTTTCCCCCTAAGATTGGGAACATGACAAGGATGTCCACCCTTGCCACTTTTACTCAACATTCTACTGGAGGTTCTAGTCAGGACAGATAGACGGGAAAATGAAATAAAAGGAAGTAATAAATGAATTCAAGGCTACAGAATACAAGATCAATATACAAAAATGAATTGTTTTTATATACTAGCAATAAACAGGAAAGGAAATAGAAAACAATTCCATTTCCACTGGCATGAATAAGAGTAAAATACTTTGGAATAAGTTTAATAAAAGAAGTTCAAAACTTGTACTCTGAAAACTACAAAACACTGCGGAAAGACATTCCATGTTCATGGGTTGGAAAACTTTGTATTGTTAATGTGGATTTCTCTTGAAATTGATCTACAGATTCAGTCTTTGTCAAAATCCCAGCTGGCTTTTTCGCAGAAATTGTCATACTGGTTCTAAAATTTATATGGAAATCTGGGCGACCCGGAATAGCTAAAAGTGTCTTGAAAAAGGAGGAAATTGGAGAACCCATGCTTTCTGATTCAAAATGTACTACAAAAACTCAATAATCAAGACTGTGGTATTGATAGAAGTGTAGACATGACAAGTCAATGGAATAAAATTGAAAAGTACGGAAATAAACCCTCCCACTTATGGTCAGTTGATTTTTGACAAAGATGCCAAGACATTTCAAGAGAGAAAGAATAGTCTTTTTAACAAATGGTACTGGAACATATGGATATCTACATATAAAAGAATGAAGTTGGACCCTTACCTCACAGCATAACACAAAAAGTAAATCAGAACAGATCATAGATCTAAATGTAAGAGCTAAAGGTATAAAACTCTTAGAAGACAACTTAAGAGTAAATCTTTGTGACCTTTGGTAAACCCTTCTTAGACATGACATCAAAAGCATAAGCATAGTTAACATATGACTTAGCAATACCACTCCCAGGTATGTACCCAAGAGAGATAAACATCACACAAAAACATGTGCATGAATGTTTATAGCAGTATTCTGCATAATAGCCAAAAAGGTGGAAACAACCCAAATGTCTTATCAGCTCGAGTGGATAATGTGATCTGTCCATACAATGTAATGAAAAAGGAGTGTCGTACGAATAACATGTTATAACATGGATGAACCTTGAAAACATCATGCGTGTTAAGTGAGGGAAGCCATTCACAAAACTCCACATATGTAGTACTCTATTTATAGGAAAGATGGAATCCATTTAGGCAATTCTGTAGCGACAGAATTTGGGTTGCCTAAGACTCAAGAGGTGGGGTTTGGGATGCAAATGGCAATCAGCCTTACTGTCTATTTTAATTAATATTTCACTAATTTTCTCCCCTGTTTTTACTAATCTTGAGAGCAGTACTGCACTGAAAAGCTGGTTTAGGCAAACTCTAGAGCCAGGAGTCCCCCCAGAAAGAGGTTCGTGTTGAGCTACCCCTCTGGGGGGATGGATGCCTTTGTAAGGAAGGACGATTTTTTAACTTTTGGTGGTTAATGTTCATGTTTCTTGTTAATAGCTCTTTGTTCACTATAACCAGCTGTAGCTTTGTAGTGCAGGCTCTCTGAAATCATCTATAGCAGAAACAATCTTCCTGTCTTTGGCAGGGGACTTCTTTTTGCACTCAGAGTTCTAAGACATTTCAGGCAAAGCCTATTTCCTTTTTTTTTTTGCATATGTTATGAGTTAGAGATAGGGGTGGGAAAAGAGAGCTGTTGACTGCCTTTGTTAAGCATCTCAGTTTTGCTGGTTTAAGATAATTTTGCTACAGAGATTGTCTTTTGTGAATTTGACAGTTGGAAAAAAATCTGATGGGTGGGGTATAAAAATGGAGGTAACCCATAAGGTAATGGTGATTCAGTGGTATAATGTCTGTTTGAATTCTGGACTTAACTAGCTGTGGAACTCCTCTGGGGTGGGGGGAAATTTACCTAACCCTGTAAGTCCTAGTTTCTCCTTCTGTAAAACAGGTACAGAACATAGTATGTAATGAGGTTTTACAATGAGATAATGCTGAAGATTTGTCGCTCCTTTTCTGGCATATCAGTGAATGTTAGCAGTTGTCATTGATAAATCACAGTGCCAGAGAATCAATTTCTAATGGATATGGATCTACCAGGAAAGCCAGTCTTCGCCTAGGGCAGTCTCTTTTGGTAGGCAGGTCCATCCAGAGACCAAATTCTAAGTGAGAAGTGTGTTTGATGAGCATATTCTAGATCTAGAGTAAGAGGAGCTAGGTGTTCCTCAGTAGGAAGTCCATCAAATCAAGGTGGCTGAATTGTCCTTCCTGAAGAAATGGTGTATTCTGGCTCTCTCAGGAGAGCCCCAATTTAAAATCTTTTTTTTCCCAATGTCAACATAAATAATCTGTGAACTGTACATTGCTGGATACAGATGTCACACCCACACCCCCAGCCTGTCTCAGCCAGAAGCAGAGCAAAGAACTTTTGTTTGGCTATATGTTAAATTGTAGGTTTGAACTCTTTGGTCCCCCTATTTACTTCTAAGTGGATATTTTTCTTTAGATAATTATTATGGGTCATTAAATCATAGCCTTTCTTTCTCTAAACTTCAAGAAGATGTAAATTCTTTATGCTTCAGTTTCTCCCTTTCGATGTTTCAGTATTTATTACTAAAACTTGTGTTTATAAACTCATGGTCGTAGATGTAAAAGGTGGTATATTGATTTCCAAGGTGGTATTTGTCTGTTTTTCTTCCCATTGTATTTTTAGAGCATAAACACAGAAGAAATGTTAGAAATGGGAAAAGATAGGTGTATATGAAGTTGGAAGGTCTTCAAAATGAGAATCGAAAGTTGTTTTGAATGAATTTTGGTAATTTGATCAGCTGGCTTTAGTTATGATTGTCCCTACCTTATACTAAATATATATTTCATATGTTTGTTTATATACTGCAAGAAGAAACATCTTTTGGACACTTCACTTTCTTTTTGTGTGACTTGTTCTTTCTTAATCTTCAGGTAACAGCTTAAATGCCACCTCTTGACCATGCTATATAAATAACTACCACGTTGCATAAATTTTCCAACATAATGTGCTTTGTCTTCTTCCTAGTACTTACCAGATTGTATAACTACAGTCTGGCTTGCTTGCTTGTCTGTCTGTGACTTTAGATTATAAACTCTATGAGTGCAAGAACGAAGTCTACTTTAATTTACTGTTGTTTACCTGCTGTCTAGATGAGCCCTCTTGAATGAATTGTTTCATTTATTTCCATCTGTGGTTTGTATCGTTCAGAGTTTTTCCACTTAATTCTCAAGGTATAATGATGTTTATAAAATTAGTTTCAATTCACGTTAAAGAAGTTCTAAGATTAGGTGTCACAGTATTGCTGCTCTTGTCCGTTCTAGTAAGTTTAATATATGTAGATACGGTAAGTTGGGCTCTGTATTTAGATGCCAACTTTTTCTTAATAAAAACTAGCTTTTTAATTTTCAAATTTCTGGGGGGTTGAAATGAGTATTTCCTTTTTCACTAACTGTTGCTCGCTCTTTTAATGTCCACCTGTTGTGTAAGTGATCTAAAAGAATTTTTATTTCTGGCCCAAGCTAAAATTGAAGATGGGACAGCGATGTTGCTAGGCAGACAAAGATATCCTTAAACTTGTGACAGAAAAAAGCCAGTCAGCAAGAACACAGAGAATCCCAAAATATGCTGAAGGCCATCAAGAAAAAACAATGTTTTTTCAATATTCACTTTCTGTGAATTGCTCATTTACACCTTCACCTCCTGTTCCCAAGTAACTCATTCCTTTACCCTGACTTTGTACAACAGACATCACTGCCAAAAATCAGCTCTGAACTGAAGTAGCTTTTGCCTTGCTAGAACACACAACAGTTTGATCCTTTTGACAGGATCTAGACTCATTAACCCATTTCCTGTCTCCTGAAAATACTTACTGGTGGCACTTGTGGCTGCAGCGTTTACCCCAAGATAACTCGTGGATTATAGTCCTAACCTTACTCAAAGTTTGCCATGAAATATCTCGCTATTATTATTTTCAGATTGTTCTAGTATATCAATAGTCTTTGGAAACAAATGACATCATTTTATTTACAGCTTTCTATTTTTAGTAGTGGTATTTCCATTTACAAAATATAGTAATTCTCAATCGCTGAAAACATCAAATCCTAGAAATCGTAGCATTCCTACACATGACGTTAACACAGTTCTTGAACAGTTAGCCAAAGATTCATTTGGTGAATCTGATTTATGTATACATTTCTGTTACATTAGGATTAGAGATAAGTTCTGTTTAGAAATAACTCCAAGAACAGTTTTTATATATTTTTTTCACCTTAAAAACCAATTAGATTTGCTTCAGCCTCAAAGAGCATGTTTATGTAAAATTAAATTAACCCTGGCAGCGAGCTGCACTTTTTTTTTTTTCCTAAATGGGAAATGGATTAAGCAATTCCTGACTTATTTCCCTTTGTCTCTGGCTTCCTAGCAGTTTCTCAGTCTTCTCTGTGATTGTAGTTATTTTCCCTATGAGCTGGAGTTATAGCAGCTTCCTGGACTTTTTGCCTTTCCAAACGTTCTTAAATTCTAAAACATTTATAATTGGAAACAGATACCACCTTTCACTTTTTCTGTCTCTTGCCTCCTTTACCAGATTCTAAACTTGGTGAGAGTGGAGAAGACTTACATTCATTCATTCATTGTACAGATTTATGAATGCCTTCCATATGCTAGATACTGCTGTAGAGAGGCAGTATAATAGAGATTAAGAACACGGTGGGCTTGAAGCCGGGTTGACTGGATTCAAATCCCAGTCCTGTCTTATAAAGCTGTATGTCCTTGGGCAGGTTAGGTACCACATCTCAGGATCCTCATCTGTAAAATGGGATATAACAGTGCTCTCCTTGAGGATAAAATAAGTTAATAAAAACACTTTTTAAGCATTTGCTGTTAATAAAATTCATAACAAATAAAACCATTGACTCACTGAAGTAGTGATTAATAAAAGTTAATTGTGTGCACATTAAAAAGACAGTTTTTGATTTGGAGCACTCAAACCAAAACAGGGAATGAGGCTTAGGAATATATTGTTATATAGCATCTTATGTAGTGGGAAGGCAGTGACTATTCTTCACAGTGGTTGGTTATAATAATAGAATTTTCAGTGGTTACTTTATATCAGCTTGGGAAACAGTTCAAGTTTTGTTTGTGATTTCCAGAGGCATAAGCAAGAAATGACACAGGTCAAGGTAGTCTTGCAAAATAAGCTAAATTAAGCTTTATTTGTGGGACTGTACTGGTTTTTTCTGGGGAAATTTCAAGGCCGATATCCATTTGTTTTTTATTTTGGCACTGTTCTGGGCATTAAGTAAGTAAGGATGAGATTTCTGCTGGCGGAGAGCTGAACTGGAGGAAAAAAGAAAAAAAAAAGGTACTGGATTAGACCCTAGACAGTAACTGGCGTGGCTACTTTGATTGGGTGGCCAGGGCAAACCTCTGCATAGATAGCTTTTGAGCTGAGATTTGAATAACAAACAAACAAAATCATGAAGTAGGGGAGAGTGAAATGTTGATTATTATTTTCCCTTCATAAACCGGGAGCAGCAGCATGCAAAAGAATCTTGCTGAGCAGTGAGGGAGTGAGGTGTGATGGCCTGAGCCCTGGAGCTTTTGGCTGATTTGGCTATCAACTAGCTTTGTGATCTCTTGACAAATCCCTTATTCTTTCTGGACTTTGGTAGACACATGCTTTAGCACTTCACGTTTTTGCTTCTTGGAAAATGTCCAAAGTTCTAGTAAGGTGTAAAGGAGAATAAATGAGTTGTCTTGATAGTGCACCTTGCTCACCAAACCCAGCAGTCACTTGTCAGGGCAACTCTGAGACTCTCTGTTCATTCCATGGAGGGGACAAGAAAAGGAAAAAGACGATTTATTTTTCTTGTGGGAAAATAACCCTAAAAGAAGGTTGGCTCTTGATGCTAATGACTAGCTGGAGGAAAGTGATGATTCTTCATTTTATAAATTACTTTAGTGCTATGTTTATGGATTGATACCCTGCATTTTACAGGATGTATGTAGTACTTACTGTTGGGATATTAGACTATTTGAGAATACTCTCACAGTTTTAAAACCTTTTCTTTGGAAGTAAATATTAAGGATATGCCTCATGTCTTTTAAAGTCCAGGGATTAGAGAAATGGTCAGATGTGCCACATACACCATAACTAAGATACATTGCAAAGAGTTTCTTCTGTTAGAACTGGGAAACCTGTCTCAGGCCATCTCAGGTCAGCTAACTTAGTTTGCACAACTTGTTTGCTTATTGAGAAAAGACTATGCACCAAATCATTGCTAGCTTACCTCATTTTTGCCAGTGTTTTATGGTGTTCCCCAGTTGGAGTTACATGTCAGGTTTTCCATTGCTGTTGTGGGTTGGGCTGTTTGGGATTGTACTGCTTAGAAATCAAATCCTCCTTGATGAAAGGGCAAAGAGTGCTTTTTAAAATCAATTATTTCATCTATTTTTAAAAAATTGTTTCTGAGTCTCCAGAGAAGTTCAAGTTTGCAAAGAGACTCACTTATTGTTTGAATCTGTTTTTTTACATTAGGTGTAATTGAAAAGTGACTGACCCTCTCTTCAGAGATGTCAAAAACAAACAAATCCAAGTCTGGATCTCGTTCTTCTCGCTCGAGGTCTGCATCAAGATCTCGTTCTCGTTCATTTTCGAAGTCTCGATCTCGAAGTCGATCTGTCTCTCGTTCAAGGAAGCGCAGGCTGAGGTAAGGGGGTGTGATTGTATATTGATAATCACTGCATCGGGCAAGATGGGTCTTTTGAAGATCTTTTGTTATACTCTTTCTGTGAATGTCAAATGGAGTCGGGTGGTTGGCTTGAGGTGGAGGGTTAAGCTGTAAGATACCTCAGGTCTCTTCAAATGCTACAAATCCAAATCAGCTTGGCTTGCCATACTGTTTGCCTAATTCCTTTTCTCCTCTGCCAGCATGTACTGTTTCTCATCTACTTTGGAAGAAAGAGCATTTTATTTATATTTGAATCGCTTCCTTCAAATCCCTTCATCTGATTATTTTTCAGTAAGGTATTTTTGGAGGCTTGGACCAAAGTTTATTTTCATTCAGCAATGAAAGGATAGCTAAGAGGATTAACAGTATGATCAACATTGCAAGGAAAAGAAGTCTTAACATACTAAAATAATGAAAACATAAAAAACTTATCAGGAGTCATTTACATACATCTGATATACCAATTACTAACAAGCTGCATCTATTTAGTAAGCACATCTTAAAACTAATCTAAAAATCACTATTGTAGACATCACTTTGTCTTCTTACTAAAAGTGTAAATAATTCTTTTGAATTTATTATCAGTATTCTTTAATTCAGTCAGTTTTCACACCTTCTAGGTAGGATTTCCCTATTTTAATTATGTCTTGGAATAGGATGTCAAATCTCCAGCGTCTTTTCCTCTTGATATGTTGTGAGTTGGGTTTTTCATTCTTTAAAACTATTTTGATTTTCTTTGGCCAGTAGATAGGAACTTTTCAGTAGATACAAGTTTCTTTATGTGTGTTAGGGAAATACTGATGTATTTAAATACCAAAGGGGGATCTTTGCACAATTTCATTTTTTGAGGGTCAGAACTTCACTAGGCAAGGAAGTAATTTCTCAATTTTGCCACTTGGAACCCCTGCTGTTTATTTCAGATGAGTCTCTAGATCCTTTTCTTAAATGAATTATGAAATTAAAAAAAAAAAAACTCAGGAAAAGTTGTTACAAGCTTAATTTTTGACAAGCTTAATTTTTGATGGTACTATGGAGTACTATGGAGTACTTCTAAAAGAATCTGTTGAATTGGTTGGTGAGATTTTTTTCCCCTCTTCCCAACAAGAACAAGTTAATTTCTTAAATGTAATCTATGAGAAGCCTGCCTGAAAATTAATTTCAGACCAGAGGTTGAGCGAAAAGTAGGTGTGCATAAATATTGATGAATCCAGTTTAATGTAGAAAAGGAAGTTGTAAATTTTGAGTCTCTCCCTCAAACAAAAGAAATATTAGACTTTTTTTTTTCTTTTTTTTAAGAACATTACACCTTGAGGGTAACCATTCCTAGCTTTTTTCTTTCTCCCATTTTTGGAGAGCATGCATTTTCATCCAAAGCCTTGTTCAAACTCTAGGCTAGATAGAGTCTATCTGTTGCCCAGTTGTGTTAAGAATCTATATAAGTAAAATTCTATCCTTCCTTCCTAGCCTCTGTCCCCAAAGGAAGAGGGAAAACCCACTAAATATATTTATATTTACCTCAAGAGATTGCCATCAAGGCCTTGGGACTAAGCAGAGACCCTTACTCTTACGTTACACCCAGAGTTTTTTGATTTGGGCCATTGAAACCTCAGTTTTAGCTCATTTGGTTCTGATAGGTAACATTTTAACACTTAATTTAATAAATGGAAACTAAATAACTGGTTTAAAAACAAGAGCCTGTACAACCAAAATAGACAAAATTGAACCGACACAAATCATATTGAAAAATATTAACCATCTCTGAAGTATTTGTGATAATTGGAACTCTGGACAGGTCTGTCTGGACAAATCTCTTCTTATTCTACACATCATTTTGGCATGGTCACTGACTTGGCAAATGAGAGAAAAATATCTTAGGCAGGCAATATGTGCTGGGGTAGGACTAGAGCCACTTTATGTGCTTGCTGTCTTATACCTAGAATATTGTTATTTTGGAGAAATTTCTCCGCTAGAAAACATGTTTTTATACTTGATTTGGTCTGACTTCTCTGTTTTTTTTTTGTTTGTTTGTTTTGTTTTTGGTTTTTGTTTTTGTTTTTAGAAACAGATAAATTTGCCACTGGATGTTCAATTCTTACTTCTGGCTTATCTGTTTCATGATTTTTTTTCTTTTGTTTTCCCTCTCCTACAAGGAAAGTGTACTATCCAGAGAGTTTGAGAAATCATGCCTTTAAATTAACTTAACTGCTGAGTTCTACAGAATTGGAGAAAATTGATTGTTTCCTTGTATTTCACAGACTGTATCCTTTTAAGTGACTCCTCATAAATAACTTCATTTGCAATCTGCAGAGACTCATGTTCCTGCATCTGTGCAGTGACTGCGGGTTTTGGATGCAGTATGCCACAGGGCCCTTACTAGTAATTGGTGACAGAAGCAGCAGTAGCCTCTCAGGATGGGAACGTGAATTAAACCCTCCTTAGTGCTGGTGGTGCATCACTTCCCTCAAGTATAGCCACTTAATCGGGTCATATTCAGTTTCATAGCCTGCATCTATCTCTTCCTCCTTCTTTTCTTATACTGTTTTCGAATGAAAAGTGTGGAAGGTAAGTTTTTTTTGTTTTTCCATTGTACTTAAATTGCAGCCATTAACAACCACACCGGTATGATGCATCTTTACTGGTTGCTCTTAATCTTGGGGTAAAGAACCTGAGCACTGTGGGTAATAAATAATAGAAAACCAATTCCACTTTATCTTTAAATGAAACTCTTTTTTTAAAATACCATTTTGTTTAGTTGTTAAAGCCTGTCACATTTGCTAAATGGAATTATTTATAAAAGAAACAAGCAAACAAAATTTATCTATTCCCATTCAGGCTGGATATGACAAAGCCTTCTGATTAACTGAAGGATTTTTATTCTATGTGTAACGAAAATATTTTTGGAAAGAGTTTTCTAGTAATTTTACATATTTCTAGGTAACTACATAGGAGTAGTGGTTAATGTTAATGATCTTTATCATAGTTGAGAAGACAGGTGGTATCCAAGAACCCTAGTGGATTTTTACACTAACAAATACAGTGTTCGGCTTGTTGATGGAAACAAAATTCCCTGTCATTGACAAGCCTGGCATTCATGGACATGTAATTTTTACAAAGTTAAGTTACTGTTGAATCCCTGTGGTTTTGGAAATGTGCCTTTGCAAAATTAGAGTTCTGTATTTTTAAACGATGGAGAACATAACACTAGGCTTTAAGTTGATTTGAAAGATGTGCAAGAGGAGGAGAGTTTTTGTAGTTTCTCTTTGCTAACCTCCTGTGTACTTGGGTGTCTTTTGGTCATATAGTGCCCTCTTGTGGCACCTAGCTAATATCCTGTAGTTCAGCCACAGAAACTGACATAGTGAGATCATTTCCAGATCCCCAGTAAAAAACTAGTATTTGTGTGCTTTGCTGATTTTGGTCAAAAGTCTTAAGTTTTGAATGAATTCATTCTCTAAGTCCCTGTTTACGTGTTCTTTGGTTTAGAACTGTTCCTGTGTTTTTACAACCCCAGGTCTTGGTGGAATCTAAGAAATTAGCCCCACACAGAGGAGGTGAATAGGATGGGGAGTAGAGTGTTAATAGTTTAGAGGCCAAAGAACCTGAAAAGTTACCTGTCTAGGTACCACAGCTTGTAGTTCTTCCTCACTTCTAATGATCTAGTGCCCTGTAAAATCCCCTGGGCCTGTAGAACTGTAAGCAATTAGTATATTATACTAAAATGGCTTTTTCTTAGTTTACTGTATTAACATTTTGATATTCTTTTAGTCACTGTAGAAATACATCTTCATTTAAAATGTGTTATAATATTAATGAAGTAGTCTCGGTGCCTCATTCGTTAAAAAGTGATTTTTAACTATATTTTTGTACTTAATGCGGGCCATAGCAGTGGAATTAAATATTTAAGTGTGCCCCCTAAGAGCAGGAATTTCAAAATATTACTTCTTGTTGGCAGATTTTTCTTGAATAAAAACGCTGTGTCAAAAATTCAAACATTTCCCCTCCCTCGTCCCCTTTTCAGTTCTAGGTCTCGTTCCAGATCATATTCTCCAGCTCATAACAGAGAGAGGAATCATCCAAGAGTATATCAGAATCGGGATTTCCGAGGGCACAACAGAGGTTATAGAAGGCCTTATTATTTCCGTGGGCGCAACAGAGGCTTTTATCCGTGGGGCCAGTATAACCGAGGAGGTTATGGAAACTACCGCTCAAATTGGCAGAATTACCGGCAAGCATACAGTCCTCGTCGGGGCCGTTCCCGATCCCGGTCCCCAAAGAGAAGGTCCCCTTCGCCACGGTCCAGGAGCCATTCTAGAAACTCCGATAAGTCTTCTTCTGACAGGTCAAGGCGCTCCTCATCCTCTCGTTCTTCCTCCAACCACAGCCGAGTTGAATCTTCTAAGCGCAAATCTGCAAAGGAGAAAAAGTCCTCTTCCAAGGATAGCCGGCCGTCTCAGGCTGCTGGGGAAAACCAGGGAGATGAAGCCAAGGAGCAGACGTTCTCTGGAGGCACTTCTCAAGATTCGAAAGCATCTGAAAGCTCTAAGCCATGGGCAGATGCCAGCACATACAGTGCTGGTTCTGCATCACGGGCCTCGGCAGTTTCCGAGCTGAGTCCCCGGGAGCGAAGCCCTGCTCTGAAAAGCCCCCTCCAGTCTGTGGTGGTGAGACGGCGGTCTCCCCGTCCCAGCCCTGTGCCCAAACCTAGCCCTCCACTTTCCAGCACATCCCAGATGGGTTCAGCTCTGCAGAGTGGTTCTGGGTACCAGGCTGGGACACACCAAGGTCAATTTGACCATGGCTCTGGGTCCTTGAGTCCATCCAAAAAGAGCCCTGTGGGTAAGAGTCCACCAGCCACTGGCTCCACATATGGCTCGTCTCAGAAAGAGGAGGCCGCTGCTCCAGGAGGAGCAGCCTATACAAAGAGGCAAGTATCTTGTTTCCCCTGCCTGGTTGTGTTTTTATCTCACCAGCTGGCAGTTTAATTGTAATGTGATCTAAATTAGAGCTCTGATTAATGGTAATAAGGGAATCCCCATTTCCTAAACTTTTCATTAGCAAACTTTAAAAGCAACACCCAAGGAAACCTTAAGCTTAACTAGCTTTCCTACCTTCCTGAATTTGTATTGCAGCATAAAGTTTCTTTAGACTACTCTGCAGTGATGCTTTCACATTTAAAATTTGCCTTGGATTCTACCAATGTAATCCAGAGAACAGTAGAGATTTGTGGGTCAGCTATCAAAGAAATATGGTTTTTGTCAAAAGCGAATGGCCATTGGAGCTGTTAGACCCTCTTAAGACCCACCATCTACTGTGATCGATCTACATGGTGAAGAGCTGCACCCTCACACTCTCCATTTGAGGAGCCTGGGCAGAATGGGAAAGTCCAAGGCTTAGTCCAGGAAGGCCTTGTTTTAAAATCACAAGGTGGGTGTATGTCCCAGTAGAAGCCAACGGGGCTGCGTGTTAGGAGAAGATGTGACAGTGCTTCCGTCTTTATACCTTGGGGGATACGGTGAGTTGGAACATGAATCTTTGTGTGGTTGGATGTATTGGGACACCAGGGAAGGAACAGGACGTTGCACTGGGACCAAGTTGTCAAGAGGGACTTACCAGGCAAGTGGTTTCCCTTTGTGTTTTCTCTTCTTAGCGTGTTCATTGATGTCGTGCTGTCCTTTGATTCTCTTTTGCCATATTAATGAAACTGTAACTTGATTAGACTTTCTCCATTAATGGTACAAACGAGATGTTCAGAGTCTGTACTTTCCAGCCTTCAGTAGTAGGACTATTTTAAAATGTAAGTTTTATTCCTTGCCAAAACTATGAATATTGTTATAAGACTTGGGCATGAGCTCTGCTTTTCATAAGAAAGAATAGGATGATTTTTTTGTCCCCCTCCCTTCAATTAACATGTATTTTGTTTTTATTTGTGTTTGCAGTATATTTCATATTTAGATCTTCTAGGTGACTTGAAGCAAATTTGAAGTCTCTTTTGAGACTTGTATTTCAAGTGTGAGTTGTATAAAAAGCAAAACAGTCCAAGGTTGAACATTCTATGTTAACTTTGCTGAAAGCAGATTGTAAGTGACTGAAGGTTGGATAAGACCTTAATTTTTTTTTTCCTAGACCACTTACAGGTAAGTAGGTTTTTTGTTTTTTTAGTATCCTAAAAACTATTTTTGTTATTTCCTTTTCGGTTGCTTTTGTAAGACAACTCTACGGACCATACATCTTTCTTTTAATTGCCAAGTTCCTTGATCTGTGATGGGCAGTTTTTCCAAAATTACTAGAAAGTAATCAAGTAGAAAGTCTTTATCTTTTGATAAGACTGGAATCCACAAGACACGTTTGATCAGAGACTCAAAATCCTAAGACCATATGTGGTGCCTTTTTAGATCAAGGTGCTTAAGAAGCCTGTTGTGTCTCCCTTGTGTTTTTATAACTAGGTATCTAGATGAACAGAAGACAGAGAATGGAAAAGATAAGGAACAGAAACAAACAAATACTGATAAAGAGAAAATGAAAGAGAAAGGGAGCTTCTCTGACACAGGCTTGGGTGATTCGAAAATGAAATCTGATCTGTTTGCTCCCAAAACTGATTCTGAGAAGCCTTTTCGGGGTAGCCAGTCTCCCAAAAGATATAAGCTCCGAGATGACTTTGAGAAGAAGATGGCTGACTTCCATAAGGAGGAGATGGATGATCAAGACAAGGACAAAGCTAAAGGAAGGAAGGAATCTGAGTTTGATGATGAACCCAAATTTATGTCGAAAGTCATCGCAGGTGCAAACAAAAACCAGGAGGAGGAGAAGTCAGGCAAATGGGAGGGCCTGGTATATGCACCCCCAGGGAAGGAAAAGCAGAGGAAAACGGAGGAGCTGGAGGAGGAGTCTTTCTCAGAGAGATCCAAAAAGGAAGATCGGGGAGGGCCCAAGAGAACCGAAAGTGGGCACAGGGGGTTTGTGCCTGAAAAGAATTTCCGAGTGACCGCTTACAAAGCAGCCCAGGAGAAAAGTTCATCTCCTCCCCCAAGAAAGACCTCGGAGAGCCGAGAGAAGCTGGGAGCCAAAGGAGACTTTTCCACAGGGAAGTCATCCTTTTCCATTACTCGAGAGGCCCAGGTCAATGTCCGGATGGATTCTTTTGATGAAGACCTTGCAAGGTGAGATGTAGTCCTTGATCAGGACTTGAGTGGCCTAAATGGTGTCTCTTAACCCCTCTCCCTGTGGACATTCTGGAACCAGGGCAGGCTTCTCCTGTATTTCCCTTGCTGCCCAGGTTTCAGCGCTAATGCCTTCGGGTACACGTGTTTGCTGTGGAGACAGTATGTCAGTCACTGAGCGATTATGTGTTGATGTCAGTATTACGAGTCATGAAGCATGTTTTAGTGACTAGCTTTTTTGGTGCTAGGTCTCCTCTGCTGCTTTCTTTTCTTGCCCTCTGTCCAGCACCATCACTTCTTTTAGCTTGTTTCTTCCTGAATGTGCTTAAGATGTCTTTTGCCTGTAGAGCCATCCAGGATCCATTTTTCCATTCTTAGCTAGGCTACCAAAGGCTATTCATAGAGGCCTTCACCATGAAGTAATGTAGCACTTTTAGAGGGGGCTGTGTGGGGTGGGGGAGGAA
>NW_006443568.1:2375591-2378794 GCF_000325575.1 Pteropus alecto | reverse complement strand
TGAGAGCCAGGCTGTTTTTTTACTTGGTGTCAAAACTGTGCAGCCTGTAGGAAGTTTGCCTGAGTCGCATTCCAGTCACATCCCACTCTGCTTCATTGTGTCATTTCACTGAATAGCCCTGGCTAGCCAAACTAGTTGATCTTTTAAAATACATTCACATTTGTTGTGTATGTTAAAACCAGCAGTGACCCCTAAAACAGAGTCATTGAGGTTTAGTACTTCATCCTGCCTATTTGTTCCTATTAAAGATTCCCAGTGGAAAAAGGAAAGACATAGATTTTGTGTGCCTTGTTCCACAGTTATGGTGCATTGAAGTTACTTCGAACTTGGGGGCGGGGGTGGAACTTTGTGGATAAATTTAAAACTTAGAAAAAAACACATTGTGTTTTTAGGGATTAAATGTTCTGATTTTCTGTGTATCTTATTATATTGGGCCTCTCTGTATTTCTTTTTCAGACCCAGTGGGTTATTGGCCCAGGAACGCAAGCTTTGTCGGGATCTAGTCCATAGTAACAAAAAGGAACAGGAATTTCGTTCCATTTTCCAGCACATACAGTCAGCTCAGTCTCAGCGGAGCCCCTCAGAACTCTTTGCCCAGCACATAGTGACCATTGTTCACCATGTAAAAGGTGAGTCTAGACCCCATCCTGCTTAGGCTCCCTTGCCACACACTTAGCTGCCTTTCTTAGAAGCAGAAGGATGAGTGGGTGCAAAAGGGAGTCTTTTAGGCCCTTTACCTTATCAAAAGGGCTTTCAAAGGTCGGGACTGGCTTGAAGGAAACCCCTTCCGGGGAGGAGTTTACATTTTGTAACTATAGAGCTGAACGTTTTGAATTGGTAGTAGTAGCCTGTGAGAGTAGGTAGAATCCTTCACATGAAGGTTTAAAATGCTTGAAAAAGGAGGTATGAAAATGTCTTTTCCAGCACCTCTAGAGGTCTCCTGTGGACCTTTCTTCCCTATATTATTCTACCATCTCCTAGGCAAGTGGAGGTGAGTGGGTTGGGGAATGGCAGAAAGAAAGTGATATAGAAGTTGGGTGGGACCAATTACAGATTCCATCTGAAATTTAAACTCAGGCAGGAGTTGGTGGTATGATTCAAATGGTAGTAAGCTCTGTTTATCTTAAGATAAGAGAGCTACAGTGGCATTCCAGTGCCCCAAACTGAATTGTGTGTGACCAGCCTTCTTTTTCCTTCCTCTTTTTAGTATGTTTGTTACATGGATTTGACTACTGTTGTCCCATTTCTGTGGCTGCAGGTTCATGCAAAAGAGTTGACTACTGTGTGTGCTGCCTTCGATGGCATAATGTGTTTTTCTTTGACTCTCCACAGAGCATCACTTTGGGTCCTCAGGAATGACATTGCATGAACGCTTTACTAAATACCTAAAGAGAGGAACTGAGCAGGAGGCAGCTAAAAACAAGAAAAGCCCAGAGATACACAGGTGAGCACCTTAACCTAAACTGGAGGTGGTTATAAAAGACATGATTAGATAATAATTTTGTCTTGTTTTTGCTGCATTAGGTCTATTAGCAGCAGAATTTAGAGTAGCATCCTTCAGATTCTAGGATAGAAGTGGGTGTTTATAGTTGTGAGTGGAAAGGACATGCTTTGATGACTGCAGATTTCTCATTTTGGGCCTGAGGAAAACAGCCTTTTTGATATATATGCCACCCCTATATTCCTGGGAGCTGGCAAGTGGTAACCTGAGATCACTGTGAGCTTTCTATAGGTAGAATAAATGTTAAGTTTCTTTAAGCAACCCATGTATTTCATATATCAGTACTTATTTTGGAAGTATTTGTAGAGGTTAGCAGCCTGGAGGTGGGGGAGCTTATAGGAATATGTCAAAAGATTTAAAAGCCCAGTAGGTTTAAAGACCATCATGTTTGGGTGTGGGAGTCTATTCAGTAGACACGGACTTTGTCTAGAAACAAAGTTAGCCTTATCTTTGATTTCTTAATAGTCAGCTCTGTTGCAGTATGTAGAAGAGCCATGTTTGTACAGCATTCTTTGATTTAGGGTCTTTTGGGATTATGTACATGCCAGGCAGTTGTTTCTTACCTAGACTTAATCACACAGGTGAATAATGGGCCATTACATTCTTGTTCCCAAGATGAAGCTCTTCTTTGAGGTTATTTAGGTAGCCTTGATGTGAACTCGGAATTATAAGCATGTCTGTAGGCGAATTTTTCTTCCTGGATATAACATTACTAGAAGGGAATAAATTTCCTCTGTTTGAGTATGAGAAATTGGGATTTTGTGTGTGTGCATGTGCACACACGTGGGAGAGTGTAAGCATATGAGCACAGAAAATAAGCAATATGTTTTGTCGGTTACGAAACATAATAAAAGGAGTGCCTGCGATTCCATTACTCAACTTACAAACGAAAATATTACGTGTACTGTATTCATACCATGGAATATCAAACTATTTTTGTGTTTTTAATTTTAGGAGGATAGACATTTCCCCCAGTACATTCAGAAAACATGGTTTGGCTCATGATGAAATGAAAAGCCCTCGGGAACCTGGCTACAAGGTGAACTGTTGCTTTGATCAGTACTTCCAACAAAATGAGTGCGTTGGGCATGAACTTGACAGAAATGTGTTTGTTTAAATTACTCTCTACTTAAGTTTGTGTTTTTCTTTTAAGGATGGGCATAATTCTAAAAATGAACTACAAAGGGTTAATTTTTATTAAATGTATCAACAACCTTTGTGAAGTGGTTAGAATATGGTAAATGACCCCAAAGTCTATTGAGGTGAGCTTGAGAAAAAAAAGAGAGGAGTTTTGGAACAAGTGCCCATGATGAGAGAAGAAACTTTTTGTGATATTTTTCTGCTTGTAAGTATTATCAAATCAACTATATACATGCACTATTTCCAACCATGATTTCAAAAAGACATGCATGTCAGAGGAGAGTGAAATATTCATATCTTAACTTAATAGACTGTTTTAAACAGTTAGTCCAGTTTTTTTCTAACATTGTACCATATCTATCATCTGTTGGTTACTGCTGCTTTAAAGCTAAACATTACTTTGATAGCCCAGCTACATTTGCAATGATGTGCACGTAAACACTGTTATTAAGAGGTTAAAGCTTGTATGTAGTCTTTTGCTGTGAAATACTAGATTTGGGGTTTTAAAAAATAGTATTTATTGACCTTCATTCACATATACAGTTGAAATTTAAAAATTAGA
>NW_006443568.1:2366794-2375574 GCF_000325575.1 Pteropus alecto | reverse complement strand
GCCGAAAGCTTTTCTAAGTACAGTAATCTTCAAGTTTTTTCAGACACATTTGTTTTGTTGGTTGAATGTGATGAGAGGCACTCTTGCGCAGTCTCTCTTCCTTCCCATCCCCGTTTTCTTTTTCTCCAAGTATCCACCAGCTTGACACTAACATGTGAAACACAGGGCTTAGAAACAGAAGACATCTGGTCCTCTATGCCTCACAAAGCCAACTCATTAGAGGTGCTGTCTGCACTGTCTAAGGGAGCAGCGACTGTGTTTTTATTTTTGTTTTTTGGTCTTTGGAAGGTGCAGAGGCCCCTAGTAGTCTCTCAGAAACAGTGGTGATAAACCTACTTACTACCTACCACTCTTAATTAGTAAAGTTAAACTTGACTTCAACAAAAAGCTTACTAGTTTGTGTAAGTAAAATGTTAATACAGATTGAACTGCTCATTTCCCATGAGAGGTCTTAGCGTATAATGTTCCTAAAACCACTTTGTATCTCTGCTCTCACTGAGTTTCCTAAAAACTATTGAAACCCTTGCTGTGCTGGTTTAGGGTGGAAGGCAACTGCTGCTGGGCTCATACTGTATTTGTAGTATACATGCCCTGATTATTAGCAAAAATTAGCAAAAAAAAAATTTTTTTTTTTTTAAATAAACTTTTGACCTGGTATTGCCACTTTATGAATTCTCCATTACAGTTTTTGATACTCTCTCTCTAGAGAAATTTCTCATTATAATCACACATTTCGAAAGGCTGCTCAAGCCTCTCACTGTCGGACTCAGTACTCAGAAATGATTCCCAGTAGAGGCTAAGCCTGGGGTGGCTGCCACAGTGTAGGCAGGGGAAGGATAATAGGAGGATTCCCATTTGTGGTGGTGACTAAGCCAAAGCCAACCACCTTCCAGAGCTGATGTTGGCCTTCTCACCTTGTAGGCCAGTCAGATCTTTACAGGGCGACAGAGGAAACAAAGCCAGCTCAGTATATAGCATTTTTAGGAGGCTGTCATCATCATTACTCTAGAGAACTGGTTTGGGCTCTGTAAGGGATTCTCATGAAGTGAATTCTTAGGACATCTGCATCCCTCCCAAACTTGGGTGAGGTGCCTCACATTCCTAGTGCTTTCTCTACACCACTCCATTAGAATAGTAACAGTTTATAGGGTGGTTGAGTTGGCAGCCCTGAATCCCAAAAACCTTCATTTTGATATCTCTTTTGACAGGCTGAGGGAAAATACAAAGATGATCCTGTTGATCTCCGCCTTGATATTGAACGGCGTAAAAAACATAAGGAGAGAGATCTTAAACGAGGCAAATCAAGAGAATCGGTGGATTCCAGAGACTCAAGCCACTCGAGGGAAAGATCAGCTGAGAAAACCGAGAAACCCCATAAAGGATCAAAGAAGCAGAAGTACGTAAGCCCCTGTCACCTCATCCAGACTCCTGAGTGGAGTCTCGGCTGCCCACTTTAGGCTATATACCAGACCTTCCAAGCCAGAGAACTTCAGGGTTAGGAATGATAGCAGTTTGTACAGTTTCTTTTATATCCCCAACTGTCAAGTAAGGTCCCTAATATGAAAACAGAACTTTTGCATCAAAGTAGGTGTGATCATCCTTGTTCAACGAAGGCCCCGTGGGAGATCAGGAGTTAACTATAGGGACGGTGTGGAGAATCATTTGGGAATTCCTTCCGTAGTTATTTTAGACATGTATGTTCTTTCTCATCACAAATCTTCATGGGGAAGTTATGTTTTAGAAATGGCTTAAAATCAGGTAATAATACACTGGTCAGAGAAACTGTGGAACTAGATAAGACAAGATTGTTGATCTTAAATGCCCTTTAAACTAGTTCCGAAGGTAATGTTGTTGAACTTCATAGGGCAGCATTCATGCCAAGGTCCTGTCATTTCTGTTTACATTTTTCAAAGTTCCGTGACTTTTTAATCATGTCTCATTAAATGTAGGAGAATCGAAGCCCCACACCTTCCCATAAGGAGCAACACCATTTTTGCAGTTTCTGAACTTAAGCTGAGAAGCATTTTCATATTCATCTGATTATCATCAGATCCTTTGAGATAAGTTGGACAGTTGGTGTGATAACCCAGTTTGTCCATTTAAATGATAAAGAAGCTAAACTGAGTATGATTTGTCTAAGATCACAGAAGTATCAGTTGACATCAAAGCTCTGATCTTCTGTTCCACTGTGTTATTTATGCATTAGGAGGCCTAGCAACTTCAAGGTTGCCCATTGATAAAGGACCTGATAATGATAATCCTTGACAGGAAATGGAAGTGGTGGTACAGTAGATCTCAGTGCTGCCACTGGTGGAAAAGGAGCAGAACCCCTCAAGTATTTCAGAGTTGGGTTCAGATTACTGATTCTGATTCCTTTCTCTGGGGCACATGAAAAGGCTGTGCTGGGACTCAGATCTTTAAAAACCTCTTGAAATAACACCAATTTTTAGGAGTCAGTTATATGTCTAAATTATAAGAATCCTGTGACAGTAACTTAGATTTCTGTTTTTATGAGCAAATGCTAGTAGGATTCAAATATTTTAGATTTTGAGCTTTTCAAATGTGGAGGGCGGGAGAAAGGGGCAAGGTGCTTTTCATTTCATAATGGAAGAGGATGAAGGAAGGGAGGACAGTCCACACTTGGCTGATTTCTCCTTATAAGTCTTCCTCTACCCCTGAGAGCCTGGCCGTTCTGCCGCCTTTGAGGCAGCTGGTAACAACCTAACCTAGACGTAGGGCTGGCACTGACCTCTAGAAAGTAGACAGTGACTCATTGCAGTAGTCTAATTTTCTCTAGTCTGTAATTTCCCTCAGATGAAGGGAAGGGGGGGAGGGCAGTAACTCTGGGAAAAGTTTCTCAAGACCCTTTGCTTAACAGCACAACCTGTTTGAGCTCAGTGGGTGGTGGTGTGTGAAATAGTGGTATAATTAAAGCTAGGTTTGAATCCAGGTTCTGCTCATCTCTGTCACCTGAATCCTATCTACAAAATGGGACCTGAATCCTATCTACAAAATGGGAGAATAATACTGAATAATCATAGTTGCCATTTACTGTATGCCTCATATGTCAGTATAAAGTATTTAAGTACATTGTTTTTTTTGAATCTTTAACGCAACCCCACAAGACGGGTAGTGTTCTTCCTATGAGAAATAAAAGTACTGTAAAGCACAAACAGGTGGTAATATATAAAGCCTCTGTCCCAGTACCATATACATTGGAGTCAGTATAGTGTTAGTTTCTTTCTGCTTTTCTAGTTCATGCATATGTATTAAACTGAGCTACCAGAGGCCATTGACTCTTGTTCCTCCTTATGTATATGCCCTGTGTTCATCACAGGCTCAGACAGATGTGTCACTGAATATGACTGACAGAATTAGGAGGAAGCTCCCCAGGTTACTCGGGTGGGTAAGTTGGGGGTGAGTTGGGGTCTTTTAGGTTATTCATCTTCATCACAGACAGACCCCCAAGTGCCCTGTGCTGCTTATCCAGGAGGCCCTACCTAGCCAAGGGCTGTACCCTAGAGGCTTATTGATTTCCCTGGCTCTTCTATTCTCATAGGAAGCACCGGAGAGCACGAGACCGGTCCAGGTCATCATCCTCTTCCTCCCAGTCATCCCACTCCTACAAAGCGGAGGAGTACACTGAAGAGACGGAGGAGAGAGAGGAGAGCACCACGGGCTTTGACAAATCGAGACTGGGGACCAAAGACTTCGTGGGTCCAAGTGAAAGAGGCAGAGCTCGAGGGGCCTTTGTAAGACCCTGCCCCTCCCCTTTTCTCTAAGTCCCTGCTCCCACTAATTCTAGTTATGTGTTTATCAGAATACCAGTTTGGTTGCCCTTCAGAATCTGTGGTTTCTTGTTACCCAGGCTTTCCATTTGTATTTTTTAAATCATAATGAGTGAGCTAGAGAATCTTTTAGGGTTTCTCGACTCAGAATTTCCTAACATATCTTGGCTGCTGCTGGGTGCTTGGCTCTTTGGGAGGTCCTGTGCCAAGTTGTCCTCTGTCTAGGCTATAAACTTAAGATGAACAGCATATTGACTGGAAGACACCTGTCTGTCCTGTGCTAGAAAAGTGTTGGACTGGAACTCAGAGTGTTGTTTTTCCCTGTTCCTGATGTGGTTCTTTGTTCCTTTTCCCCGTTTATTGTCATAGCAATTTCGAGCCAGAGGGAGAGGCTGGGGCAGAGGCAACTACTCTGGCAACAACAACAGCAGCAGCAACAATGATTTTCAAAAGAGAAACCGGGAGGAGGAATGGGACCCTGAGTACACACCGAAAAGCAAGAAGTATTACCTGGTATGCATCTGGGGATGATCAGGAAGGGCCACACGCAGTAGCTCATATCAAGGCTTCAGTCGGTTTGATTAAATATGTGTGTAGGCATCTTACACTGGGAGGGGGATATGTACTTGTGGGACAGTAAAGTGCTGGCAATAGGAGTGTTCTAGAGAGGCGGTCCTCACCTTAAAAGGATTTATCATCGGAGATGTTTACGGATTCCAGGATAAACAAGAAGGGTTGCTCTTTCCTTTTAGTCTGTGAACTTGTTTTACTACTCACCCACCCCAACCTTGGCCTTCCTCCAGCCTCTACTCAAGCAAGAGAAGAGCTGTAACCCTCCCCTTAGGCCACAGTTCCACTATGTCACTCCCACTGCAGGATTGACAAGAAAGACAGCTCAGGATCTCTTTGAGGAAGAGGCTCTGTCTCCAAAATGAAATGCCACTGGGGCTTCTGTCATCTAAGCTGATGGTCATTCTCAAGTACCAAGCACCTTATGGGCCTCTCTCCTCCTCTGAGACTCCTAGAGGAAACTTGAAACTATATCTAGAGTAGGGAAATGTTAGCTGAGCCCAAGATAGGTGCTAGAGTGGGACTGCTATGGGGGAGGGGGTGAATTAAAGGCCATACACAGCCCTTTTCCCAGCCCGTTTGCCACCTGAAGCCGCATAGCCGGCCTGATGCATTTAGGCATGTCAGCAAGCAACCCTGGTAGGAAGCAGCTGGCCCTTCACTGAGCTGACCCCCAGGAGCCCAGCCCTGCTTGCATTGGTGGGTGCTTTACACTCTGAAGAGATGGAGCTGATGAGGTAGCAATGACTTCTACTTTTCCACGTTCTTTAGTTTTCAGAATTTTTTCTTATTCTTTCATTGGATCCCTTCTTCCTCATTAGATCATCAGAACAAGGATTGTTTGAGATGTAGGTGGTGGTTTTTTCCTACCTTGCCATACTGCCTCTTTGCCTAAAATTAAAGAGGCGAGATATAAGATAAAGAGGGGAGGCTGGGTTCTGGTCCTGCCTTTGCCACTTACTGGGCTGAGACCATGAGCAGATCATTTGCTCTTGGTCTTACTGTCTGTTCTTGGCTGGGGGAAGGTCAGGAAGAGTGGAAGCCCCAGTTATGTATTCTGATTGTTGCTTCCTCTGTTAACTGCCTAACAACCAAGATCAGTTTCGTATTTTGGTGTGATTGGCTTTCTCTGAGAGATGATGTGCTAAATAATATGGATTTCCAAGTTCCTAAGCCTCTTCTTCATTTGCATAGTAGAGAGTGATAATGATAGGGTAGATGAGAGGATTAAATGAGATAATACATGTAAAGGTCTTTTGGTGCTCAGTGAAGATTTTATCATCATCATTATGATGCCCAAGCTACTGCTTTAGCATTCCTAAGGCACCCACCTAAATATTCTCTTAGATCCGAATCAGTAGTTACATCTTTGGAGCGGGGAATAGGGAGGACAGAAGAGGAGCAAAAAGTGGGTCAGGACATAGGTTCTTTTGAGAAAGTCATTTTTGGGTGAATACAGAGAATTGGGTTCACTCTGGCATTGATGGCAATGTTTTTTTCTCTCAGCATGACGACCGGGAAGGAGAAGGCAGTGAGAAGTGGGTGAGCCGGGGCCGTGGCCGAGGAGCCTTTCCCCGAGGTCGAGGCCGGTTCATGTTCCGGAAATCCAGCACCAGCCCTAAATGGGCCCATGACAAGTTCAGTGGGGAAGAAGGCGAGATTGAAGATGACGAGAGTGGGACAGAGAACCGAGAAGAGAAGGACAATTTACAGCCCACCACTGAGTAGGGGCCACTCTCATGAGAACCCTTGCCCAGGGGAACAGAGGCGCTGGGAAGATGGCTGGTGAAAAGCTAAACAGATGAGCCCCAAGAAGATTCTGATGAGCCCCAACCCTACCCCCCACCAGCCATGCAGAATCCTACTACAGCCAAAAGCATCCTTGGCGCTGTGTCCCACTGGACAGAGGTGGCCGGCCATGGAGCCTGGGGTCAGGCCCAGCTCTTGAGCAGAATACAACACTTTGGGCTTTAGCTGTGTTTCTCATTTGTTGTTGGTGTGTGGGGTGGGGGCTGGGGTAGGGAGGGGAGAGCGATACTTTGATTTTGGTTTGTTCCCTATTAGAAACCAACAGTTTTATTCTTAATTTCATTTCATTTGGAGCTAAAACTACTTTGATGATTTTTAATCTCTTCTCCCCTATCCTGGTTTTAAAAGTCTTTTTTTTTTTCTTTTAGGCACATGTAGTAACATTAGCAGAAAGATTTAATTTGGGCAACTTTGATTCTTAAAAGAGTAAACAAAGCATGTGAATAAACATTGAAATGTTCACCTCAGTTTGGGACCAAACTGCTTGGATCTTTGTAAAAATCGGTTTTGTATGTCGAGGAGGAGTTCAAGGCCTTTCTGACCACCTTGTGTTCCCTATCTACGCAACCATGCATCACATGGTGTTGCTCCTAACCACGCCCCACGTGCCCCCTCCCCCCAGTATTTTCTGATTTCTTCTGGGCTGGGCTTCCCAGTCTCCACCAGCAGCTCCAGTGTCCCAACTTTCTAGTCCTGCTGATCCTCTCAGCAACAGGGGTGGAAACTGGACGGCAGTTTCTGGTCTGTTTTCTAAGAAACTTCTGAATTCTATTATCTTTACAAATATAAGATGAGAAAATAATTTTTTCAATATTTTTTATTAATCTTTTTATAAAATGAAAAGAAACTCCTATGATCAATTAAGGAAGGTGGTTATGGCTGGGTGGTTTGTGGGGTTTTCTTTGTTTTCTTTATCTTTTTTTTTCTTTTTAACCTTAAGCTTTAAGTTGAAATATTCTCAGATGTTTGGGGAAAACATCCTCTTAAAATGGGTCCTTGTGCTTGCCTTCTGGGGAGGCGGTCCTGAGCAGGTGAATCATATGGCGTTTATGCATATGGTATATGCGGACTGCACCCACCTCTTCCCCTCCCAACCTTAGCCTCTTGGGTTGTTGTGCTACTTTCCCCTTACTTTGCTACATTTCTATAGTTAAGTTGGTTTTACTTGAATGATTCATGTTTAGGGGGAAAAAAAAAACTCTTAAAATTTGTTTCAACTCCTCCTGCAAATAAAAAAAATAAATAAATGAAGTCGCAGATGTAAATGGGCTCTGGTCATTGTCACCCTGGGTGTGTGTGCGTGTTGGGGGTTGGTGGGTATCTTCCCATAGCAGCTTCAAGGGAACCTGAAAGACAAAATGTCTATTGCGGCTGGGCCCAGACGGTTTCTCAGCCACCACACTCACTTGTTCTGGGAGGAGCCTCAGCCAGCCCTTTGCTGGCTAGTAAACTCATGCCCATGAAGGTTCTGCTTCATCTTGTACCTTGGACGCTCCAGGAGAACCAGATTTTTTCACAGTGGTGTCATGAACAAGGACTTTGTCTTCCATGGCGGTAGGGCAGGGACCATGGAGTGTGAATAACAGCCTCAGCCTTCTATGTTTTTCACTGAACTGGAATATTAAAGAGCCTAGCCCACATGGCATGGGCGCTAGGTGGGCCCTAAACAACTCACCAGCTCTGGGCTTGGCTGTAGCCAGCAAAAGCATTGAGACCTAAAGTCTCTTTCTTCCCCTGCCACTCACCACACCCCAGGAGAATCCGATAGTGTTTTCTGAAACCAAACGGGGCATCTTTGCTAATTTCCTCTTCCCCTGGCAGGGGTCAAGGAGGAATACACCTCCCAGGGAAAAGCAGAGTATACCATGAGCAGCTTTGTGCGCAGAAGGGCAACCACGCCCCTCCACCCAGGGCCCGCCTTGGAGCGGTTGTCGCCTGCCGGGAGTGAGGGGAGGCATCCTGGTATGTGCCTCTCCCTTCTTCCCTTGCAGCTAAAACCTCGCCAGCTAGGAGGATAGGCGGGGAAGGCTGCAAAAGGTGGGTGGGAGCCTCCGGTCCAAGGTTGGAAGGCGAGAAGATGGCTAGACTAGAATTTAAGTGACTAGGCAGACAAGAGTAGGTGGGGTAACTGTAACCCCAGCACTGGCCGGAGGTCCTGGAGTCCTCGCCTCTGGGTTGGGGGCTGAACCTGCTGAGCCGGGCCACCCCCTCTCCTACACCCACTTCCAGCACCGGGAGCCCGACCTATCCGCTCTTGTCTCCGCCTCCTTTGCTACACTCGCAGCTCGTCCCAGCCTGCACCGGCCCAGTACTCGGCTGCCGGTTGGATCGCACTACCTTCCCTGCCCGGCTCTGGAGGGCGGCCCGCAAGCCATGGGTATGTTCAAAGGGTTTGGGGTGGCTCCTCTAAGCGAACGTGTGGAAATGGTAGCAAAAACCTGTACACCACACCACCCTGCTCTTCCGCTGTCCGAGCAGGACTCGCGTCATGCACAGGCGGCCCCGACTGGGCCCTTCTGAGCCGCGTTTCCGCCCGCAGAGGTGCTGGTCCTGGCCGGATACCGCGCGCAGAAGGAGGGCGAGCTGAGTTTGGCGCCCGGGGACGTGGTCCAG
>NW_006443568.1:2355039-2366391 GCF_000325575.1 Pteropus alecto | reverse complement strand
CCCCCACATGGTGCTCTCATTTCCAGGAGATCCCGGAGACACTGCGTGGCGCGGGGGAGGCCCCGGAACCACGCTGTGCGCGCCGCCGAGGTGAGCGCTTGGGCGGGTGGGCGGGCACGCAGAGCAGGCGCCGTCCGGTAGACCCTGACCCCCTTGCTCCCCACGACGGGCGCGGCTCTGGGCGGGGCCCCTCAGCAGCTTTGCTGTCTGTGATTGGCTTTTGAGCACAATGCTCCGCCCTAGGGCGGGGCCTAGGGTACTTAGACGGGCCCTGGCAGCCCCCGCCTTTCCTCCAGCTCAGCGGACAGGGGCATCGAGCTCAAGCGGCCTCGCTCACTTTCCCCCACCCAGGTCGCCTCGCCAAATCTCGGGGTCCCCAAAGATGGTGCAAAGTGAACTTCAACTATAACCCAGAGCAGGCGGACGAGCTGAAGTTACAAGCTGGGGATATTGTGGAAGTGATAAAGGAGGTGAGGGAGTGAAGTAATGAGAAGGTTTAGGGGAGATATGGAGCTCGTCCTGGGTGAAGGGCAATGGATGAAGTGAGGGTGTGGGCGATGGGAATGGTGAAGGGCGTAAAGATGGGAAAGAGAGAGCAAGGGAGGAGGGGTCATCCGGTAGAATTGGGGCAGAATCAAGTGTGTACGATCAATAGAGAGGTCCTTGAGTCAGAACCAGATGCCCCTGCGACCTCCCCCTTCCCCAGATTGAGGACGGCTGGTGGCTGGGGAAGAAGAACGGGCAGCTGGGAGCCTTCCCGTCCAACTTTGTGGAGTTGCTGGACAGTGGGCCCCCAAGTGAGACCTGGACCCTGTGACCCCGTGAGACCCTGTGACCAGACTCTGCAGTCTCCAATGACCCTCTCAGTGGCCTGAACCTGTGATCCACACATCCTGACCCTGTGACCCCTTTGACCTCTCCCATGATGTAACCTGTGAATTACATCCCTCTAACCTCCCTATCCCCCACTAGGCCTTGGTAACTCAGACATGCCATCAGTCAGCCCTGAGCCCCAGCGGCCTCCCAAGGTAAACTGGGTAGAGTGGCACAGAGGTGGTGTGTCCCTCATAGGGGAGTTGGAGGCTCAGCTTTTGTTCCTCCCTTACCCCGCCCTCACTAGCTGAGCAGCCTGACCTATGACAGCCCTCCAGACTACCTGCGGACAGGTGAGCACCAGACAAAGTGTCCTTTGGAACCCTCTTCCGCAAGCTGTTCTGACCTTGGGGGGTGGGGACCCAGCTAGGCTGAGGGAGGAGGGAGCTGCTAACAGATTTGGGGAGGGGAACTGACTTCAGAGGACTGACCTCCCCTTAGTCTCCTGCCCGGAGACCTATAGGGTCCTGTTTGACTACCACCCTGAGGCCCCAGATGAGTTGGCACTGCGAAGGGGGGACGTGGTGAAAGTACTGAGGAAGGTATGAAAGGCACAGGGCAGGGGAGGGCACAGGGAAGGGCAAGTTGAGAAGGGGTGGGACCTGGGGAGGAAGGAGCTTGGGGACCTGGATCACTTTCCCCACAGTATCTTTCTCTCCCAGACCACAGAGGATATGGGCTGGTGGGAAGGAGAGTCTCAAGGCAGAAGAGGAGTTTTCCCAGACAACTTTGTGCTCCCACCACCCCCAGTGAGTACAGAGCCAGACACTCAAGTGTGTGTGTGGTAGTGGGCGGTGGGGACAGGCTACTCCAGACAAAGTTGCGGGTCTTGGTGCTCATGGGGCACAGCTGGAGGGTCACCCCTAAATGAGAGTAGATCTAGAAATGCAGGGGCTTTTCTTCAGATTCTGATACTAGAAATGCGGGGGTTTCTCTTCGGATTCTGATACTTCTTTTCTGCGCAGATCAAGAAGCTGGCCCCACGAAAAGTAGTATCCCAAGAATCAGGTGGGTGCCCGGGAAGCCTGGGATTAGGGGGACTGGGAGATCCATTGGTGCAGTTGTCCATAAATACCCACAGCTCCTCAGTGGTCCAGTACAACCCCTTAGGAGCTTATGGTATGTAGTTATAATTGCTTCTTTAGGATATAATTCTAGGAGTGGCACTGCTAGATTATAGGGTATGTAAATGTTCAACTTTTATGAGGTAAAGTCAATTTGGTTTCCAAAGTGATTTTACACTTCAACACTCCACCATTCGTGTAAGAGATCCTATTGATTCAAATCCTCTTCAACACTTGGTTTTAACCAGATTTCATTTTTATGAAACTAGTAGGTACAAAATAGCATCTCATTGTGGACTTAATTTGCATTTCCCTAGTTAGTAATAATTTGTTGGAGTTCTTTTTATATTCTGAATACCAATCCTGTGTAGGTTATACATGTTACAAATATTTGCTCTTAGTTCGTGTCTTGTCTTCTCTTTTTTTAATGATTTTTATTGATGAACAAGAGTTCTTACTTTTAATGCAAACATATCAATCTTATCTTTAATGGTTAGCATGTTTTTTCTTAAGAAATCCTTCCTGCCCCAAGTTCAGAAAGAGAGTTATTGATATTTTCTTTAAGACTTTTAAAGTGTTGCTTTTCATTTTTATGTGCTTTTATCTCTGTAGCATTGATTTTAATGGGCAATCCAATTAAACCTTTTCCATATGGACAGTCTGTTGTTCCAGCATCTTTTATTATTTTCTGCATGTGAGTTTTACACAATTTTTATAGTGTTTATTCCTTGATACCTTAGAGTTTTTATTGTATCGTTAAAAAATTAGATATCCTTCTGTTTATTATGGGAATATAGAAATGCATTGATTTATGTATACTGATTTTATAGCCAGCCATGGTGAACTGATTTTTTCCAAGTAATTTATCTATAGACTCTTTTTTTTTTTTAAATGCTTACAGCACCTGGTATTCCTAGGTGGTCTCCCATCCAAGTACTAACTAGGCCTGACCCCGTTTAGCTTCTGAGATCAGACAAGATCGGGCACGTTCAGGGTGGCATGGCCATAGACCTATAGATTCTTAATAAATATTCTATGAAGATAGTCATGTCATCTGTGAATAATGACAAATTTGGTCCCCTATGCCTTTTTTTTTTCTTTTTTCACAGTAGTGGCTAGGATCTCAATACAATATGGAATAGAAGTAGTGAAGCTGAATATCATTACCGTGTTCTTGATTTTAAATGGAATGCTTCTAACTTCCTCTTTAACAGTGATGTTTGCTTAGATCTTTTGTACATATCTTTTTGTCAGGCTAAGGAAGGTCCTTTCTCTTTCTAGTTTACTTAGAATATTTATCAAGACCCATGTCAGATTTTCTTAAGTTGATTATATGAATCTTTTAAAATGATTATATGGCTTTTCTCCTTTAATTTGTCAATGTGATGAATGACATTTGTAGAATTTTCTAATATTAAGCCACCCTTGCATTCCTGGGATAAATTCATATTGATCATGGTTTATTACCTTTTCATATACTATTAGAATACTTTCCCAGTTTTTATTAAGATTTTTACATGTATTTTTACTGTCTTCATCTGATTATCAATGTTATACTGCTCCATAAATGAGTTAAGGAGTATGCATTTTGTTTTTTAATTATCTGGTAGATGTTATATAAGATGGGAATCATCTTTCCAAGGAAGCTGGTAAAACTTGCCAGTAAATTCATCTGGCCCTGTTTTTTTCCATTATAGGAAAAAACATACTTAAATTTCTTTGATAGTTATAAGATAAGTAAGTCTGGCTAAAATTCTGTCCTTTTCTTTCTTTCTTTGTGCCTTAAAATAACAGAAACTTTATCACATTTTTAGAGGCTAGAAATTTGAAATCAAGACGGCATGGCCACGTTCTCTGTGAAGGTTCTGGGGAAGAATATTTCCTTGCCTCCTCTTCGCTTTTGGGAGTTGCTCGCAGTCCTTGGCTTGTAGATGCGTCACTCCATTCTCCGCTTCTGTCTTTATGTGGTCTTCTGGCCTGTGTGACTGTGTCCAAATTTCTTTCTTCTAATAAGGACACCAGTCATTGGTTTAGGGTCCAGCCTCATCCAGTATGAGCTCATTTTAACTTGATTACATCTGCAAAGACCCCTTTACAACTGCTCTTCAAATGGCTTCACCTTAAACTCAGAGGGGAAGAAATCTTGCACCTTAGGAGACTTAGACAGACAGCATTTGGTCTCCTGGTCCCTGGATAACCATGGCTGGCCAAAAATCTGGCTAGAATTTTTGAATCAGTTTTGTGAGTTACAGAATTTTAATTACCCGTTCGATTGATGCTTTCTAATTATTTGTGTAAAGTTGTTCATAATATTCTCTTATAATCTTTTATATCTCATCTGTCTCTGTAGTTAGTCTCTTTATTTCTAAGATTTTTTCCTCTTTTTTCCTTGTTCAATCTCACCAGAGTTGTTAATATATTCAAGTAATTTAAAAAATCATTTATGTCATCTTTTTTTAAAAAATTATGGTAAAAAAACAAATAAAATTGGCCATCTTAACTCATTTTTTTAGCGTTAATTATGTACATTGTTGTACAACAGATATCTAGAAAGTACCTTTGTTTTTTCACTGTAGTCTGTCAGTCTTTGTCTTTAGTGATAAATTGGTGAGTTTAGACTGTGTTAATCATAATTATTTTACAATATTTTAAAGTGGTTCTTTTTTTCTTATTCTGGTGTCCCTTGATGCACAAAAATTTTAAATTTTGATGAAATCTCATTTATCTATTTTTTCTTTGGTTGCTTGGCTTTTGGTGTTCTGTCTTTGAAACCAATGTCAAATCCAGGGTTACTCCTCAGATTAACTGAGTTCCCTTCAACCATGGCAGTGAAGCTGCCGATCCGCAACCTGCCCCACACTGCCGGAAGTCTACATGTACCAAGCTGGGGGAGGAAGATGGTGGGGAGGGATAGGCAAGAACACCACTAAGCATAAACGCTTCTCAGATTATCAATTTCCAGAGTACTGAAATAGTTGCTTTGTCATTTTTCATCCAGCTTTATAAGTTGCCCTGCGGGGTACCGATTTATCCATCACCTTACTCAGCCTTAATCCAAGCCCTGCTTCTATTATCCATTCCTTTGAAGATTTTCAAATTTTTCATTCCTTTCTCACTATACTTCTAGTTTATTAATTCTCTCTATAGCTTTTTGCCAATGTTTACTCTCTTTAACCCTATACATTGCACTTTCTTTCAAGAGTGCTGATTTTCATCTTTAGTAGTTTAGCTTCCTTTTTTTTTTTTTCCAAATATGTCTGTTTATTCCTGATGCTCCCTTTGTTGCAGGCTCATTCTTTATTTCTTCAATGATTACAGAGCAGTGCCGTGTTCTGCTTTCTCATGTGTTTTATGATCTTTGCGTGTGAGCTCATGACTTGATCTCAATCTGTGGGAGTCTTGTACACCTAAGCAGGGGAAAACTTCTTCCAGGGAGGACTTAATTATACTTCTGCCAGTAGCCAGAGGGCACCAACCACCAGAGACCACTTCAGCTCTCCAGAAGAAAGTGGTGCACAGGTCTCACTGCTGTGTGGCTGCTAAGTTTTGGGCCCGTGGTGAACCAGGGGAGCAGAACCCGGGACACCTGCTCTTCATGAGTAGTGCTGCTCTCTTACCACCATTCTGGCCCCGGTTTCTCCTTGTTCTATGACCCTCCCCTACCCCTTATAAGTCTAACGGTGCCCCCAAATTGTATCCCAAGTGGGATATTATTGCTTTCTAGTGGGAGGGCCCCACAGAGCACCCAATCAGCCATACTACAAGAAGCAGAAGTCAAAGTTAACATTTACTGAGCTTTGACTATATGCCAGACACTTTTCTAAGTCTCTCATATAGATTAAGTCCCTCAAACTTCACAACAACCCTATGTGTACTATTGTTATCCATGTTTTGTGGATGAGGACATTGGCGCACAGAGAAGTTAAGTTACCCAAGTTTTTACACAACTGGCAAGTCATGGAACAGGAATTCAAAGCCTGGTGTCTGGTTATAGGATCTGTGCTCACTATGACACGGTGTCTGGGGATTTGTTTATGTATCTGTATGATAATGCGTGCGTGAGTAAATTCCAGCATGTGTGCATGTGCCAGAGTGGCTGGCTGTTTGCATGTCCATGGATATGAATGTCACTGTGTGTGACTTCCTTCAGGTGTTCACTCTTCTGTCACCTTCTCAGTGCGGCCTTCTTTGACTACCCCATTTAAAATTATACACTCCCTTATTCTTTCTCAGTAGCACTTAATAACTGTGTAACACTACATGTTTTACTTCTTTTGTTTCTGTCTGCTTCTCCAATAGAACATGAGCTCACTCTGACTGCTGGGGTAAGAGCGCACCATAGGCAGGGCGAGTGCAGCCAAAGCCCAGGTTGGAGGCTGTTGCAATAGTACAGTGAAGATAGTGGTAACTTGATCTAGAGTTCTTAGTGGTGGAGGTGGTGACACATGGTTGGATTCAGGACATGTTTTAAAGGTAGAGCGGACAGGATTTACTGATGGATTGAATGTGCAGTGTAAGGGTATAAAGGGTTAAAAAAGACTCCTCATCTTGTCTTCTGTGCAAGTGGGTGAATGGATGAGATGGGGAACACCGGGAAAGGGGAAGATTCAGGGGGCAAGGAGATTGGGAAGCAAGAGATTAGTTTTGGGTTTGTTGAGTGTGTGATGCTGGTTAGCTGTCCAAGTGGAAATAATGAGAAGGCAGTCAGAGATGAGTCTGTAGTTCAGGGAACAAGAAGGAGCTAGAGTTGAAAATTTGAGAGTTGTTGGCTTATGGTGATAATTAAACCCATAAGCATGGGTGAGATCTCTTAGGAGTAAATGAGATAGAAGTTTAAGGGAGGGTGAACTGGAAGGTTGTTGCCATGGTCCAGGACAAAGATGAAGTCTGAACCAGGGAAGCAGTCATGGCACTAAACAGGGGCAGGTCTTAGAAAAAGTTGGATAAAAAACTGACAGGACTTAGAGCCATCTCCCCTACAAAGCCTTTCCTGACAACTCTTCGAGGTGCTTCCATAGTTCCTTATGCCCCCGTGGCCTGAGGGTGGTCAGCTTCCACAGAGCTCCCAGGAGGCAAAGTCAAATACGATTGATCTCCTATCCCTAGTCCCATGTGTACAACACAGGACAAGGCCAGCTACTCTCGGATGGACAAGTGAGTGAACAAATGCCACACTCCCCTCTTCCCTCCCAGCTCCTATTAAGGAACCAAAAAAGATGATGACCAAAACAGCCCTCCCTACAGTCAAGAAGCTGATGACAGCCCCTACTGGGCACAGCAAAGCCAAGTAAGGAGCAGGGTGGGATTGGGGGAAGGATGAGGGTACAAAGGAAATGCTGCTCTCTGTCCCCCACCCCCTGGGGTCTCATGGGGATATGTTGCAGGCCATCTCGGAGTCCTGGTGGAGACGGTCAGAAGCGCCCTTCCCGAGACCCTGGTAAGACTCACTGCCTCTGTCAGTGGGGTGAGGACTGGGGGACAGAGATGGGAAGAGACCTGGGGTCAGACTAGGCCTGAGTCCCTGAGGTTCTGCTCTCATAGGCTCCAATGGCAGCCTCCTCAGCGGGGGTCCAGGCCACCCTGGCAGAAAGCGATCCAGAACCCAGGCTTCCCGGCAACGCTCTGCAACCAGTCAGGTGAGAGGCCCGCGATGTGGTGGAGGGGGAGACTGGGCAGAGCCTTCTTTCCAGGGGTGTAGTATGTGAGGGTGAAGGATCTCAGGCCAAGGGGAGCCCTCAGCTGAGACCTCAACCCCATCACCACAGGAGGAGCGGAGCAGCCGAGCAAAAGCCTCTGTGAATAAAACCCCTACTCTGGGCAAGACCCCTAACCCACGGAAGATTTCTTCTCCGGAAAAGGCCCCCAGCCCAGAGGAAATCCTGACTTCAGATAAGACCCCCACCCCAGAAGAGACCCCAACTTTGGAGGACAAAGCCCGCAGCCCAGACAGGGTGGTTTTAGTGGATCAGGTCCCTGCCCCAGGTGAACCACGTGAAGATGAAGTCCCTGGCCCAAAGGTGGCCCCTTCTGGGGACAAGGCCTCCACCCCACAAAAGGCCTTGACCCAGAAGCAGATGCTCTCTGAAGAGGCCTCCACTGGGGACGACACTCAGCTCCATCCTTTTTTTCTGGAGGCAGCCCTGCCCAAGGGCAAGTCTCTTCTGGTTAATAAGGCTCAATCCCGAAAGCAGGTCCACATACCAGAGGAACCCCACCTCAGCAAGAGGAGACACACCCTGGATAAGAGGGACAGCTCCGCACTCCAGTCTGAGGCTAAGCCAGGGTTCAGGCCTGCCCTTGAGAGGGCGCATCCCCCAAATGAGGCCCCCACCCTACTGGAGGAGGCACTTGCAAAGGATGAGAGTACCCCCAAAGAGGAGGTACCCCTCAAAGAAGTAGCCCCTGCTGAAAAGAATCTACATCTTATCACGCCGACTCCAGACCCTCAAGAAACTCCCGCCCTCCATTCACTGGTCCCGCAAAGTCCTACGGACAGCAGAAGTGACCGAGATGACATAATGAGGCTGCAGGACCAGGTGGAGTCTTTAAGGAGGGCGCTGGAACTGATGGGAGCGCAGCTGGAGTAAGTGGGAGTGGGTAGGGGTGAGGGAGAAGGGCGGGGGCTCTAAGCCAGCCCGGCCCACCCCTTGCCCTTGCTCTCCCATCCACAGAAGGAAGTTGACCGATATCTGGGAGGAGCTGAAGAGCGAGAGGGAGAAGCGCCTGTTGCTGGAGGTGGGTGGGGTGCGGCTCCCCGATAGGGAGGGGGCGGTGGCTGGCCCGCCCCTGATGCGCTCTTCCAACTAGGTTCAAATGAAGCGGAGGACCCTGGAGTCCTGGAGTCGGGACTCCAGCCACGCGCAGACGCAGACGCAGACGCAGTGAGGGAGGGCCGGGGAGGGACTATGGCGGGGCCTGGAGGGGAGTCTGGCTCTGGCCACCCTTGTCCTTGCGCACGGGACTTTCAGAAACCCAAGAAAGTAAACTGCGGTGTAAGCACGCAGCGCCTGCCTGGTCCGTGCGGGGGCGGGGCCTGTGCAGCAGGGGCGGGGCTGGGCTGGCGCCCCCGGCGCTCCGCATTCCTGGCGGTCTCTCCCGGGCACATCTGGCCAACATGTGGCTCCCATTACAGTTCCCAAGGCTTGCGTGCGCGGCTATTTTTACCCACCGGATGGCGGGGGTGGGGGTGGGGGCGTCTCCTTCCGACGCCAGACTGCAGGAGGGGCCCAGGCGGACCGGGCTCTGCCTTCCGCCTGGATTCCGGAATCCAGCTGTGCGCCAGAGGGGCCAGGGGGCCCCGCTTTAGCGTCCGAGCCCAGACCCTTCCCAGGTGGCCACACTGTCCTCTCGGGAAGACTCACAGGAACGCACCTCGGACCAGACACCAATTCCACAGCCCAGCTCAGGCACACATGGTTGCCCTGGGGCTAATAGCGCCTTAGCGACAAGGTCAGGGTTCTGAGGACGCGTGTGTGTGTGAGAATGCAGTGATGCGTGAACCCAGGGCATTGGTAGGGACAGGGTGACATGTGCCCAGGTGTTTGCCAGTAAGGAATGCATTTGTGGGTAAGGAATGCGAGTGATACTTCTGTATGAGACTGGTGAGGTGGTAGAGTGTGTTTTTGCCATCTGTGAAGTGAACGCAAGCATGTGTCCCGAGGACGGAATGATGGAGGTGGTCAACCTGGTGAAAGAGTCAAATGTCTCAGCCCTGGGGTTCCCTGCATGGCGGGAGCCTGGGGGACATTGGGGGCAGGGTTAACAGAGGGACACTAAGTCACTGGCAATGTAGCTTTCATTGGTCACGTCACCTTTTAACCATCCGCTGGAGTGGGAGTGGGGTCCCTGCGTCCTGCTGTCCCCTCATGGTTTTCTGGCCCCCCAAGGTTTTCTGGTGGGACTGGAGAAGGGTGCCTCCCAGAGGGTGGGGATCCACGCCCAATAGCACCGTGGGGGCGGGGCCACCATACCACTGCAGGCGGGGGCAGTCCGAAAGTCCTGGGGCAGCTGTGAGCTCTTGTGCATGTCCAGTACCAGAGAGCCTTGCAGCTGGAGCCGCTGGGTCAGTAATAGTGCATGCGACCCAGGGTGCCTGTGGCTGTGGGGCTGGGCCCCAGCGTGCCAGTGCCCAACAGATCCGGCTGCCCCGTGCGCCAGATCTCCCGCAGGATCCGTTCCCGCTCCTCTAGGCGCTGCGCCCGCTCTAGCTCCTCTGCTGACGTGAAGACGTTGACGCCCAGGGGCCCGTCGGGCTCAGCAGACAGCTCCGGACCAGGCAGTGTGTCATCGGGGCCCAGCCGCGTCACTGTGTCCTCCTCGTCCTCCTCGTCGTCGTCCTCAGCCTCCAGGGTGCTGCTGCGGGGCTCCCGGCGCGGCACAGGGCCCCGTGGCCGCGGGCGAGGCGCACAGGAGATGCTGATGACCAGCAGGCACAGGGTTAGCAGCAGGCCGAAACAGACGCCCAGCACGAAGTAGAGGCCAAAGCTCTCAGGGTTAGCTGGAGGTCAGAGGGCAGAAATCACGGAGAGGCCCTGGCGGATGGAAGTCCCCAAAAAGACTCCAGGTTCTAAGTCTGGGAGGCAAGGACAGTACCCCCCCTCCCTATTTGAAGGACATTAAGTAGCCGCTAATCGGCAATGCAGGGTAATGAAGGATGGGGAGAAGTGGGAGTAGGTGACTGGCAGGTGGGGGGCGGGTAATGGTAGGGGCGGCGAGGGAAGGAGCGGAATGGGGCCTCAGAGGGGAAGGGAAGGGTGCATGCCCCGAGCCGCCCTCACCGCGGATGTGTGCGTAGGCCGCCAGGCTGTTGCTGAGCAGCTCCATGTCCCTTCGGGGGGCATCCATGCTGCTCTGGGTGGTGGGGACAGCACCCCTGTTAGCCTGTGAGGTTAACAAGGTCAGATCCTAATCCGTAACCTTAAGCTGACCCTGACCCCGCTTTTTCCTCGGAGCAGTTCCTCTCCTTGGAAGAGCAGCCCCAGGTCCACCCTGGAAAGAGCTGCGCCCGGACTTCGTTGCAGACGTGGGCCCTGTCTGGGGATCCCTTCCTGGCGCGCAGACAGCCCTCCAACATGGGGGTCAGGGAGCGGGCCGCAGGAGGCTCAGCCTCCTCGTTAGGTCCCCCAAAGAGGTCCGGTTCGCCGTCAGGAAAGCGGGATGTTGGAGAGACGCGGGTGCCTTCCGCCTTCCGTGGGAGAGCTCCAGGAAGGGGAGGCCGCCTCCCTCTCCCATCCCTCCCGCCCCTGGGGACCCACCGACCTGCAGGCCGGGGCTCACTCACCGTCAGCGCCCCGCTTCGCAGCGGCCCGGCCCCCGCGCCTCTGGCGGCGGCACACCCAGAGCCCCCACCCGCTCCCTCCCGTCAGGTCCTGGCTGCTCCGCCCGCTCCGCTCGGCTCCCAGGCCGCGGCAGCACG